>NW_017731690.1:594266-719256 GCF_001890085.2 Hipposideros armiger
AAAAAAATCTCATGTTAGCAAACACTTTTTGGGGAAATGAATAAGCTTTAATTTTTTTCTTGTTATTTATCTTCAGCAAATATGTTTTAGGTATTCAGCAAATAATCCAACTAGTAGATATATTTTAAACTTTCCCCTTTTATTTGTTCTCAGAATATGGCTTAGGAATTTATCTGCTGCCCATACACCCACAAGAAACAAAGAAACTAACATTTATAGAGAAAAACATTGAGGTTACTTATACATGATTTTTATTAGACTAAAGCCACATTCTTTTAGATTTTGAATATACAGGAATGTTGTTTTTCCACTGAGGGATCAATATAATAATTTTCAATTATATAATCTGAGCCATTCTCCAAGGAGAAACATGTTCATCCTTTAAAAAAGTGAATATTCCTCTTTTAACTGAACAGAGAATGAAGAGAAATATAATGCTGACACAGGCTGGCGATGCTTTCCTCAGAGCCTGCCTGCCTCTTCCATTGTTTCACATCCTCTTGGTTTATGGGATACAAAGCTGCTGAAAGGGCTTACCTCCTGGATTGTTAAGAAAATGGAAAGTCCTAAAAAGGTTCAGGAGCTGGAGGAAACATCACTTGTTGAGCATCAGAAAGCATAGAATAATAGAATGTATGAGAGGGTAGGATCCATGATATCATCAGGGGCCCAGCTCTGGAACTGAGTCATGTTTGTCCTGCTAACATGGGGCTGGGTCCTGAGGAGCTGAAGAGCTTTGGGGAAACCATATGCCCCTACGCAGTGCAGATCAATGTGGGGTTTTCAAATGCATGCAGGTAACAAAATACAAGTTGATATGAAAATCATTATTTAATTACAGAAGCTGTTCATAATTGTAAAGTTTGTCATCCAGCAAATACATGGATGCTACAGTAATGTCGAAGTCCATTTACTTTTCTCTCATGTTAAGAACAGATTCATTTTAAGTAATAGGATATGAGGCAGGTGTGAGCAGAGGTGATAGTTAGGTGTATGGGAATTGGTGTCAGTATGCCAGGGAATTAATTCTATATTCATAACTTCCTAGCTATGTGAATGTGACAAGTCACTGTCCTGTCTTGCTTTCCTTTTGCCTCTGTTGAATGAGGATAATATCTACCCCATAGGGCCCTTGTGAGGATTATATGAGAAATTATAATGAAAATATTTAGATGAGTTTCTGGCACACACAAGTAAATGCTACAAATGTAATAAATGTTAGTACAAGCTCTGTTCTACAACTTAAAGCAGTTCTGTGACTCACCTGCTAGTTGAGTGGGTTTGAGAGATTGGTTCTTTCTTTAGGATACTCAGTCTAACCAAGTTTGTGAAGAAGCCCTCTGACCTATACCATCACTCACAGCACACTCTAAATGCCCTGAAGTATTTAAGTGTGAATGGATAATAATATTCTGGCTATGGTTTTGGATTTGAGTGGCAATTTCGTCACAAGAATTATCAGCAGCCACTTTGTTGCTTTTAACTGTCACTTGATAATTCGGTTCTGTATTCTTTCCTTCCTCAACTTCACAGCCACATTTCTAGTCAGGCCTTTCTTCTTTCCCTCAAATCCCCAAACACACACTGTTTGAGTGCACTTCATGACAAGTTTGGATGGTGCCCTCTAAGAGCCCCCAAAATGGATACACACAATCCAAGGGTCACAGTAGTACAGAGAAAGCTCATTTGCTCATGGAAGCCATTCAAAGGGTTCCAGAACCTATCCACAAAGGCTGTCACATTGTTATACCACATGAAACACAGGCCTGTGCAATATTGATGTGTTTCGTAACTTCAGAAATAACAAAAACCTCAACTGCTTCCAGGCTTTTAATTTCCTTTTGTAACCATTGTTAACTGACTCTTCAATGCAAAATTAAACGCTAACCTTCAATCTGCTAACTCCTCCCTCTAATTTCTCCTCCAACACCCACTTAAAACATAACCCAGTCTCCCCTTAGCCTCATTTCTGAGTGGAGAACTCATTGTTCTCCTGGGCAGATTCTCCCAGTGTGGTATTTTCTGTCGCTGTGGTCAGCCTGCATGCCAGGGCTACCCAAAAGCTTGACTGTGTCTGGGGCTGTTGGAGAAACTTACGCAGGAGAATGCTTTGAATTCTCTGAGTTGTTCAGTGTGTCACTGTCTCTAGATGCACCTTGGGAAGTCATGGACCTTCCTAAAAGAGTCTTCACACCTTATCCCAGGGAAAAAATAAAAAGGAAAGCAATACCCCCCTCCACACAAAAAAAAGTACTAAATTTGGGTTCTATAAACAGAATATAAATATTGTAAGTCGAAGACAAGAGGATAGGAAGTATCAGCAAGCCAAGAGACAATTTCTTCAAATTTGCCTTGTATTTTTCTCCTCTTTCTGCAATCTTCTACCTATTTAGCCAGTGTCTCTCCTTCTCCCACAGTTCTCTCACACTGTCCCCCGTGGAACCAGGGTACTCAATAGAGTTTCCAAAGGCACTTAATAGGCCTTTCCAAGTGGCTTTCGTTCTCCTGACCCAGGGCTCTCTGGGCTCACTCTCTATCAAAGATGACTTAGCTCAGATCTCTTAGGTTCTTGCTGAGGTGACAGGCTACTCAGAAAATCTAAACTATGCTAACATGTTAAGAACTATCAACTTAATAAGCTCACTCTCTTAGGGTATTTGCATTTTCCTCAGAAATCATGGAGATAAAAAAATTATATTCTAAATTATAGGAGAATTCAAGGAAACTGAATGAAAGAGACTTTTGGGTAAACGACTAAATACATCATCAAAAAAACAGACTCTTGTAAGACAGTGTGGCAAGTACAGTCATTCAAGACAGAAGATAGACACTGGGTGTTTGGGAATGGTAGGGGATGGGGAGAGCAAAGGCTATGGATATTAGTTTAATTATAAGGTACAATTTTATACTTAGAGAGTGAAAATGAGGTATTACTTTTTGTAACATCACAGAAAATACAGTTCTATTAACCTTGGGAAATTCCTACATTCCCATCTAGGTGAGGAGGGTAAGTATCTCAGAACCTTGAAGGATTATCTACTTCTGTTCTTACATTAAAGATTATGATGAAACAAACAATCAAGGAAAATGTATGAGCTTTGGATGCAGGTAGACTTAGAATTTTTTCTCAGTTCTTACTAAGCTGTATGATCTTATATAGGCTATTTCATTTTTCTGAATCGGTTTCTTTATCTGTAAAACAGAGATGATTTTATACTTATCTTGTAAAATTGTTGAGAATTGTAGTGTAATGCTTTACCTATAGCAAACACTCAAACAGTAGCTCTTGTTATCATTAGTATGTATCCAAGAATAAACCCTGAATTATTATTTAATGGCATTTGGACATTGCCAAGAAGGCCTAGGTATAATAAAAAAAAATTGATTTGGCTTTTGAATCATGAAAGCATCATTAAATGACAATTTGCACAGTTATTTTATGCCATTTTAAAATTCTTCTTTGTAGCTGTCTCTGAACCTATCACATGCTTTGTGCTTAATAGGCATTCAATAAATACTATTTGCCAAGCTCTGATAAATTTGACAATTGAAAATATCCACATGAGGTTCAGGGTAACTCTGTTGATTTAGTCAGAATATCCACCAGCCTCAAGCCAATGTGGTATTCTTGAGTGTCAGCAGTAAAAGTTATGGGGGGACATCAGGTTTTTATTTTCAGTGGGGAAATACATTTGCATGCGTGTGTATGTGTAAAACTAGAATGTTCTGGCATAAAGCAAATGTCCAAGGGGTAAACTATGAGGAGGTTATTTATTTATTACAAGTTATGGATGAGTTCTCAGGACTCCCTCATAGCTCAGCCATGTGTGAGAGCCATGAAACAAAAGGATCTTAATGAACATGTGGAAATAACAGAGCTTGTCCTGGTCGGCCCACAAGATAGGCATCCAGCCTTCTTAAATAGCCCTGTTAGGGGCCCGGAGGTGATTTCTGAGGAGCCTACATCTTCTGTTATTGCAGAGCACTGTAGAGCTGACCCTCATATTTGAATATTAAATTAGTGAAGGCAGAATCTACACAATACCAATGGTATTAGTCATGTCTGCTGGGGCATCGAATACCAGATGTCACTTTTCTGATCTTTCAGGCTGGGCCTTTACTGTTTTTGGCACGTCAGACTTCGCATCTGAGTACAATTTAAGTTGTAACAATGCAATCAACATGCCTTTTTTTTTTTCTTCCCTTCTTCTCCTGCTATTTTGGGAGCAAAACCTATGAAGTCCCTCTACCTATTAATCTGGGAAGTTAGATATGATTTTCCTAGGCTCCCTTCCCCCATCCCTTTTGAAGGAATAAGAGAACCTGCTCTCGGCTGCCTTAAAAACATTCATTTGTAAGATTTATGGCAACCTTGCAAATAACCATTCTCCAAAGGAAAGTAATAATTTATGGTGGGTGAGTAGACAAGAGTTCTGATCCCACTCATTTTCCCACCTGTGTACCTCCTGGGAGGGAAGCACCAGTCAAAAAATGAATGTGTGCTGGTGAACTATTTGTACTTATTTTCAAGGTTGACTTAAAGTATGATAGTTGGGAATTCACCCATCTGCTATACCTCTTAAACTGAGTCTAATTTGTAGGTAGAAAACGGGTATAAATCCCGGTCTGCCTCATAGTTTCTAGTCATTAAACAATAAGACTGAAAGGAATGTTATCAAGCCCAGGAGTCCTCCAAGTTTGGTCCATGTGCTGTGCTCCAAAGACCCTTGGACAATTCTCATGAGCAATCAGTTCTAATGCAAGTGTCATTTTGTGTGTATTGTATACTAAATGTGACATTTGCTTGAATGGCATGTCTTCTTTTAGATTTTTAGTTTCCTGCGAGCAGGCATCATGGCTTTGTGTCATCATTTAGTACTGTGCTAGGCACCAGTTATGAGCAAACCGAAACCTCAGTTGGACTCTACTAACATTACCTGTATATACTTTTGTCATTTCTACAACCCTGGTTTTCAAAAGTCACATCTATTGCCCAGTTCCAGGATTCACTTTGAAGAGGCTGTGTTTTCCCTCACCACGCATCTTAGCAGTTCCATCTGTAAGATGCTGTTTGAAAACTTCCTGTGTCAGAATCTCAGTAAGACACAAGTGTCACTTTCAAATTGTGTAATGTGAGGACTGCTTAAAAAGGTGGGGGCAGGGTCTAGGAAACCACAAGAGAGAGCTTAGTACCCTGGGGTTAGTAACAGTAGAACTCTGTTACCATCCCCTGGGGTGAAGAAGCAAGCTGCTTTCTGCAGAGGGGGCAGAGAGGGTAATGTTGAAATGCCTGTGTGACAGGAACTCTGACATTTAACAAACTCATCTAGCCCATGGCAGCTCAGCAAGGAGGCAGCCAGGGAAATAAATATCCCAACTTCTCCTTATTGGCTAAAACTAATAGAGTCCAAAGGGCAAGGGTAGGAAGAGTAGACAGTGTTGCAAATTGAATCAATTGACACACTTCCTCAGTATCTCTCACCTCCTCCAATAGCTTCAGTGGACTTCTGCTTCCAGTTAAGATGGAGAAGGGTGTGAAAGAGCTTCATTGCTACCAAAACAACAATAAATCCAGGGAGAAGCTAAAAATTCCTACTTATGAAGCATTCTGGACATAAGGGAATCTAAAACTACTAAAGTTGAGTCAAAACTTCAGGGATGGGCGAGCAAAGCGCAGAAGGTTGCTGAGGTTGGAAGCAGTTAGAGAAGCAAGCTTGCCAGAGGATGATGATCTTCCTTCAAATGAGAAGTCTGACAAACTTTCCCTAATCCTCGGGTCTGACCTGTTGGATTTGAATCTGGAGAAGCTCCAGATATAGAGATCTTTCTGCCAAGTAACGAACCCTCAGACTTGCTGTCTTGCAATCCTACGTGTTTTTTTTAAAGTCTTGTGATCTAGAAAGCTTGTGGTTTTACAAGGCCAGCGGTCTCACATTCTCAAGGTCTTGCAATCTCATGATGAGTCATATTTGACATCTAATAGTCTTGAAATCTCTATCTCTAGGCCTAGTAGTGTAGCCTTTTTGAAGCTTGCAGGTCAAGCAGACTCAAAGTCTTACAGATTTGAAACCTGACAGTGTTTGGTGCCTGCATAGATAGAGGAGGTCTGAACTCACTTTCAAAGCATCTAATACTAGAGGAAAATTGAGTCTAACCAAATCTTCAACCAAAACCCCACCTGATTCGATGTCTGATAAGGTCAACAGCAGTCATCCCAGTAGCTGCGAAGGAAGCTAGAGTTAGAACGAAAAGCAAAGAGACAGTGTGTCAGCCTTGTGGTACTTGAATTCTAAGGTCTTATTAGAGGGATTAAAGCCACAACCCTACCCCAAAGTGGCTAAGTCCATGATTAAATCAAACTAGCCAGCCTTTCCACCTACCTGTCTACCATAGGAAATTATGTTTCTTATTGAGAAGTTGTACATGATATGTAGTATGATATGATATATTATAAAATAATATTACATAATATGTCTGCATCTGCATAGGGGTATAATATCTTTAAAATCTACTATAACACCTACTGTTCTTTTAGACACAATATCACAAAACATGCGACAAAGTTTGAAAATATGACTTATGGTCAAGAAAAAAAAGTAAGAGAAAGGTACTCTAAATAAGCTAAATGTTAAAATAATTGAAAAAGAAATTTAAAATAATTATGACAAATGTATTAAGGAATCTGTAGGAAAGATACATATAATAGTAAAGAGATAGATAATTAGGGAATGTTAGAGAGTTTTCAGAGAAACAAATAACCAAATGGAAATACTAGAATAAGAACTATAATATAAAAATATAAAAAAATTCTAAATGGGATTAACAAAGAATTGAACAAAACAGAAGAAAAGATGATTGAATTGAAGCAAATCAGTAGAAATCATCCAAGCTAAAGTGAAAGGAAAAAATATATATAATATATATTTTTATATATTATATATATTTTATATATTTATTTATATATATTTTTGTATATTAAAAGCCTTCAATGAGATATTCACAGTATTAAGGAGAATTCCCAGAGGAGGAGGAAAGAGTATGCACTAGAAAAACTAAAGAATTATTGGCTGCAAATCTAATTTGATAAAATATAAACCCCACAGATCCTAGATGCTCAGTGAACCACAAGCAGAATGATTACCAAAGAAACCACTTCTAAGCACAAAATTGTCAAACTGCTGTATTTTAGACATAAAATCTCAGACGCAGCCAGAAAAGAAATCATATTACACAAAAGAAAACAATGATAAGAATAATGTTGGTCATTTCATCAGAAAAAAATAGAAGCTAGACAAAAGTGGAATATTTAGAGAGACAAAGAAAGAGAACTGTCAGTTATATATTCAGCAAACATATTTTTTTTTAATGACAGTAAATTAAAGACATTTTCAGAGAAACAAAGTCTGAGAAACTTTGTTGCCAGTAGACCCACACTAAAAGATATGCTAGGGGGAGTTCTCAGGTAAAAGGATATAATACCAGAAGGAAGTTAGGATCTATAGGAAGCAATAAAGATAACTGGAAATAGTAATATGAGTAAATATCATTGTTTTCATAATTTTTAAAAATTCAACTGACCATTTAAAGTAAAAACAATACATTGTGGAGTCTATAATACAGGTAGGATAGTATATGATAAACATAGAACAAAGGGCAAGAAAGCATATAAACAGAATAATGAAGTTCTTACATTAAATAGAAATAACTTCAATTTGAGGCAAACTGTGATAAGGTAAGAAAAGCACATGGTAGTTTCTAGAGCAATCACTAAAAAAAAGCTAATGAAGTATAGTAAAAAGACAATAGAAGAGATAGAATGTAATAATATTGGGTTGTCGGAAAAGTCATGATGTATTTTTTCTATGTTATTTCGTTGCAAAAATGCATCATGACTTTTCTGACAACCCAATATTATAAAATAATAAATGTAAAATACACAGAAAAGGAAGAAAAAGGACTCAGAAACAGAGGGCGCAAATAGCAAACGAATGGCAATGTAGGAGACTTTGCTACACATTAAATGTAAATGAGCTAAACACTCCAATTAAAAGACAGAAGTTGTTGAACTGGTTAAAGAAGAAAAACCAAGACAAACACACTGGTGTAAGTAAAAGGTTGGAAAATGGTATACCATTACAAACTAAGAATAAGGAAGCTATTGACAATATTATAATTAAGCAGGGTAGTCTCAGAAGAAGTATAACAGCAATAAAGGGTCATTTTTTTTTAAAAGATTTTATTGGGGAATTGGGGGAAGGGGAACAAGTTGCTGTTGTTTTGTTCTTCAGTCTAGTTGTGAAGGATGTTGCTTCACTGGCCCAAGTTGGCACCATCATTGCGCTCTTCCCGGGTGAGGCAGATCAGTCGCTGGCTTCCAGACAGCCGCTCACCGCGGCTGCTGGCCACTCATGCTGGCTGCTGGCCGCTCACGCTGGCTGCCGGCTACACGTGGTAGCTTATGGCAACCCACTGCAGCAGGGGACTGCAGCCCACGCCGTCACCGGCAACCCAGGCAGCCCAGCTCCAGGTCGAGCTGTTGTTCAGAATCTTAGCTGTAGAGGGCAGTGTCACTGGCCTTCATATGTGGGATCCGAACCGGGGCCCTCTGGCATCCCAAGCCAGTTCTTAACCAACGTGCCACTTGGCCGGCCCTAAAGGGTCATTTTTAATGACAAAAGATATTCCAAAGATAATATCCTTGTAGAGTGTAGATGAAAGATATCACAAAAATTTTACAACCTTAAAATAAAGCTTAATAAAACATGAAGCAAAAAAGCAGAACTAAAGGGGGAAATGGACAGGTTTTAGCATAGTCTTTCAATTATTAGTAGTTCATGTCAACAAAAACAAAATCAGCATGGGTATAAATTTGAAAAACACTATCAAACAAGTTGATCTAATGGAAATTTATAGAACACTATACCTAACAAATGCAGAATACACAATCTTTTCAAGTGTACAGGGAATATTTAATAAAACAGATCATATAGTGGATCATAAAACTAGTATTAATACTTTCAAAGAAATGAAATCACATACAACATGCCAAAATTTGTGGGATGGAGCTAAAGCAGTTCTTAGAAAAATCATTTATAACATTAAGTGCTTATATTAGATAAGTAAGGATTAAAGCAATGAGCTAAGCTTCAACTTTAAGAAGTTAGAATAATAATAGCTAAAAGAAAAGAAATAATAAAAAGCAGAAATTCTAGCTAACTGATTTAGAAAAGAAACAGGACTAGATTATCAATATCAGGAATGAAAGTGCATACATCACAAGTCTTTTTTTTAATTATTTTTTATTGTGAAATACACATTTTTTAGAATTAATTTCAGCTGTACAACACAGTGCAATAGTTATACATTTTACCCCTCGAGGTGACAACCCCCCTCCCCCAATCCGCCACCCCACTCCCCCCCAATATCATACATATCTGTTACAATTCCTTTTACTCCACTCCCACACTATACTCCACGTCCCATGACTATATATATATATATATATATATATATATATTCACTTATAGTTGACATACAATATTATACAACATCAGCTTCAGGTGTACAGTGTAGTGATCAAGTCTCTACCCCCTCCATGATGCGGTCTCCCTAGCAAGACATGTGACCACCTGACACCCTACAAAATATTTACAACATTATTAAATATATTCCTCGAACTGTCTTTCATATCCTTGTGGCAATATTGTAGTTATGTATTCATGCTGTCTAACCCCTTCCCCTTCTCCCTCATCCCCACCTCCTCCCAACTAGGGATGATATGGATGGACCTAGAGACTATTATGTTAAGTGAAATAAATCAGTCGGAGAAAGACAAATATCATATGATTTCACTTATATGTGGAATCTGAAGAAGTGAATGAACAAGCAAAGTAAACAGAAGTGGTCACAAGTCTTAATGATGTTACAAGCTTAACAAGATATTTTGATCAACTTTATGCCAATAAATACAATATTTTTTAATGGAGAATTTGAAAAACATAACCCACCATAGCTGACATATAAAGAAATAGATTTAAATGGATCTAAATCTATTAAAGATGTTGAATTCATAATTAAAATTCTCCCCACCAAGAAATCTCCCAACTTAGATAAATTTCACTGGTGAAATCTGTCAAATATGTATTATTTTAGAGCTATATATGTTATGTATTATATGCATATAATACATAACATAAATTTACCCTTTAAACCATTTTTGAGTGTACAGTTCAGTGGCTTTAAGTACATTCACATTTTTGTGCAACCATCACCACCATTCATCTCCAGAACCTTATCTCCCAAACTGAAACCCCATACTCATTAAATAACACCCTACTACCTCCTTCTCCCAGTCCCTGGCAACTATCATTCTGTTTTCTGTCTATGATTTTTCTGCTTTAGGCATGTCATATAAGTGGAATCAGACAGTATTTGTCTTTTTTTCACTGGTTTATTTCATTTAGCATAATGTCTTCAAGATTCATCTGGTTATAGCATGTGTCAGAATTTCCTTCCTTTTTAAAACTGAATGGTAATCCAATGTTACTTTGAACATGGGTGCACAAATATCTGTTTGAGTATCTGCTTTCAACTCTTTCGAGTATAGACCTATAGCGAAATTGCTGGATCATAGGGTAATTAAATTTTTAATTTTTTGAAGAATCACCACATTGTCTTCCAGAGGGGCTGCACCATTTTACATTCTCACTAGCAGTGCACAAGAGTTCCAATCAATTTCCCCACATCCTTACTAACACTTGTAATTTTTCTTTCTTTCTTTTTTTAATAATAGCCATCCTAATAGGTGTGAAGTGATATCTCATTGTGTTCTAATTTGCATTTCCCTAATAATTAGTAATATTGAGCATCTTTTCATGTACTTTTTGGTCATTTGTATATCTTCTTTGGGGAACAGTGTATTCAAGTCCTTTACCTATTTGTTAATTGGGTTGCATTTTTGTTGTTGAGTTGTAAGGGGTTTTTATATATTTCAGAGATTAACCCCTTGTCAGATATATGATTTGCAAATAGTTTTTCCCATTCTATGGGTTGCCTTTTCAACTGTCTTTATTAAAATAACTTTTATTAAATTTACTGGGGTAATACTGAATAGTAAAATTATATAGGTTTCAGGTGTACAATTCTATAATACATCATTTAGGTATTGCATTGCATGTTCACCACCCAGAGTCAGTTCTTCCATCACCATGTTTTACCCCCCTTACCCTCAGGTAACCACTAGACTGTTGTCTGCATCTATGCATTTTTTGTTTGTTGCTTTCAGTTTTATATGCCATATATGAGTGAAGTCACATGGCTCTTGACTTTTTCTTTCTGACTTATTTCACTTAGCATGATAATCTCAAGATCCACCCATGTTGTTACAAATGGCAGTATCTCATCTTTTTATGGCCATGTAATATTCCATTTTATATATGTTCCACATCTTCTTGACCCAATCATTTATCAAAGGATACTTTTGGTGTTTCCATGTCTTGGCCACCATAAATAATACTGCAATGAACATAGGGGTGCATAAATCTTTACAGATAAATGTTTTCAGGTTTTATTGGGTAGATACCCAGAAAAGGAATTGCTGGGCCATATGATAATTTTATCTCTCGATGGTGTCGTATGATGCACAAAAGTTTTAATTTTGATGTAGTCCAATTTATCCATTTTTTTCTTTGGATTCCTGTGCTTTTGGTGTCATATCCAAGAGATCATTGCCAAATCCAATGTTATGAAGATTTTCTCCTATGTTTCCTTCTAAGAGTTTCATAGTTTTAGTTCTTATGTGTAGCTCTTTGATCCATTTTGAGTTAATCTTTGTATATGTAAGGACAGGTTCCAGCTTTGTTCTTTTGCACATGGATATCCAGTTTCTCCAACACCATTTGTTGAAAAGACTGTCATTTCTCCATTGAATGGTCTTGGACCCTTGTCAAAAATCACTTAACCATATATGTGAAGGCTTACTTCTGGGTTCTCTAGTCTATTTCAACAGTCAGTATGTCTTCTTATGCTAGTACTACACTGTTTTGATCACTTTAGCGTTGTAATAAATTTTGAAATCAGGAAGTTTGAGACCTCCAACTTTGTTCTTCTTTTTCAGGATTATTTTGGCTGTTAGAGGTCCCTTAAGATTCTACTGAATTTTAGGATGGACTATGAGACATTTAATACAGAGCTGTCAATGGCCTATAGGAGTCTTGTGGAAGAGGCTTTGTGATTATAAATAATGTTTTTTAATAGATACAGGGTTATTTACATTTAATAAAATTTGTGTCAGTTTTGAAACTTTTTTCTAAAAATTTGTCCATTTTATTAAAATTATCAAGTGTATTGACATACATTTTTGCTTACTTCCAAAACCAGGAAACATGAGCAAGAAAAATTAAAGATTTAACTAATTGGAAAGGCACTATAATTATGAAATTAAAAGGACTCAATATTTTTAAGAGGCCAGTTCTTGATTCAATGTATTTCTCACCAAAATCTTAGCAGGCTTTTTGGTATAAATTAATACATTAATATCAAAATTCATATGGAAATTAAAAGGACTTAGATTAGATAATACAACTTTGTAAAAAAAAGACAAATTTAGAAAATTTATACCATCTCATTTCAAGACTTACTATAGACCTAATTAGGATACTGTGGTATTGGCATAGGAATAGACAAATATGTAGATCAATAAAGCAGGACTTAAAAATCCCTAGAAACAAAGTTGTACACATAGTTAATTGATTTTTGAAAAAGCACCAAGATTATTCAATGTTGAAATAATAACCTTTTCAACAAATGGTGCTAGGATAATTAAATATTCATTTAAATAAAGAACCTTGATCTGTCTTTTATTTTTCACAAAAGCTTACCATATTATAGAACTAAAACTATAAAACTTCTGGAAGAAAACATAGATGAGTATTCTTCATGACAATTACCTTTTTAACCTCTGAGCAGACAGAGTTTTCTTAGACAGGACACCAAAAAAAATTTTTTTAAAGAAATAAAAAAAGAAAAGCCATAAATTGGATTTCATGTAAATTAAAAATTACTGTTCTTTATGACTTCTTTAATGAAATGAAAAAGTAAGCCACAGACTAGGAGAAAATAATCACAATATATGTATCCAAAAAAGGACTCTCATGTAGAACATTAAAAATACTCCCACAACTCACTAATAAAAAGACAAACACAAGATTTTTAAATGAGCAAGAGACTCAAAAAACATTTCACACACATACAGACATACACAGACAGACATACAGATACATAAAAAGTTGCTCAATATCATTAGTCATCAGAGAAATACAAATTAAAATTAACATGAACTGGAATTCTCATATAATTTACGGAGGAATATAATATTATGCAGTCACTTTGGAAAATAGTTTGGAAGTTTCTTATAAATTTAAACAAAAACTTCACTTACAACTCAGCAATTTTACTTCTAGATATATATTTTTAATAGCAAAATCCAGAATCACCCCGAATGTTATTAGCAGTTGAATAAAAAATTATGGCCATTTGTAGGAGGAATACTACCCAGTAATACAAATTGATGAGATGCTCATATACTCAACAACATGGATAAATCTCAGAAATATTATGTTGAGAGAAAGAAGCCACATGCAACCTTATGTACCATATCATATACATGAAATTCTGGAACAAGAAAGACTACACTATGGTGATAAAAATCAAAATAATGGATGGAGGGGTATTGACTACAAAGGAATATGAGGGAACTTTCTGAGGTGGTGGAACTGTTCTGTATCCTTAATGGGGCAGTTGCCACACAAGCATATACTTTGAACTATACCTTTAAATCTATACATTTTTTAAAATATAATTTATAATTGAATAAAGTTAATTTTTTTAAAAAGTCAGTCTGTCTTCTTTCTTTTTTGAAGGAAAGTAGTTAGTCCAGTGATTGGACCAGATTTAGGACTAGTATTTGCCATTTCTGTCTTCCCAGGAAGTGGCATTAGAGGATATATTAGTCTCTCTTTTTTTCTTCTGTGAATTCAGGGTTGCCAATGTCCTTGGCAAGAGTCAGCCTGACGCTGGTAATCAGCAGAGCCCAGAGGTGATAAGCAGCCAATTAATATATAGGAATGGGGAGCCCAAAAACAGCAAAGAGAGAAAGATGATTTTGTTCATCAGGATAGGCTAGTTTACACTATAGTAACTAACAATCCAAAAAAATCTCAGTGGATTAAAACAATAAAGGTTTGATTCTCACTCATGCTGCATTTCTATTGAAGATGGATGAGAGTTAGGATGCATTGACTGCTCCAAATTCGTCCTCACTCAGGAATCCAGACAAATGGGGTTTCCGAAATCTGGACTCGTAACTGTCACTTCCAAACACATTTTGCTAGACAAGACACAAGTGCTGAGAGGAAGTAAGTTCCAAACATCACAGGGTGGAGGTGTAATGGATATTGGTGAATAGTAGGATTGCTGACCATATCTTTGGCCACACTGATTCCTAAAAATACAAGAAGGTCAAAGGTCCTCAAAGGACTGTACGTATGTGTAAGTAGCAAAGCTTCAAAATTTCATGGAGCAACTGGGATGGAGGGCAGATTCAGGGCTCCAGTTCTAAGATTGGTTAAAACAAGAGAAACTAGAGGACTGAACAGAAACCTGGTAATGGATAAAATTACACCTCTAGCCTTGTAAACTGTGGCAATGAGACAAGTGGTACTTGAGCTTTTACCAGTAGTAATTAGATCATTAATATCGGAGCATCAATGGGAACTTGGATCTAAGCATTGCTTGGGAGCCCAAAGGCCACTTGAAGCAAGTGACAAGGAAAACCCTTAGATGGTACTGGTGGGTGCCTCTGGATGGAAATTGAAGCCTCCAAAGTTCTTTGTGTTTCAAGCCGATGTTAACATGGAAAAGGGGGATAGTGAACCATTAAATGTGGTCGGTCTACGTGTGTGAAAACTACAGAAAGAAGGGGCAGAAATAGTGAATTGGATATGGTAGTCCCTGATGTCGAGTGTCTGGCAATTTACTTGTCTGATGTGAAAAAGAGAGGAAGTGCATATATGAAAGTAAACTGTCTATAAATGCTCTAGGATGGAAGGATAGAGAGGTAACTTCCAGAGAAAATGTCATGGATGAGGATGGCCTGGTACAAATTCCTCAGCTGGGACAACTTCTCACGGCTCATGTGTCCACCACAAAGACATTTTCTAGCTGCCTAGCAGCACAAGTGATTTGATAAGCGTGTGGCCCCAGAAACAATAGGTACACTAGACAGTGCCTTTTGTGTAATACTAGGGAAATGACCTCTAGGACATTTGTTTCAGTTCAACCCCAAACCTGGCAAACCCTTTCTTGGGTAGATCAGGATTAACACCTGAGATATCAGCAGAAAAAAGGGCTTCTGACTCAATCAGAGAAGGGTGTTCTGCGTCCTGTTTTAGCATATAGTAAGCAGGTAAACAACTCTGGGCAATGGAACGTACTTCTATGACTTCAAATTTTATCTCTCCCTGAAACTTCCAAATCCAAATCTTCTCGTAGACTCCTCTTTCAGAGATTCCAACTGCATACCAAGCTTCTCTGCATCCACGTTCCACAGACACTTCAAATCAACAGTTCCCCAGGGAATTTAGCATATTTCCCCCCAAAACCTGTTCCCCCTTCTGCTTGCCTGAGCAGAGTTTACTCATTTACTCAAATGAGAAACTCTGACCCCTCTTTGCCTCCTCCTTCTTCTAAACACCCAAATCCAGTCAGTCACCACGTCCTAATAATTCAGACTCCATAATAGCTTTAAATGGGTCCCCTTTCTCTATTCACATTGCTTCAGACCCTCAACATTTTTTACCTAGACTATATTATTGCACTTGTTCTCCCACCTCCATTCCTTCCCCAGGCCCCTCTACTTTTCATACTGCAATTAGAGGTTTTTTCCTAGCGTGTAACACTATCATGTTAATCCTCTTTTAAAAAGCTGTTGCCCTTAGGATAAAGTCCAAACTGCTTAGCTGGATCTTCCCGATCTGGCCTCTGCTAATCTCTCTAACCCCGGTTCTCCGCTTGTCATCCTAGCACTCGGCTTGCCATGGCATTCACAGCTTTCACTCTCTTAACAGAGCCCTTTTTTCTTTTTCTTTCCTTCTTTCTCTCTTTCTCTTCGTCTCTTTCCTTCCTCCCTCCCTCCCTTCCTCCCTTCCTCTCTGCCTCCCTCTCTTCCTCCCTTCCTTCCTTCCTTCCTTCTTTTTTTTTTTTCTTTTCTGGTCACTCGAGCATCTTTTCTGGACCCCTCCTTTTCCTCCAGCAAAGCACCTGACTAGCGTTATTTGTGGCTTAGGAAGGTAGACTGATGTATCCCCCATGTTATGGTGAAACCGACCAACCACCTTCATGTTTACGGAGAACCATTTTCATCTATCGCTTGGGTCTACATATAACTGAATTCTTCAGTTATTCAATGTCAGACCCAAAAGACTATCGGTCAATTTTTCACAACCCTGTTGATGTTCTGTAGCTTGTAAATTAAAAACAAAAGTATAGATGCAAAACAAATTTTAAATATCTAATCACCAGTTTATCTCTAGAGACTTTATTCCTAAAATCTTTATAGCACAATGATAAGTAATTTTAAAATAAAATTTAGGCAAGTTCTGTTTTTATTAAAAAATATGATGAGATTTAAATACACCCAAACTTCATTGACTAGAATATATTATGTATTGTTAAAAAAATTCTAATTCAAGCTGATCAATTCTGCTCTTTAGCTATAGTCTAAAAAACAAACTCAGCCAGCTATTCTGCAAATACCAATTAAAAGAGAAATTAGGTAATAGAATGTACTCATAGATAGATCTATATACATCCATAGGTCTGTCACCATTACTGGATAGTCAACCCAAGCCTCTTTTTTGATGGTAGGCCAGTAAAATGACATATATAATGAACACTAGGCTATTTTTATTAAATTAAACAAAATCTCAAAGCCTGGTAATGCTCATTGTCAAGAAAAAAAAGGTACTTAATTTGCTGAATTTAAAACTGTACCATAAAAACAAAATATTTAGCTTTAGGTAAAGTGCATTTAATTAATATTAAATATATTAGTTACTGAAAACAGCCCAGACTTTGAAGATACCAGTTCTAGGTTTTACTATATTGTATACAAATTGTAAACATCGATTGCAACAGGAAACTCCAAGAGAGACAAAATTAGCACATTAAGAACATGCAGTTTTTCCACCTCATCTGCTGCACAATCTACATAAGTCTGAATATTTTATTTGCTGCTGTAGAGGATTATGACCAGCTGCATAATCAACATTTAATACTAGAATTAGCTTAGTTATTGGAGCGGTAACTAAGGTTTTTACCAGTAGAAAGTTGTGGTTCGATAAATCAGGAATATAGAAATGAAGCGTAAGCAGTAAACTGACTTAAAAATGTTAAACATTGAGGCATGGCAAGGTTTGTTGTTCGTTACACTGACTGCCTCCTCCACCCACTTACTTTTTAGTTCAGAGTTAAATTGGTGATGGAAAGAGGAGGCAAAGATGGGAGTGGAGGAGGTGGAGAGGAGTGACTGTGGCCGGGAAACCACCTCTGAATCCCCGCAGCAAAGCTGAGTAATGAGTCCTAGAATGCAGGCTGCTTCCTACAAGCTTCAGGCTTAGAAGACCTTAAATAAAACCCACCAATTACGAGGCAGCTTTGGTTGGCTCCAAACCATTACAAGGAGTCCTGAACTTCCTAGGTGATAAGTGACAAGAAGCCAGGCATCTGTGTGAGATTCAAATGATCTTTCAGATTCCAATGACAATATTAGATGAGGTAACCTACAGGAACATAGCTGGCCCATAATCAGTCCCAAGCACAAGTAATCCCCAATCCAGTGAACCAACCCCCTAGGTCATTGTCAATCAGAAGAGCAACCCCAGGTTTTCAATCCCAGAGCAGGTTCAGGATTTATGAGCTGATATTGCCAGTGACTTAGAACAAGATCCTAAGGGGAAAACGTTTTTCCATTGAAAAAGATAACAGTTTACTGCTAGCCAGCTCAAGACTCTATGTCCTGCAGGGACTTTTGGACCAGCCCACATGAGTCCCTAAATGACAGAAAAAGCAAAATCTGATAATCCTCAAATTTTACATGTCCTGAAATGCTTTTTAAAAATTCACTTAAGCGTTCGGTCTTCATCTGTTCCTGTTAAACATAGAGCAGGATCCACACATAATAATTAGCAGTTGTTCAGCATAGTCTCTAGGGAATTGAGTGGTAGAAGGTGCCGTGCTGTATAGAAGAGAAATGTAATAAATTGCCCATGACAGCTTATATCATAAAATAAGACTCACTGGTTGCATTTCACTTGCAAATATTTTGATTGCAGTTATTTGAATTCAATAAAATGTAATGAGGTGCTCTTAGCCTCTGGACAAAACTGACACAAAATTTAATTTGAACTAGTCAGCCGGAGGCACAAAATGTTCCTGGGGAAAATTCTGCTGTGCCATACAAATGTACGGCTCTTACTGACAGGTCCTTGGAAATGCTGTGCATAAACTTCCTTATGCAAGTGAGAGGGAGGATGTGCTGATAACCACAAACACTACTGGAATTGAAGGAGAGTTTTCACTGATTTGACAGAATACGCTAAATTGTTTCTAGACCTTAGTTTCTTCCCTAAAAGTCAATATTTTCATTTTGCCACTTCTAGCTAAATACACTGGCAAATAAAGCTAAACGGGGGGTGGGGGTAGGAGGAAGCTATCTTTTTAAGGAAATTTGGTGGAAAAAAAAAAGACCACTTGAAATTAATTCTAAATTATTTTTTGGTGGTTCATACATGGCCTCCCACAGTCATGAGAACTAGAGGTGAAGGTGACTTTCTTTCAGTTACTGGGGCATGGGATTTTTTTTTTTTTCTGAAAAGTCAGGATTATGTGACCTTATAAATTGGTCTCATTACAGAGCTACTGACAGACAGACATATTGGTTGCTGCCAGTAGGCATATGGGCTGAAATTTGGAAGAGGAGGGGAGAACAGATGGAGTGGGGAAACAGCGATGGCCGGGCCCCTCACACTGGGCCCAGCTGGTAGGGAGCAGGTCATGTCTGTTACTGCTAAGCTGAGAAAGATAAGAGTGTCAACGGTGGGGAAGGTGACTCCATCAATCAGCCTCTTCATTATGGCAAGAATGAGCCTTGTGGTCTGAGGGTGGAAGAAGGGGGCTGGTCATCCCATACCCCACAGGTGGCAACTCTGAAGGGATTTATTTTTTACATTGCCAAAAGGAAGAAGAATGCATTCTTCACAAATTATCTTTAGGTGTTGTGGGTCCTTCACAGAAAACTCAGCTGATGATTTAATATCATAAAGTTTGCTCTCAAGTGTTATTATTTTGAGTTAAATATTTCATGGGTGTGACACTTGGTAATGCAAGAAACTCCCAGTACAAAGAATTTCCAGGTGAACCCCAGGCTTTCTTCTGCCTCTGTGACAATAGTCTGGGGAGGAAACAGAGAGGCTACCTAAGTGTTTCTGGAATGTAAGCTCCTTGAGAATACTGACTTGTAGGTTGGTTTATTTATTTATTTATTTATTTATTTACTTACTTACTTACTTATTTAGCTGAGCCATCCTGCCACCTGTCGGCAGCTCTGTGGCAGCTCAGCTGGGGCTGTGAATCGAACCAGCGACTCTGTTGCTCAGAGCTCCTCGCACTTTTGAGCAAGCTCTTAACCAACTGAGCCACTCGGCCGGCCCTGACCTGTTGGTTTTTATTTATCTCTAATACCCAGGTGCCTAAAACAGAGGTGTGCAGTACATATTTGTTTAATTAATTAAGTAAAAAATATAGGAAATGCTGCAAAATGGCTGTAACTTCCAAGCAAATATATGTCCTGATTTTTTCTCTAACATCTATTTTTATTTTACCAACAATTCTTTTCTGCCGTATGAACCCAGGTTCAACAGGTTCAACTTAGGCAAGCAGCAACAGCAAGTGGAACATTTGAGGCTAGTAGTTAATAGTCAGCTGGTTAAGAGCTGCACTAAAGCTTCACATTGTAGGGAGGACATGATAAATGGGGGAAAGGAATGCTTCTTTAATTCTGGGGAACATATCTTTATGTCACACAAAATAATGAGATAAAGGTTGTGCCTGTTTCAGTTTCTTTAAAGGAAGAATGCAATGTCTTGAAAATAATGATGCTTAATAAATGTTAAACCAATGAGTTTAAATGGCTTTCCTAGTCACAAAGTTTTCTAGTAAAGTATAGGTCCCATAAACTAACTTGGCTTTCTTAAACATTGAAGGGAGAAAAAAATGACCATATTGAAGAAGTAAGAATGTAATCCAAAGATCATTGCATTTGAAAATATTCCGATCTATAATATATAATTTTTTCAAGGGATACATTTGTTCTCTTAAATAATAACATGCTTACTAAAAATTTGGTCCCATGGAAATTAGAGCAGTTTTGGAAGTTAGAAGTGCAAATAGTTGAATCTAAAAAACTGACCTTAGTAATTTATTACTAAAATGAATCTAACTATGAAGACATTATGTATTGATTTGTAGATACATTTAATAGTTGTTGACCTGATCAAACAGGCCAAATATCTGAGATTCTATTTACATTTTCTTTTATCTTCCAATTGGAGATTAATAATGTATATCACTCATGAGAAAATAATAAAATTTTTTGAGGTTTCTGAGCAAGTTTATTTTTTTAAATATATATGACTTTTAAAATCTTTTAAGTTCTCTATAAAGAAGTTCTATTATATAGGAACATAATGTAAGGCTACTTGATTAGTTTGCATTTCCTAAAGGATAACTATTTATAAAACTGGAAAAGATTTTGAATAAGTAATCAGAAAAAGATTTGCTAACTTTGAAAACGTGTTCATATTTAAAGTGTGAGACACAGTTGACCCCTGTATGATAAGATTCACTTCAGGGATCCTATTGGACTCTCAGGAAGGACACATTACTGACTTCAGTAACTGGCTTAGATAACGGTTTCCTAATTGATAATGAAGTGTTTGAACTGACAAATGAGTCTTGGATTGAAGGAGGCTCCCTGTTGAACCCGTTAGTGGAGAAGTAGAAGTGATTAAGTGCTTTGGGCTCTGGAATGAGAAGGACCTGACTCTGAATAGGGTTCTATAGCCTTAGGTGAGTTAATTAACCCATAATCCTCCTTTTCTTGTGAGTTCATGTTGGCATGAAAACAGATAATGCCTGTGATGCACCTACTACAGTGTCCAGAACAGAGTAAAATTACTCATAGATACTAATGATTTTATTTAATGTTGCCGTTGTTAAGCTTTGCTAACATTACAGTTTGGTTTCTAAATACCCCAGAGATACTTAGTGCTTTGTGTTCCTACTCTTGAAAAATTACCTTTGTGGGAAATCTAGGAATTCAGTCTTTCTTCCTTTCTTTCTTTCCTTCCTTCTTTGCTTTCTCTTTCCTTTCTTCCTTCCTTTCCTTCCTTCCTTTTCCATGTCTACATAGTCAACAGATTTTTAAAATATTTACTATATGGAAATCCTAAAGCCTCATACAAATAAGACATTTAAGAATAGAATAACATTGTATTTTCATTGTCTGTAAACAGGATATTTTATATTATCTGAATTATTTCATAAGGGGAAAATATTTAATAATTATAAGAGAAAATGCTCAATATTAGGATAGTATATCTTCTATAAATATAGATGAGACTTTGCATTTCTGAGGGTATTTTCATTCAGTAATATTGATCAGATTATTGATCATATACACAAAAAACCCAAACACAAAAAACACATGATGGATTAAAGGTATGTCCTCTTCCAGGTTTCTTGATGATTTAAAGGACCTTAACTTTCTTGACTATCTTAAAATACATATTAATATTTTCCCTGAATAAAATTGCTTCTCCCAGTGTGTGAGGTGTTTGTTCATATGCTTGTATCTTTAGAATAAACTTACTGTCAGTTATCTTGGGAATGTGTGCCCCTAATGAGAAATCTCTCCCCACTCCCGATTCAATTTATTCACAATGATTTTGATTTCTTGTGATCCTAAAATAACATGGAATTAAAATTTGTAAAAACAGATGTGCTCAAGTAGTTATATATCTATATATTGAATCTGTGATTTGAAAGTTCAGATATCGACATACGGAAATTGAGAATTGACTATGGAGGAGAGAATCCAACCACAATCTGGATTATTTTTCAAATGCTTTGGGTTTGGCAAAAAGTAAAATGCTTGTTGCCAAGCCCCTTTCCTCTTAATTTTTAAAAATCATGTGTGTTTCAAGGGAAATTTAATCCACATGTTTTTGATTCATTTGCACTTAAGTTGTCAAACTGTTTTGTAATCACAAGTCTCTATCTTGCCCTCTCCACAGAAAGTTGAGTTTTTCCAAGTATGCATAAACAATAACCTCTCAGAAGAATGAACTGAATTTCAAATTCAAAAATCAAGGATGGGCAAAAATGTGTATATCTTACCTGCTCTTGGGAGAGGAAAAGATTTTTGGACTTTTAACCCTGACTCAAACCTTTTGATGTAGACATTCACTTGTCCTTGGAAATATGTGGTTCTTCTCTACAAGAAAAAAATATTTTTAGAGCTCTAAATATACAGTGGAAGGCGTTAAATGGAAAGTGAAGTAGTAAGATTCTAATTCTTTAAAATTATAAGTAAATAAGAGTGTGAATAATATTAGAATTTTGTTTTATACTTATTTTAAATTTTATAATCTCCACTATTGGTTTTATTTACAACTATCAACCCTTCATTTCTAAACGTGAGCTTAAACAAAGTAAAAGTCAAACTTTCCACAGAATACTTTATCTAAAATTCGTTTATGTTACAAATAGGAGAATTTAGAGAAGAAAAATAAACACAGTATTTTTAAAAGCTTGTTCCATCTCTGAAAATATCCCAGAATTTGCTGTATTTACATATTTTTCTTATAAAACATTCTGTAGTGAGAGTTCAAATACTGAAGCTTACTATAATAAAATGTCCCATTTGGGAACCTTAAGGACTTTTGTTTTATGGGAACTCGACAGTAGTTACTTTCATTTGGATATCTAAGGAAGTGCTAATTCTGAAGACTTCCTCCTTTATCAGGAGATCAACCATTTGGATCACTTATCATGTACCCAGTAAAACTCAATCTGTTGTGTTAATTAGTTATGTAAACACATTTTATAATTGTGGAGACAAAGCAGAACTAGGCATCTGGGTAGGTGAGAAAAGATCAAAGATCTTCCTTAATAAATTGTTACGCTAATTAGTGTTTGTCTTGTAGTGCTTCTCCAGGGGGTCTTTTAAACCCAAGCTTGGGAAAACCTGCTTAGAGAACAAGGAAGCTTTGGCTGAAACAAATCTTGCCAAGCTCCAAAACTGACTTAAAATTTTTAAATCAATAAAGTGAGAGAAAAAAAAAAGGTAAAAACTCCTCTTGATGACACTCTACTCTTAAGACTAAAATATGGAAAAGAACTATCAGATCACATGTAGCCTATTTTTAGATTAGAAAACAGCTTTACCTACCCCAACTCTCTCCAAAAAGATTGTGTATATCTCTCTTTGAAAATAATCAAGATACTGTAGTGTCTCTACCCCAGTACTCAAAATGTTATAAAAAGGTACCTCAAATTTTGGAAGGCAAAGTCCTCCAGGAGGTGCCCCACTCCCCATCAATATTACTTAGAATTCTTCCCTGCCTTATTCTCCTTCATAGCATTTACCACTATCCACCATATTACATAATTTACTCATCTACATTCTTTTTCTCTCTCTTCCAGTTAGAAAGACCATGATGGCAGGGAGTTTTGTCTATTTGTTTTCACTGGTTTGTTCAATGACTGACTGAAAGAAAAAAAAAAGAATATATAGTCATTTTCTAAACATTTGAGAAGAAACATGATACAATGTGGAGTTATTCCACCACTTGCTTGATGTGAAACAGCCTTGAGCAATTCACTTAATCTTTCTGAATTCTATTTTCTCACAGGTACATGTGGTTATTATTATCTATCTTTTAGGGTTGTGTCAAGCCTGGAGATGATTTATGTAAACTTCCCAGCAGTGTCCATCATTTGGCAAATGCTCAGTAAATTCTGCCTATTGTTTTGTTGTCATTTCTTTTTTCCTTTGCCTTTATGCAAGCCAATTAACATTATGGCCCTTGGGTTTACTGTTATTTCTCTTGGCTTTTTACCTTGCTCCTGTTTTTGTGGTGTTTTTTTTTTTAGTTTTATTCATACTTTCTTAATTCTATAGTATGTTTTTGATGATTAGTCACTTCAAATGTTAAAGACGCAGCAATAAAATAAACCAATTTTGATAAAAAATTGCTAGGACTATTCCTAACTTTCTCCAAAAATTTCCACACATTTGTAAATTACTGCTGACCTTCCCAATTTCCAAGTATAGTATAGATAGGGGTGGGTATTTTTCATTTCCTCGTATTGATATTTTTATACCTAAAGACTGTTGGTTATTACATACTTTGCCCAAGATTTTCAAATAAGATTTTGTATGCTTCCTTGAAGACTTGGTGGAGATTGACTAGTGCCAGATCTGTAGCTAGGATTTGTCTTAACCTCAGCCATATCGTTTAACTTCAGGACTTTTCTCTAAATGTCAATACTGGCCTGAAACTCCCCCCACGAAGGCTGAGAATGCAGAAGAAAAGAGGAAGATTAAAGATTAAACAGCCCCAAAAGTTCCCCTCTAGAATTTTCTTCATTTGGACTTACTTTCTGTCACCCTGCTTGTTTCTCAAGTTCTAAGTTGTTATGTAATCATAACTTCAAAATACTTTTTGTTAACCTATTATTAAAGTAATATGTAAACAAATACTAACATGTAGTTGTAGCAAATTTAGAAAATTTAGAAAAAAGGAAAGAGTAAAAATAATCCATAATCTCACTAAATAGAACATTTTTTCTAGCATACAAAATGGATAATTATTTTCACAAAAATTTATTATAGTATACATAGTATCTTGAAATCTGTTTTTAGTTTATAATTGAGCATAAATATATTTCCCTATCATAAACACAAAAGCACATTTCAGTGATAAGAGTGTGGATATATCACTTTCTATTAAAACAATCCTTTGCCTATAGATGTGATGGAAAACTCTATATATTTGAACAAAAAAATAAAAATATGGATTTTTTGGTAAATAAGAAGAAAAGAGCTGACAGGTTTTTATTTTTTTGCTGCCAAATAACTCACTTTACTCATGTTGTTTTTTTTCTTCTTCTCACAGATAAACCTAGTAAATACACACACACACACACACACACACACACACACAAATTATAGACCCATCTTAGTAACCTGGAATTACAATAAAAATCTTTATCTTGTTCAGCATTTTCTCCCTAGATACCCAGCACATTACTGCTCAAACAATAGTTCTCAATAAATATTAGTTGGATAGATGAACAAACGAAGATAAATCAATACAAATACTATCCTGTGAGATCTATGATTGCAGTTTACCAGCTTGTTTTACCACTAATGAAAAAATTGACTTGGCTTATTTCTCTCTTTTAGTCCCTCCCTGTCTCTTTAAATGTCATTATTGCCTAGGCTCAAGATGCCAGGTCAGTGTTCCCCAAGACTGGAATCCCCTATCAGAAGTGCATGGAGCTTGGTTATTAATACAGACATTTGGGCCCCACCCTAGAGCTGCTGACCCAGAATGTCTAAATATGGAGCCCAGGCAAGTCTGAGAACTACTTTGGAATGGGGTCGGCAACCAACTAAATTTTGTATATCAATCAATAGAATAAAGAAAGAATATATTTCACTGTCCTACATGTGTGGAATTAATGTATCATGGAGAAAGATAGAATTGAGAGGGGGGAAAATCTATATTTTCATAAACACAATGGTATTACATTTATGTTTAGAGGATGGTGTGGATCTAGTGAGGGTTTGAGGTCAATTTTGTGCAGAATTGATTTCATTTGGCATTTCTAATCAAGAAAAGAAAAACACCTAGGTTTATAAGAAAAAAAATGTTTCTGTATCTTTGGCATCTTTAGAGACTCCAGTAAAAGTTACTAAGAAAAACTCCTGTACATTGGTTAGAAACAAGAATCTAATATACTGTGGATGTTTTCTTCTATGCTTTCGGTATGCAATAAGGCTTTTAGAGATACATAAGTTTACTTAGATATATTGTTCAGTCTATGAACTCATTAACTATGTCACTCTGTCTAATCAACCTGATGGTTGATTTTTTTTTTCAGGAAGATGTGAAAATTAATATGACATGTAGGTGCTGTTGGTTCCAATTAAAATCAATATCTGTCCTGATTTGTGCCTCTTGTCTCTATGACAGCAAGGGGGCTGGCTAAGGGGATACATCTGCTCCTCTCTCCCAAAGGGGCTCAAAACAAGTGAATGACCTGCAGTGTTTATTATTAAGTTTTCAAAGGGAAAGTTGTTTTGGTCTAATTGAAACAATAATATGAGAGAGGTTATTTCTGGTCAGTTCCCTGCTGTTTTCACTCTGGAGAATATATTCCAGGTGTTTGCTGTGCTGCACTACAGTACAGCACTGCCTTCCCCTGAGTTGAGGCATGTCGGTGCCAGTGGAGCAATAAACTAGCATTAGGAGGTGAAGCCAGTTTAGGCATTTCAGAGACACTTTTTTAGTTAACTTCATAGTAAACCAGATGGTTAATGACCACATTCATTTTCAAAAGTTCCAGTGAATAGAGCAATGAGACTTTATAAATCCATACTATGTGATAGAACAAGTTCTTTTATTTCCCTTTACTCTAAAGAGTAGCTGTAATGTCATGTCACTCTGCTTGACTTTTAAAATAAGTGTATTTTTTCTTCCGTCTAGATTAATTAGTGGTTCACTTCAATTAAATAAGGACAAAAATGAAAATCTGTCTAATTGGTCAAAATATTAGTCATTATTAATTCATAACTGCTTATTGTATTTCTTTGTTTTTGAAAAAGATATTCTAGCTCCATGATTTTCAAATATCTGTGAAAATGCCTTTTTCAAGGAGGTATTTCAAATATCTTCAAGAAGTCACAAACAATATTAAGGATGATTGGTTAATGGGATAGATGCTGAATCTGGATTTTTGGATACAAATGTGAACATCCAGCACAGAGTATTTGGCTGAGGGAGAGATGACTGGACATTTCTAATAAAGGATAAATGTTGTGACAAACAAGAGTTTGGGAATTTTAGAGGTGACCCTCCGTTTATTAGCTAGCAAGTGGATGACATATGTTTTTATATTACTTTGAGATTTTTTCCCCTGAAATTACAAAATTAAAAATAACCTATTAGTCAGTGGAAGCTAATTTTAATTTTAAAAATTGTTTGCAATATTCATTTGAGATATTTAATTTCAATTAAATTCCCAGGTAATCCATATTGATAATTGCAAAAACAAAAGACTATTTTACAGTTCAAATTCAACTTCTTCCTGGTTCTAACTGGAATTTTGGATTTTGATTTTGCTTATTTTCATCTGTGAACCTAATATGAACCCACAGACCAAAATAGTCACATTAAGAATACAAGCTGGATTTCAGGCTAATCAGGGGAAATGCCTGGGGAGGGTGGTGGTAGTGATGTCTGCTGCTCTCCCGCTTAATCACGCAGACTTTTGAGTCCAGGATACTTCCAGAGCCTGAATGGTAGCGTTCTCTCAGTTCATATTCCCAGATGTGTGAGTCAAAGGGTCTAGCACCTAATGTTCTCAAAGGCGGGGCTCTAGGATGGGGATTGCTTCTCCTCTCCTGAAAGAGAATAATGAGTGGCACTCAGTGTCAAGGGTATCATATTTATAAAGCACTTTGGGTTCTTTGGATGATATTCAAAGCGCTGTGCAAGATTATTACTTACGTATTTTCACTGACTTCAAGGAGAGGGCAGAAACCCAGCGTCAGTGGCTGTGTAACAGGCAAAGGAAGCTGACATGCACATTCCTCTCATTATTCTTTTCCTGCCCCTCCAAATACCACACACATAGCAACAGTCAATTACAGGGGAGCAGGTGAAGTGTGCAAATTAACACAAGAGAAAAGTGGCGAAGTCGGGGAGGGTGGGTTGGGAAGGGAGAAGAGGATGGAAGGGAGGGCTGCCTGGTTGGAAAGGCAAGCCACATTGCCACTCAATAATCATGACAGCTAATAAAGGAAGGTTTAAATTCTTGAACAGGAAACAAACAACCCATAGGATTCCATCTGAGTGTTTCCAAAATGTTTTGTGATGTTACTCTCTTCCATATTGGGAGATTTATCCCAGAACATAGTTTCTTTTTTATAAAATGTAATTACAAAAGAAAGAAGTAACTGTTGTAACTCAAATGATTTATAACAATGAAAAATCGAATAACTTTATTCTATTTCAAGGGTCATTGTTGTTAAAGAGTGTGCTTAGATTATTTGGCCTATTAAAGGCTGTAGTCATGTTGCAGAACTAATTATTTGCTATTATTTAATAGTCACAAAAGAACCTTCAGAGATGAGGATGGGATAAGAAGGGAAGTATCTGTTACTCCCCCTGCCCTTTGTAAAACCTCACAGCAGGTAATGCCAGAAACCGTAATAATCACTGCCAATATTAATAGACATTAATATCAGGGCTTTAGTATATAATGTAGAATTCATTATACTTCCAAAAATAGCATCTTCACTCATCATTTTAATCAGATAAATAGGCACATCATAAAGATTAGCTCCTGACAGTTTATTGTTCTATGGTTCAAGATGGTCTTAATGTAAGAAAACTGTTTCTAAGAAAAACTAGAGGTACATCTCAAAGGTCCTTTGTTGTGCATAAGAGAGTCACATTTTTAACAATTTAAGAAGGATAACATGCATGTAGTGCCGACTCTGATGATTATAAGTTATTTTCTTTTTTATTATTAGAGTGTTCTTCAGGCTCATAGAGTAGTAACCTAGAGTAGTAATGAGATTCGATTATCACTTTATTGGAGATATTTCAAAGAGATTTATAGTTGATAGAACGTGAGCTAAAAGGTCATTTACACTATTGTTCTTCAAAACACAAAGGTAACTTTGAAGTATTTGTCTCCTTACAACCTTTCTATAAGGCATGACAAATTATCTCATTTTTTTCAAATAAGAAAACTGAGTCATAAGCTGATTTATTTACTATTAAATAAAAAGCTTTGCGCTCCTGTATTTAAAACTATTGTTTAATTATGAAGTTTTTAAGAAACTACTGCTATCACTGGATTTTTTTTGATTTACACTTTTTTAAATTAAAATTTATTGGGGTGACAATGGTTAGTAAAATTACATAGGTTTCAAGTGTACAATTTTGTAATATGTCATCTATATATCACATGTGGGTTCACCATCCAGAGTCAGTTCTCCTTTCATCGTCATATATTTGATCCCCTTTACCCTCATCTACCACCCTTGTCTATCACTGACTTAATAATTTACTAAATAAAAATCTAGTGGCCTGAAAAAAAAAAGCAATATATTTCCAAAGTGCTGGGCTGTATACATAAAGCCTAGTTTAGTAGTTGTAAGCTGGTTTTCTGGCTTCACCATCTTGTTATTCATAATAACTGTTGCTCTTAAGCTGGTGGGTGTGTGGGTGACTGGCACTGCTTGATTGTTGTACATGACTCTGGAGCAGAGGTCGTGGGGCAGGGTCAGGTTAACATTGAATAGATATAGGGGATATCAGTATCATTTTTATAGCAGCTGTTGGTATCTCATGGTCACGTGTATTTACAGTTTTCAAAGATTTTATAGCATATCTTCTTAGAATTTGAAGACCCTGGAGATCAAGTTAGCCTATCACTTGATTTTATAGGCAAAGGAGCTGAAACCCTAAGGTCAATTGTCTTCTCTAAGGCCACACACAAGTACATAGTGACCAAAGGATAAAATCCAGGAATCTTGATTATTTTCCTCTAAGACCTTATACTGTCTTAAACGATGTATCTTATTTGATCCTCGTAACAACCGTGTGATATAGGAATTGCTGTCTATGCTTGTTTTATAAATAGGAAACAGGGCTCCAAGGAGTTGCATGACACGCCATCCAGAGTCTCAAAGCTTAGTAAGGACAAAATTTTATTTGGTACCCAGTCCTTGTTCAAAATTTTGAAAGTCATCTGAAAAGGCTCCCAGTTACATTTCTACTGAGAAACTGTTGGGCTATTTCAATTTACCTGTGAGTTACCTACTAAGGGTTTATTGTTATGAGTTAAAGCTCATAAGTTAAAGCTCCTAAACACCTATAAAACTAAAGTGGTTTCTGTTAAATTATAAGTTCCAGTGGATTGAACATTTTCATTATCTTCTTAATTTTGCACAACAGTTATTAATGGGTGAACAAAATTATTTTGCTTATGACCTTATCTGAGATCCTAAATTTGAAGCTATCTTTCTAAAATGAAGCCATATAAAATATCCCATCTTTGTTTTCAACTGTTCTTTTGACACATTATTCCTTTTGTGTCCCAAATATTTAAAAAATTGTTTACATTTTCTGGTCATGTGAGAATCTTTACCACTCCCAGTAAAAACTTTACGATATTCTGATCTCCTGCTTATCTCGCTGTTCGCCCTTCATTTTTCATTCTGCAAATATTTACTGAGCATCTTGTTCACGGTAAGCACTGTTCCAAGAGTTGGGGAAAGAGTATTGAAAAATAGAAAGAGTCCCTGCCTCCAGTTAACTTATGATTGGGAGATATGTTCAGTGTTCAAATAAGTGTATAGCATGTCAGATGTGAAACTATAAAAGTGAAGCTGGGTAAGAGGCTAGGGAGTGCTGAAGTAAGGGAGGACTGCTGTTTTCTACACTGTGGTTAAGGAAAGCTTCGGTGATGAGGGAACATTTCAGCAGAAAACCTGCAGGAGCAAATTATGTAGAGATCTGAGGGAAGAGCAAATTGATGGATCTAAGAATGGCCTGTGCTTGGCATGGTCCAGGTGTAACAAAACATGGGAGAGTGGAGAAGAGGTCAGAGGGAGTCAGGACTTAGAAAATCTTGTGGGCCATTTTGAGGATGAGTGACATGAGGCGTCATTATTGAATGGGTTAGAGCAGAGGGGTAAATAAAAAGTAATTTTTTACATTTCAAAATATCTGTTTTGACTGCTTCATGAGAATTAACTGGAAGGGGCAAGAGTAGAAGAAACAGGGGACCAGTTGGGAGGGCTGATGGAAAAAAAAAACCGTGTCATAAATGCTGGCTTAGGTCAAGACAGTTCACTGAAGTTTGGTTATATTTTGATGCTAAAGATGAGAGGATTTATTCAAAGATTTGATGTGGAACGTCAAAGAAAAAAGAAATCAAGGATGCTTGCAAGGATTTTGACTTGGAAATCTAGAAGGATGGCATTGCCCTTTACTAGAAAAATTCCTCTACCGTAGAGAACTATTTTGATGTGGGAGAATCAGAAATTTGCCTTTTGAAAACTTATGTTTGAGATGCCTACACATAAATGGAGCACTTGAGAAGGCAATTGGATTATGAGTATAAAGATTAAGGGGAAGAGGTCATAAATGGAACTCATTATTTGGGACTATTCAGACTCAAGCTTGTCAAGGGAGTGAGGATAAATACAGAAGTTAGAGGATTAAGCTGTTTGTTAAAATATCAGGGAGTTAAGAAGGAGTTAATGAGAGCATGGAAAAATGGCCAGTGAGGAAGGAAGAGTGTGTTGTCTCAGAAGCCAAATGAAGAAAAAAATTTAAGGAACACATAATAAATTGGATTTGCCTTTTCATTTGCCATCAAACAGGATGCTAAATGATTCAAAATGAGCATAAAGATTATGTTAAGTATGATCACAAATTTAAAAAATTGTCACTAGAAAATATTAATGGGAGATTTACTTATAGTTCTCTGTTCACAGAATTGCTGTTTGTATTTAATTATTTTCCACAAACTGGTTGAGTCTGAGAAGATTTGCTGTAATGTAATTTTTCATTCTTGTAAAGAAGGCAATATAGAATAAGTCAATAATTCTGAAGACTATTTTCCTAGAAAGACAGTATGGTATAGTTTAAGGAACACAGATTTTGGAGAAAGGGCGACCTGTGGGTGAACCCAGTTTCTACATAAATATAAAACAGTGAGACAGTGGTCAAATCGCTTCACTTCTCTAAGACTCACTCCCTTTCTCCTTAAAATGGGGACATAAATATTTATCTTCCAGGATTACCATGAAGATTAAATTTGAAAACATAAATAAATTGCCTAACACATTGTAAACCCTCAATATTCATCTCTAAACCACTAAGTATCTTTTAAATCGATGACTTACTTTGAAAGAATTACATTGCATATTAGCATCTTCCATGTAGGTTTTCAAGTTATCTTGACTACGAACTATTTGTTTAGTGACATATATAGCTTCTTATAGCTGATAGATTTAGTATTGAAAAAAATTAAGCAATTATTTACTTTGTCCCCGTTTCAACTCTGGGATAAGTAAACAAGCAAAGTACCTCGTCTTACCCTTCTCTGACTTAGCCATTCCGGCAAAGTTTACCAACCTGAGAAGAAACACTTTGTCTTCCCAAGGTTTTGTTCTACCCAGCTAAAATATATGAATAAGAAAAACCTCCCTGAAACAGCTGTTGCCTTCAAGTTGTACAGAATTCTCTGGAGAGTATATATTTTAAAAACATAAATAAAATGATTCTGCAACCATTTTAAAAATGTTCCTCGCATAGCCTCTCTAAATCACTCTTTTGTGCAGACCCCAGTGAATAAGGAACCTGAATTATCTATCTTATCTCAATCTCACAAAGCAATTACAATTTGAATTCAGATGATGGATCTATAATCTATTACAAAATGAAAGAAAATTCATCTTCAGAAGAAACCTGAATGAAGAGAAGATTCTAATGAGATGCTAGTTGCTTTTAATGGTGCTTTCTTATCCCTGGGGTGAATAAGTTCCATTGTCACCAAGACACTCTATCATTCAATTGATGTCCTGCCCTCTCCAGGCCCCACAGCACAGTCCAGCGGGGACTAGACCTGGATCTCTTTAGAGCTAATTAATGTGGAGCCTCTGTTGGCTAAAGATAGAGCTTTAAGTATAGTTATACTAAAATGCTCATTTCTATCTGCTAAGAGGTTGGCCTTACTGCCTCTAGAGTGCTTAAACCAAAAAGATCAAAGATAATGAAGCTAAAAATTCTAAAGTGAACTTCAAGCATGCAAGAGAGAAATGTTCTCTATTTAATCTAGGTTAGACTAGTAATAAAGGAGAAAAAAATGAAGCTTTCATGAAAAAAGAGGCAAAGGATTACTCTAATCTTTGATTCTCAGTTGCTTAATTTGGAGTTTACACGATTTACTTGCTATGCATTAGAAAATTAGAATGGACTGCAACATTTGGAATGGGCGATATTCTTCACTGAGTAAATGCATCATTATTCAAACATATTTTCAAAATTATAACTAATGTGCTATAATGAAAACATGGATTGAGGATTAATCCATAGGAGGTATTTCATTAAGGGACAATGTGGTAATTCATTAGAGAATAAGGTATTTCTTTTGAATTTTAAATGAGAGATCTGTGCCTTTTTTTAAACACTAAATGAAATTAGAATACAATTTTACATTTATATTAGACAGATGCTTATTTAATTTAAAATGTCTTTTGAGTCCTCGCAATGTGCAAAACTCTATACTAGACACTGTGGATTATAATAATGAACAAAAAAATAATCTCTTCATAAAAGGAATTCAGTTACTGGTTGGCTTGGTCAAAGCCTCAAAGGAACTAAGAAAAGGAGAGAGACAAATTAATTGCAAGACAGAATTAAGTGAACAAATCAAAGTACACTGAAGAAAAAGCAATCATTTCTGATTGGTGATCATGGAAGGCTGTTGCTATTTGAGTTGTATAAAATATTCTTAAACAGGGAGAAAATGGGACATTTCTGGTAAATGCAACAGCTGAAGCAAAGCTGTGAGTTGTGAAATTTGTTCAGAAAATGGAGAATGAATTTAGATAGCCAAAGTATAGAGTTCATGGAAGGATGAAATAAGAGAAAATTAGAATCTTACCCTAGAAATACCTGCATGCCAACTGAGGAGTCTGGACTTCATCCTATATAAAAGTGGCAAGCTATTTTGCGTAGGGATCTATATATGGTTAAGAAGAGATGGTTAGGACTATACAGAAATTTATCAGTGGAAAGGTAATTCGCTATGTTAGCTCTAAATGATGAAGCATACATAATTTTTTTTATTGGTTCAATCTACACTTAGTTCTTCCTTCCTTTTAAAATTCAAACTGAATTTACAATTCTTTCCTAACATTTAAAAATCCAACAGGGATAGAAATATCACAGGCATATTATTCTATGGCACATTTAGATACACTTGGCATCTTGTCTCTTTAGCACTTGACTCATCCCACAGCCTCTGTCTTTTGTAGTTTGGCTTACAGATTTTTTCCACGAAGAGGATACCCTACCCTCCATTGCCAATACATCCTGAAGTAAAACAAATCTCCTAATGCACATTTCCCGTATTCTGCTGAAGTTCAGTATTCAGGGGTCTTTGTATGGATCACTGGACTCTGCCAACCATTCCCAGAACCCAGTGCTGTACCTCGTATGTAATTCCTGCCCAAGTCCCAGTGCTAAGTGTTAGTTAGCCAACTCCATCCATAGCCTATCTTTGTAGCTGGGAAAGTTCTCTGACCCTGTTTACATATTGGGTAACATCTTTTGTTAAATCTCAGGTTTCTCTTTCTTCTTGCATCTTTCCCTTGTTGTCAGGAACCATTGTACCTCATATATAAGTGCCCATAACAGTCAGGGCAACCGTAGAATCTCCTAAAATACAGAAAACAGAAATTCTTTCACAGAAAGTCAACAAAATATGAACTTTTGCACTACATGCATTAACATGATGATCAAAGGCTGTTTAGTCTGCATTTAGATTTGAAGGAATCAGAATCTTAATGCTTTCCTTTAACTCAAACAAGCAAAGAAGCATTTGCACGTATATTCTCTAACAGGCTGTGTGTTGAAGTGACTGACTTCCTTCTCCTCATGCCCTGCCATCACCTTACTTCCCAGCCAGAGTTCAAATTGTACTTAACCACATGAACAACCCTGGAATGCAAGCAGGAAAAGAAGGAAACTAGGTCAATTGATTGTTGATTGGTCTGCTGGCTAATCCCATAGCAAAAGAAGGTCTCTCTCACTTTATAAGCATCTAATTCATGCCTACAAAAGTAGAAATAAGGTCAGGGACAGTATATTAGAAGAAAATGAAAATTTAAGAACAATTTCTTCTGTGTTCTTGCTAACTACTGATTGTAGGATCTTAAATTCTACAGCATATGCTGGACTCAATAAACAAGTGTTATAGTTCCCAAAACCTAGAGGATCACAGCTCCAGCCAGACCTTTGGAATGAAGGTCATCCAGTGACAGTGCCCTGGAATCTGTGTTGTTAATAAGCTCCTCAGGTGACAAGAATGATTGTTATAGTAGGAAGCACTGACACCCAGTACAAAAATGTTAAAGTGATATTAAATTATATATTTTAATTGATGGCTTCCCTTTAACAGTTTTCTTTTAGAATCAGGATATTCTTTACAGACAAGTCAATTGTGTTGATTATTAATTTGTTCGTAAGTCATATTTTCTACTTCTCAAGATGAAACAATTTGAAAATCTAAGGTTGGAACATTGAGAGAAGTTAGAGAGAAATGTGAGAAAAATCAGCAATAAATGAGGTTTGCAAGCATTTGCAGAAACCATAAGATGTTTTTTTATTTTTCTTTAAAATACTGGGGTTTACCTAGGGAATTTGGTAAACCAAGAATTTTACATTTACTAGTTATTAGAACAGTTCTTATAATTTGCACATGTTGTAGACAGAATATTCAGGCTGACGTCTCAATGAAAAAGTCAATATCATTATCTTCATGGTAGTCATTTTTCACAGGTAAAAAAAAAGTTCTAATCTCATAATATAAAATGGGGAAGCCCTGATTAAAATTTCAGAGGATACTATTTGTTCATTGATCTCTCCAGACATAGACACCAGGAGAGATGAAGATAGGCAGGTAGCAGTTAGGGTGAAAAGAGAAAAGTTTCAGTAAAAGTTTACCCCGTGAGATAAAATGGTAGCATTTGCTCAGCCAACTCAGCTGTGATCTGAAGTAAAATAAGAGTTGTCCCTGTGGAAACAGAAGAGACCCTACCACAGAGTTTATATGGCTTAGAAACCCCTCTTTGCATTGGGGACAGTCTCAAAGTCTTTCCACCAGGGCACCTGATCTAAGACATTTCTAATTAAAATCATTTAAGTGCTGCATTCTATGGGGAAAAATTCTAATATTTCCAATAAAAAATGCACTTAAAAAAAAGAAAAGAAAGTTTACCCCTTGAATTACAGAAATTGCCCTGAATATCATTTGAAGAATTCTGCTTCAGAACTTATCCAGGTGAGTCATTTGAAGCCAGTAGCACAACCTAAAAGAATGATGAGACTTAGTTCTACAGGACAAGCCATATACCTTCTAATACAAAAGAGAGAAAAACAGTATTTCCGTAGACTAGGCCCCTAGTATATGAAACAAAATTTTTAGTCCTCTCACTGAAAAAGCCTTAGCAGTTACATAGATAATCCCTTGTCATACCTCAGCATTCCCAGACAAACGCAAACCAAGCAAGGTTAAGGTCAATTTTGGAGATCACCAAAAGGGCATTTAAGGCCTGCCTAATTATCTTATTCTAGTTTTTCACAGCCCTTGTTGCCAAATCTCCTATCTATTTAATTTAAATCATCTTCCTAGAACATTAGCGTATTTTTCCTTATACTCCCTCAGAGGAGATAGAAAACAGCTGGTCAACCCACCTCTCAATGGTATTTATGACAATACTATATTTCTTATTCTTCTTCTTTTTTTTTTTTTTTTAGCTGAGCCATCCTGCCACCTGTTGGCAGCTCAGCGGCAGCTCAGCTCGGGTTGTGAATCGAACTGGTGACCCTGTTGCTCAGATCTCACACTCTTGAGTGAGCTCTTAACCAACTGAGCAACTCAGCCGGCCCTACAAAACTGTATTTCTTTTTAAAATTCAAGGACTCTAAGCAAAAGTTTTTAACAAATTTCTACCTCTATTCAGGTTCCCTTCTTTTTGTTTTGTTGATATAAGTACTTGTCTAATGGAGCTGAATGAATATACTTATACAAGATTGTTTGTCATTGGTAACTTTGTTCTATTTATCTAAACTTAAACATATTAGGAAAAAATTAGAAATATGTGCAGTCCTTTTGAATTGACATTTAATTATTAATATTAATATTAATGATTAAAGGCCTGTAGAGTTCAAACATTAGGCAGTCAGCCCATCTGTTGCACACTTGAATTTCTTACTGGGTACAAAGAGTTTCTAGGCAAATTGCTTTCTTGTTTTGAAATACAATGAACAAATCATCAGTCTTTAGCCTCATTCCCTTCTCTTTCTCTCAGTTCTGGGGATTTTTTCATTACTTGTATTTTTTCCTGGAAATCTTGTTACTTCACTCACCTCTTTACCACTTAAAACCCCACTAGTTCTTTCCCTCCTTATTCTATGCTTAAAGGAAAGGCTTACTTGCCATATCTTTTTTCCTAAAATAATAACACTGCTTAAACTTAATGTGTCGATAAACATTGGAAATAAAAAAGATAGTGTCTTCTGCAGTGATAAAGAAAATAAAAGGAAGCTGGAGTTAAATTTAGTCATTAGGTGTCAAAGAACAAACCCTTAGCACTATGCTTTCAGAAGCACGTCACTACTTCTGATCCTACAAAGATGGGTGTGGCAGCCTCACCCCTTTCCTTATGTCTCCCCGTACCATTAATGAAATAGTTTTTTCTGGGGGAATGAGGGTTCAAGGAAATAGTGGGATCTTTATTTCCTTGAGTAATGGGATCATATGAAGGGGAAGAACTACAATGTGATCTGGCCTTAGAAGTGATCAAATCTCAGATTGCCCAAGAAAGACAAATGGAACCACCTAAGGTAAACACTTGCTTATTTGGGGCCATCAGAGAGGTGACTGTGGCTGTGCTAAGGTTTGTTCTAAGGTTTCCAGTGTAAGATAGTGAGTGACAGCAGCTTCATGTGGGTGACAAGAAAACTACCTGGGAGGGCTGCCGATTATAACAATGCTCCCTAGGAGAATTTTACTCAGTGTGAAATTGTAAATTAATGTATGGTGGTTCCATTTTGATACCTTGATGAATGATATTAAATGAATGGTGTGCTGCATTTTCTAAATACTATCTCTGCCTAAACACAATAGGACTGGGAGATTTTCCCCTCCTTCAAATGGCAATTTAGGAAATGAGCCATAAACTCTATGTGTGCAAGTGTACCATAAAAAACCCATTAACTAAGGTGCAGGTGAAACGGATCTGACTACCATGTGTCTAGCTTGCCATCTCAAAAGGTGCCACTTAATAGCATTCCTGACATCACCTTGAGCCCTCAATGAGAAGGGAAAATGAGAAGAAAGGGGAGATCTCCCCCCCACATTCCCTTAGCAAATCAAGCAGCATTTTGTTGAAAGCAAAGCAAAGTCAGGATTGAAAAAGCAACAACATGATATATCTTGGTCTTCTTCCAGAATCAGTGAGAATTCTCGCCAAAAAGCAAGAAACAGTATCTGAAATGTTTGAAAGGCAAGGGTCTGTGCCAGCCCTCATCCACAAGGTTACTTGAGATGGGGATGAGAAGTTCCTGAATGATTGGCATGACTTGTTGCCATTATCAATTAAGGGTTGGAGAGCTAACTTGATATGCCTGGCCATTTTATCCAGTGCCAGAAAGGCAGCATTTTTTCCACGGTTGAGAGTGTTTAACGTCTGTATAACATAGCTAAGCAAAGAATTGCTCTAATGCAACGTTAGGTTTAGTCGAATTTGCTTGACAGCAGTCATTGGATGTAAGCCCAGGCCATGGGTAATGCACCAGTCATCACACAATTTGGTTTTGATCATCTCTCCCTCAGGTCAAATGGCACCATAAGGCGGGATACCCAGTGCTTCTCACCCTCTAGACAGGCCGCACAAAATGCAACATTTGAACATGGCTGAGCCCTGACCAAAATGGCAGACACTGAGTTGTGGGGCCAGGTGCAGACAATGTCCCATTTGGTAGCAAACCTGGTTCATTTTTCCACATAGGACTCTTTTTCAGACCCGATAGGTGTACAGAGGGAGAGCCATCTGGGACAGGGTTAAGAAGAGTATATATAGTTAGTATCCCTGATCATTTCTCCTATGTGAATATGAAACAGTGTGGGGCTTTAGAGCATATTTATGATTAAATCAAATGTATTTTACCCTTTCTTCCCTACAAATCTGCCTTCCCACCAGTCTAAAGAGATAAAAACTGAATATGTAGGGTTTTAATCTGAGAAATACTTCTTCAGTCTCTTCTACTTTAAGGACAGGTAAGTAGATAGTTTCTTTGGGAGGTGCACTAATCCTGCAGGTCACTGAAATACTTATTTTAGGACCATATCTCTATCTGGTAAAATCCATGACCCTGAACCATGGCCTATCTTGTTCATTACTGCATTCAACACATATGTAAGGACCAAGTACTAAGCTAGGATTTAGGAATACAGCAGTGTTATAACATTAAGTAACTGATTAAGATAACTACATTGCTTTACAGAGAATGAAATTACAAACAAATTGAAAGTAATGTTTTTTTTTTCTTTCTTTTTTCTTCTCTCTGTTTTTTTTTTGGTTGTTGTTTAAGGGGGACTGACTCAGGTTACACAAAGCTTTAAGTGATAGATTTAAACTTCATTCTCTAGGCAATATGATGTAAGATGTAGGGTCCAGTGGATGCAATGTTAATTTTAAGGTCAATTTAACTGCTTTAAATTTTTTTTTGTGCAACATATTATTTAGAGTTCACAGCATTGGAATATTTGGAAGTGATTTCAAAGAAAATATATTCAACATTCTCAATTTAAAGATGAAAAAAATTGAGATCCAGAGAGATACAATTGAAACTTGAGGTTAGAGATGGTGAATTGAATACACCAGAAAACCCACTCAAAAGACAATGAAATGATCCACAAAGACAAAGAATGCAAGAAAAGAGAGAAGCAGTATTTAAGGGGCTAAGAAACAGATGGCTGAGTGGTAACAGACTTGGCAGATTTTAGAAAATGATACTGTAAGTCAGCAGTGAGAAAAATGGAGAAGCAATTGGATTTACATCTAAGAACTTCCACAATGTGAGGGGTGGGTGATGGGAGGTACCACTATAGTGGAGATGATTGTGGGGATAAAAAAAACAGAAGACAGCCCCATTATCATGTCCATGGTTCAGGTGCATCTTGAAAAAAAAAATCGAGTAGATGAATATTTTAAAGGGAGAACCAGGAATGAGTCTCAAAAGCTAGCTCACTGTACTATGTTTTATTCATTGTGTTTACATGTACTGTGTGTGTGTGTGTGTGTGTGTGTGTGTGTGTGTGTGTGAGAGAGAGAGAGAGAGAGAGAGAGAGAGAGAGATTATCTCAAAGCTCATCATGAGACTGAGTCATTATATAGAAATAAAAGGAAATTCCTGTTCAACTGATTAGGTATTACTTAAAAAACTTTGGAGTAACTATATTGATGATTTTTGCTTTAGGTTTTATTATGGGTTGATTTTGTGGCTTTTTTTTTTTGGTCTGGATAGATCACAGAGATCCTGGAAGAGGTCTAATTTATGTATTTATGTAGCAACTGAGGGAACCCTGAAAATTGGGCAGCCTACCAAAAGTTATGGAACATGTGAGTTACTAGGCTCCGAGGGAGAAAAAGGCCAAGTCTACTTCGGGACTTACAAGTCTCCAGGGTTATAATTCTCACACTTAGAGGTGAGAGGAAGGCTGTTTCAAAGCTGGGAAGTTCATTCTAATTTTCTTATAGAAGAGACTGTACATGAAAGAAAAAAAAGTTACTTTTAAAAAAAAAGTTTATCGGGGTGACAATGGTTAGTAAAGTTACATAGGTTTCAGGTGTACAATTCTATAATACATCATCTGTATATCACATTATGTGTTTACCACCCAGAGTCAGTTCTCCTTCCATCACCATATATTTGACCCTGTTTACCCTCATCTACCATCCCCTTTCCCCCATTCCCTCTGGTAACCACTAAACTATTGTCTGTGTCTATGAGTTTTTTGTTTCATCATTTGTTTGTCTTGTTACTTTGTTGTTTTCAACATCAACAAGTTACTTTTAAGATATTAAAAAGGAAGTGAAATAGTAAAGGGCCAGAAAATCCAAAGATTATTAAAGAGAAAATGTTATCATTATTGAAAAATTATTTCTCCCTTCTGTGATGATCATACCCACATTCTAGAGTTTACAAGTAAAACACATAGAAAACAAGTGTGCAGGTAGTGGGGACAGGGAGGGAGGGCAAGCAAGCAGCTCCCAGTGATGATGAGCATCTTAGGAGCAGAGCATACCCGCTTCCTGAGAACACTGACTAACTGGAAAAGCAGTGGAATCAAGAGAAAATTAAGAGACACAAGAAAGGAAAAATAATTTGTGTTTGTGTGTGAAGAGTTGGAGATGAGGGGGAAGGAGAGTGCACTAGTAATTAAATAAAGATACGAATGGGAGACTGAGAACCAAATTCTAAAACTGCCACCTATACATTTTATAGAATTAGGATGTGATATTTGTAGTGTATGTTCTGGATAATCTTAGATTTACGCCTGTTATCCCAGTTTCATTATTAATAGCACTGTCATCGCTTTCAAAAGTGTCTTGGGGAGGACAATGCATTATATGATCACCATAATACCAGGGTCCTATGGTCGGGGGAAGAAAGTTGAAGTATCTTTGGAAGAAATGAGATGGAAGGACAGTGTACAGAAGGCAGGGTATTCATTGAAGACAATTTAAAGGAAATTCCACAGTTCTGTTTTATAAGAACCCAGAAATAAAGTAAGGAAGCATGGATTCTAGAAATTTGTGTGTTCTAAGAAAGTATTCAAGTGATATCACTCTGCAGCAAATTAACAGTTCAGTGATAGTGACCTAGTTTATAATTCTCAGGATCATTATTTTTTACTATACGTGGTCTCAGCCCCTGCAATTATCTACAAAATATTCCATGGAGTAATCATTTAATTATAATTTCTCTATTTTTATTTTATTAAGATGAAATTTTAGTTCATGGTCATGACAGAATAAAAATCCAAAATTTCTTATTCATCTTTGTTTTTCAAATATCATTATTTGTTAGTGTGTAAGGTTATGCCTTTATTGAAATCACTAGCAAATGAAATGGGTTATGCCCCAAACCCCGCAACTAGTAGAAATAAAAGAAAACAAGGTTATCTTTTAAAGTCTTTGGCTAAGGTCAAAGCTCTAATTATCTATTAATTAACACAGATAAATGTATAAACTAAATGACAATTAATAAGTGTGTTATTCATTACATTCTACTTTGGACTTCAGCCGGAATTTAGTCTGCTGCTGAAATGTTCATATTAGGGTGACTAACTTGTTCTAATTTACCTGGAACACTCCCCATGTTGGAACTGAAAAAAAACCCACATCTAAGGAAACCTCTCAGTTCTTGACAAACTGGGACAATTGGTTACTCTAGCTTATATTATAAAGTTATATAAAAGGACCAGTAAACTATGTTAGTACTTAAATAAAAAGAATGTTTTTACAAAAACTCAAACTCTTACTAATATGCTAAAACAAAATGTATTTTTTCTTTGTTAATTTCATGTTTGCAGTTTTCTATAAGCAGCATCAGAACCAGAGGTGCCAAAAATCTTTACAAAAGGCCATCCCTATGTAGTTCCAAGCCAGGTCCAATAAGAAAGGGCCAGAAATTGTCTAGGCCAATTTTGAAGACTTAAAAAGTTTAGATAGTTCGGATAAGCTTTGGACAAGCAGCCAAATTCTGGAAGCATATCTGAACTTCCTCCAAATCACAAACCTTTTGAGATTTGCTTCCCTTTAGTCCAAAGCCACTGCAATAGTTGACAGCCTCTTCACAGCTTTACATGAGCAATAATGAGTATGAAATTATTAGAGGATCCAAGTCACGCTATCCCCTCATTGTTTGGATAATAAAGTTCAGAGGTACTGAGGATAATCTTACTAGAGAGACAGAGACCAACTTTTACTTATCATTCTTCTGTTCACTTCCTTTTTAGCTAATTAAACCTTAGCTCTTCACAGGAAATAAAATTTTGCAACCCCCGTAATAGTTTGGCTTAATAATATTGTGTATATCTTTCCCGGTTTGTCTGGAAAAACAGGAAAAGAGAGGTGCCAATGTGAAGATCCAAAATAGAGGGTTATCTTTTAAATTAGCAGATTTTTCATTTGCACGTGGCCAAGGCTGGCTGTGCGATTGGGTCAATAGGGATGTCTGCCCTGGATCTCTGGCAAAGGACGGGGGAAGGAACACGAGAGAGGACTATGGAGAATTTCTAGAACTACATGAGGCCCTGTGTAAGTGTCTCAGTAAGCCAAGCAGTAGGCTATTGGGTGTGCTGTGTAAGGAGGAGAATAATAAGGCAAACCCATTTTGGGGTTTTAGGCATATTTAAGCCATACATTTATATATGGGAATCATCTTTCCTAGATCACTTTCATGGGCAATGTGAATCCAAGTTCACATATAAACCCAAGAAACTTACTGTTTCTTGTCTACTCAAATCAAGGCACCTGAGCAATGGAGTAAAGAAAAAGACAGGTGTTTTAGGACTAGGACCTTCCACAAATTCATACATAGCATTATAAATTCTAGTTCAGAAATAACATGTAGGAATTCTCTTTTCTAACATGTTTCTTAAAAAATGTGAGGAGGGAAGAAAGAAAAGAGAAAGCTACATTTAATAGATACATTTTCTACAATTAACACATTTAACCTATCACTTGGAATTTTGCACATGGAATCCAGTAAAAATTAACAAATGTTCATACTAGATAATCTGCCAAGGGATGTGCTAATTAAACAGATTTGGTGGAATAAATATGCTAAAATTAGAAAGAAACTCAGCTGGAATTAGTACATTTCTTTATTCCTGTACTTTGGACAACCCTGTGATTCCCATACCCCCAATGGTCATAATATTTATTAATAAAGATTACCTGTCATTTTTAATCTATTATGTGGCTAAAACTATTTTATTTGTTGTTAGTGATACCTAAGCTTAGAAGTAATGCTATCTCAAAATATTTAAAAAAATTATCTTATTATGTGCAATAAATGGATTTTAGAAAAGCATTAAAGCAACGTACTATAAATTGAGTAACTATTTAAGATACTTCTAGAGAATTACATTATAAACTAAATACCTCCTTTGTGACATGCCTAAATTACTTCTTTTTTTTCTATAAATCTAAAATTTTATGTATTGGATTTATTAAGAAGGAACCAAATGTTAGATGAGTATAGACACTCTTTATCTTATAGACTTAAAATAATTTGGTATATGGGAAAAAAAAGTTCTTTTAAAAATTCATGCTTAAATCAGTGCTTAAAACTATAAGGAACAGTATCTTTGCATAAGAATGTACAAGGATTTAGATATGTGAATGGTCTCTGTAACTCACAACAAAAGTCAATTTGTGAACCCATGTGCGGATGAGTAACCATAAACATCAAGGTCAAAAGAATGATTGTCAGATTAAACCAATGTACTCCAATGAATATAATAATTAAGAGTCAGAAGTATTTGTATCTTAATGTTAAATGAGCAATTGCAATGATTGGAAAATTGTCTATTTTTGTTCAAATATAAATATTGATGAATATAAATATTAATGGGTTATTCCTAGGTTACATGAACTAAATGATATGTTTTTAATACTAATAGCAATTTTAGCTGGGCTACTTCCAGGGAAGGTCCTAGACCTTTCTATGAATAACAGAGGGAGCATGAAAGGAAGGTTTTAACTCCAATTAAGGATTTTAAGTTTCCCAACTAACAATGGACCAGGGGAGTAAAAACGGGGCTGTGGTGTGTTAGAGGCCTCTTCCAAAACATATCCCTTTTGATTGGAGAAATCTAGTAAATGGTCATGATGGTTGCTACAAACAATGAAACGGTGATGTGTCCATTCCCTGTTGCTTAGATGCTCCAGTATTCCAGGTTTCTACTCTGGCCCCTTGTACTGTTGTGACCTTGGATAATAACTCCCCCGATAGAGCATGCTGGGAATACATGCCTCTCACTAAATTTGTGGTTTTTCCATGCAAGTCCTAGTTCAAACTAATTTCAGATATGGTTTTAAGAACCACTAATGGGTCCCCTTTCCATTATCATTTCTTATAACAATCATGTTGTGGGAAAGACATTTTGGGATAGAGGAAGGGGAAGGGGAAAAAAAGGTTGGGGAGAGAACAAGTTTTCGTTCCCCTTAAGCTGCAACACATGATATGGATAAGGCTGACTCTTTCTGTTAGAATCATTAGAGCTGAAGGAAGCAGATATTTTGTGGTTCAACGTATTCATGTTAGAGTTGATGAAACCAAGGCCCAGAAAGGTTAACAAATTTTGTCCAGAGTCATAAAAATAAGTTGATGTTTGAACAGGGATGAGACTCAGACCTCCTGAAACCCATACTTGTGTGCTATACAGGACATTTGTGCAGTTTTTTTTTTCCTGTTTTAAGGTCCAAGTTTTCAAAAAATTTCATCCTGGTAAGATTCTCCATACTTAACAAATTCAGATTGCTGTTCAATAGACACCCCTTCTCCTTCTCCACCCCCTCTTCTGCCTCTTCCTTCTCCTTCTTATTATTACTACTACTATTATTATATACTCTTTAATACAAAAATGTCCTTCCCTGGATATTATTTGTTCTATCCTGCAATGAGACTAATAAAACATCATTAATTTTTTAACACGTGGTTAAATTTAGTTATAAGAGAAAATAATTATGAAACATAAAATAATGATTTTTATAATAATTATATGTTTAATATTGTATTCTATGTATGATTATAATTGTATGGTTTATACTACCCCTTTAAATTATATTTTCTCATTTAAAAATCAGTGAACACATATTAAAATATATTTCGTATGAACCCTCAATGCATATAAATGTATAATGGGCTAGAATGTTAAAATGTAAACTTATGTCTCTTCTCTCCTCTTCTCTCTCTCTGTCTCTCTCTCTCTCTCTTTTTCTCTCTCTCCCTCTTACCCTAGACTATTGAAAGTTTATTCAGCTGTTTTTGATGCCTTAAACCACTTTTTCTAGCCATCTGTTGAATTTTTTTTTCTTTTATAAAAATATACTGAACCTGTATACACAGCATTTGGGTAAAATAATTATTTTGACTTCTTGTTGATTACATGTGAAGAGAATTTAGGCTTCAAATTTAATAAGCATATCAGGAATATTCATTCTCACCATCCACCAGACAACGGTTTGAATTTCATATGACTGTTTTCTTTACCCTTTCTGTGCAGACAGCATTATTCACTATAAGCACCATTAAAGAACCAAGTGTCAATGAACCCAGCAGTGAACTGACAGTTACTTAAATAGTACATGATCCAAAGCTGTTTGAGGAATGCCAAATGTTTTTTTTCCCCCCCAACAAGCTCATTTCATCCAAGGAAAAAAAAATTATTTCATTTAAAGATTTATATTTATGAACATGTTATGAATGTTCTGGATGTTCCCTGTAATGTTTTATGAAAGATACAGATGCGTTTCCAAGAATCATGAAGCAAGCCGGCTAGCCAAGGAGATAGTTTGGCCTTTAGTGGGCAGATCCAAGGGATGGAAGGAGTCGGCCGAGCCCTGGAGAGAGATTATACTCGCTTGACAGTGGGATCTGCTGATCTTCCACCTGACAGCGTCCTGTGGTATTCTTCTTTGTTCCGACTGTTTCCTCTCAACTCCCCCAAGATGGGTAGTGCGAAGAGACCAGCTGCTCGGGAAAATAATCAGAAGCATCATTCCTAGGCGCCCTTCCCAACAGTCCAGGTTGGAGGCCAACCACCTGAAAAGGTTGTTAGCCAAGAAGCACTTCTCCTGCTCTCTGGTGAACTGCTCTCTGGAGCTGGTTGAGAGGGGAAGGCCAAGAACAGCAGAAGGCAGTCCCAGGGAGAGGGAGAGCTAGGCTCCGGGGAGAGGAGCTGAAAGAGGCTTCAGGCATCTACAGCACATTCCCCTCCTTTCTCAGGGTTTGCGTAGTTATCTATCATTCTGGTGGAAATGGATATGCTGTCATTGGGGTTTTTCTTGTAATATTAATTTTTAGATATTTTCTTTCATTTCCTGACTTGACTAGTTTGCTTGGTTAAAGCATGTGGCTAACCAAGTGGAGGGGATAAATAACTGGTCCCTAGAAGGACCTGTCAACATCCTCCAGAGAAGACCTTTGTATTTATATGGCTAGAGTCTGTATCCTTAAATCCTTAAACCTGACCAACTTTCTCCAGTGCCATATAGTGGGTTAGAAGAGAGATTAAGGAAAATATGACAAAGAGTTATGCATAAGATACTGCCCATCCTGGAGGAAACAACTTAGTATGTGTCTTTCTGATAGTAGGTGATTCAAGTGTGGGTTTTCCAACACTACCATGCGATTCTCCAATTCTTTGTGGACAATGACTAGATGACCAACAAACTGAGCTCCATTTTGACACTATCTACCTGGAAATAGCATCAGATCCTACAGGTTAAGGGCTCAGTTCCACAAGACTGCCCCCATTTCAGATGCTGTCACAAGCCCAGGTTGCTACCTGTGCTTCTGATTCACTGGCTATCAATCAGCAGTTTCCACACCCCCCTCCTTGGATTCTATTAATTTGCTAGAGTGGCTCACAGATCTCAGGAAACCAGTTTACTTACTAGATTACCAGTTGATTACAAAAGGATATTAAAGTAGACACATGAACAGCCAGGTGAAGAGGTATATAGGGCAAGATCTGGAAGGGCCCTGAACACAGGAGCTTCTATCCCCATGGAGTTTGGAGTATGCCATCCTGGAAGCTCTCTGAACCATGTAGTTCAGGAGTTTGTATGGAGGCTTCATTATGTAGGCTTTATTGATTGAATCATTGGCCACTGGTGATTAAACCCAATCCCTAGCCCCTCTTTCCTCTCCAGAGGTATGGGGGTGGGGAGCTGAAAGTTCCAACCCTCTAATCACATGGTTGGTGCCCCCTGCAGCCAGCCTTCATCCTTAAATTACCTAGGGGCTTTCCAAAAGTGACCTCATTAACATAAACTCAAATGTGGTTGAAAGAGGCTTGTTATGAATAAAAAGATACCCATTTCCCATTTTATTTTTTTGTTTTTAGAGTGATTTTGGGATTTCAGGACCTTAGGACAAAAGACCAAATATTGTAACAAAAGATGGTCCCATTACTCTTATCTCTCAGGAAATTCCAAGGGTTTTGGGAGCTATAAGCCAGGAATCTTGGATGAACACCAAAATATATATTTATTATAAATCACAATATCACAGCGACTTGACTTGGGTTCCCTGGAAAACAGAGCCTAGGACAAGAGCTTGTGTATAGGTAGCTTATTTTGGCAAAGGATCCCAAGGAACAGGAGTAGGGGACTGGAAAAAGTGAAACAGAGCAGAAGGGAAAGGTGATATATGGCCTGTTAATTAACTGATCACCTCTGGGACTCTATCCTGCTGGGAATCCTCTGAAGAGCTTTGTAGAAAGCACCTTAAAATTGCCTGAAGAGCTGAGGAGGGGCATATTTACACCCCTTCCACTCCCCAAGGTCAAGGTTTGTATGGTGGAGTGGGAGTGGGGTTAAAACTCCCTTGAACTCTCAGTTTCACATGCGCCCTGAAGGCTGAGGGAGTCAGCAGCTAATCTACACAGTGGCTGTAGAGGTGGCTGACCTGAGATAGAGAATGAGATACAGGGTGTGCTGCTAAGGCAGGTGCTGCCAGGATACACCCTTGTGCCACTGGATGCTCAGTGATATCTGGAAGAGAAAAGTCCACCCAGCGAAGGTGAGGTATGGCGGAGAAGGTACCCCAAACGCTGAGCTTCAGCATTGCGTGGAGGGACTAGTCCCACCCTGTACATTCACCCTCAACTCTGATTGCTACATACCTTTTCCTCTCTTCTCAGGTCTATATGTAATATCTTTTCCTTCACTCCACTCTCACACTCAAATAATGACTTTGCTTTTTAATTTTACAAAAAAACAAACAAACAAACAAACAAACAAAAACCCAGAATTAATCAGAAGGTTCATTCCTCATCTTTCCACCACCAAATCTAGGCTCTTCTATGCATCCGAACCCCCCTGTGAGTTTCCTGTGCTTGCATTCTGTGCCAATGCCTCTATTTGTGCACTGACTCTCTCCCTTCTCCTCTCACCTACTAACGGTCTTTGCTCTTGTGCTCTCCTCCCCTCTCTTGTGTCATTAATTTCTCCTTCTGTGTTGGATCATTTCCATCAGCATGCAAACACGCTGTAATATTTCCAACCTTGATAGTAAAACAATCATCTCATACTCTCATGCTTTCATCTGGCCTGTGGTCCGTTTCTCTGTAGCCCTTGATGGCAAAATTCCTCTAAAAACCTATTTTAGTTTCTGTTCACACTCCCTCATCTCTCATTTTCTCTCGAATATATCTCCAGTCTGGTTTTTATTCCTAGCATTATACTGAAACCAGTCTTGTCCAAATCGCCAACCTCTAATTTCCCAAATCCAGGGGTCAATTTTTAACCTTTTCTCCCTTGACATCTTGACAACATTTAACATAGTGGATCCACAGGGTGATTTGTCCTTTTTGAAATGTTTCCTTCTCTTAGCTTCTGGGACTGTATACATTGCAGATTTGACACTGAGTACCCATGGCTCACTCCTGAAAAGACTGTTTGCAGTCATTCCCTAGGTGATCTCATCCAGATTTATGTTTTTAAATACCATCTATATGCTGATGATTCCTAAATTTATATCTTCTCTTTTGACTTCTTCCGTGTACCCTTATCTCATACAATCAACCACCGGCTCAGTGTGTCTGTCTGTCTAATAAGTGTCTCAAAGTTAACACATTTAAAATAAAGTCCTTGAGGTCCTACACCCCAACAAATGTTGATGTTTCTAAACTTTGTAAAAATCTCTACCATTCATCAGGCACTTGGGCCAAAAACCTAGGGACCTTCTTGAATCCTTTCTACAACAGCCTCATAACTGGTCTCTGTTTCTGCTTTTAACCCCTGTCAGTACATTCTCTTCTCTATAGCCAGAGAAAGCTCCTAAAAATATAATTTAAATCATGTTACTTCTCTGCTATAAACTATCCAATGGCTTCCCAGCACATTCCGATCAAACCTGTAAGCCTACAGGGTTGTGCATGATCTGGTCTCTGGTTAATTCCTCAGTGTGGACTGACACATATGAGCCTTTACTTCACCTCAACTGTGCTGGCCTACTTTCTAATCCTTGAACCTGTCATGCTTACTCTTGTCTCAGGACTTTGTATTTGCTATTCCCTGTGTCTAGATTGCTGTTCCCCAGGTTTTCACCCAGCTGGCTTCCTCAGTTCATTCAGGCCTCTTCTCAAACATTGTCTTCTCAGAGAGGTCTTTCCTGAACATGTTGACCAGAATCCTACACACAGTCACCTCTAGTTATATTTTGCCCTTTTTCATATACCTTTATTGTCTCTTAGGACTTATTATTTCTTGACACAATATTTGTTTACTTTCTGTCTTTATCCCTGAAAGTTAAGCTTCATAAGGTCATAAAAGCAGGGTGTTGTCTTAGTCACAGCTGACATGGCCAGTCCCCGCAGCAACATTTAGGACAAAAGAGGAACTCGGTGAATATTCATTGAATAAAGGAACAAATGAAGACAGACCTTAATTGAAAATATTGGTGCCAAGTTATCACACAGAACCACTCATCTGAGCCAGCAAGCACACTCAAAAGTTTCCTAATATGAAAACTGATCCATTTGACAGAAGAGTGCAAATTCTTATTATACAGAAAAAAGAAATTGTATAGCAATGTAGAATTTAAAACTATTAACAGCATTCTTATTCTTTCACGTATTACAAGTGATTAAAAAACAACAACCACACACAGATTTTTGGAGAGTCCAATGAAACATGGAGATGAATTAGACCTCTATTCTTTAAAGTTACCTGAGGACGAGAACAATGGTTTCTCAAAGGTTGGTTCCCAGCCAGGAGCACCTCTTCCAGCCCCTTTCCTCCACCTGGGCTTTGGGGGCACCTTGTGCCTGCTCAGGATATTTTGCTCATTCACTCTCTTCTTGATGCCTGAGAGCTCTTGAGTGATCTTTTTCTGCCACTGGACTAATAAGATCCAAGATCCAAAGGGATTTGTGGGGGAGGGGAAATCAAGGCTTTTGGCTGGCTCTGATTGTAGGCCACTCAGACCAATTCAGCCTGAGCTAAAAGGAGCTTCCCCTGTTTACAGCCTGGTTTTACAAAGTTCTTACCAAAATTTTGGGTCATAATTCTTGTTTGGCCTTATCCTCTATACTCATATTTCCCCTGGAGACCTAATGGGGAAGGGCAACTACATCTGCATGCTTGTGGTTCTCTATTCTTTTCAATAACATCTTTCATCACCTCATTTTGACACAGATTACATCTTGTAGCCAGCCCCTAATTCACTTTGACATAGAAAGTAAAAACATTAGGAAAAAGCAATATTTCTATTAACAGATGATGAATTTCAACTCTTCCATTTATTTTTTCTTCTATTTGCTCATTTCTATATGGAACTAATTCCCGAGTCCTTACTACATATGAGGCACGATGGTAAGCACTGCATACAGAACCAACGTGGTTGTTGCCCTTCTAGAGTGTACATTATGGAAGAGGAGGTAGATGTTATTCCAATAATGTTTACTTAGAATATTTATACTGTCTAAAGAAAAAAAACTGATATATCAGAGAAGCCAGATTCAGTCAGAATAAGTAGCAAGAGATCAAGAACAGGAGGGACACTGTGAAGGGCAAAGAAAAACAGCAAAAGGGAACAACACAGATAATAGCCTTGAGGTCAAAAGGACCTCAGCCTCCAAGCAAGAGAAACAAGATGTAAGAAGTTGGTGTGAAGAGAGCAAGGGCAGAACGGCCTATGATGAGGCTGGACAAATTTGGTGAGGCAGATAATGAAGGATTTTGGATTGTATTAAGGAGCTGTGACTTATCTGAAAAAAACCACAGAGAGTCATTTTAATAAATCTTTAAAACAAATTTTTGTAATGTGTGTTACTGGAGGTAGAAATAAAATGAGATATCCTGGAATATGTCCCCAAATGTCAGATAAGGTGATGGTCAGGTAAGTATGAAAAGCTAATGACAGTGTTTAGAAAACTAGAAATGCAAATAGATTGAAATATATTTACTCAAAAATGTGTTTTTCTTTCTTATTTATTTTAATTTTTTTAATTAAAATTTATTGGGATGACAATGGTTAGTAAAATTACATAGGTTTTAAGTGTACAATTCTGTAATACATTATTTATATATCACATTGTGTATTCACCACCCAGAGTCAGTTCTCCTTCCATCACCATATATTTGACCCCATTTACCCTCATCTACCACCCCCCTCCCCCCTTACCCTCTGGTAACCACTAAACTATTGCCTGTGTCTATGAGTTTTTGTTTCTTTATTTGTTTGTCTTGTTCCATTGTTGTCTTCAGTTTTATATGCCACATATCAGTGAAATCATATAGTTCTCGACTCTTTCTGTGTGACTTACTTCACTTAACATAATAATCTCAAGATCCATCCATGTTGTCGCAGATAGCACTATTTTATTGTTTCTTATGGCAGAGTAGAATTCCATTGTGTATATAGATGTGGTATATATACACAATGGATTACTACTCAAAAATATATTTACCAGAAAATTCAAAGGATTGTCTTTTTTAATTTACTGCTTTGAAGGAGAAGGTGGTTTATAATCACAGGGCCCTCTGAAACTGAAGTGAGAAGTAGAGGTGAGGGATTAATGAATTACTCATTGAAAGGAGTCAGAAGTTAATCATGTAAAATGCAAACTGCATTGGCTTAATAACCAAGCTGTATTTCAACAACACACAGACAAATAACAGATAATAAAAATATTTTTTTGAGAATTCTCTCTTCTGGCGTATATAATACAATTCCTATCTGAAGTAATTTCATGACAAGATCATTGAAAACTTTGTGTGAAAGCTAAATTTATATATTGATTACAGTAGTAATTATCCATGGAGATATGTTCCAAGACCCCTCGTGGATGCCTGGAAGTGTGGATAATAATAAACGCTATGTATACTATGTTTTTCCCTATACATACATACTTATGATAAAGTTTAATAAATTAGGCACAGTAAGAGATCAATAACAATGACTTATAACAAATAAAACAGATATGAAAATATAATAAGTCATGTGAATGTGTCTCTCTCTGTGTGTCTCAAAATATCTTATTGTATGTTACTCAACCTTCTTCTTGTAATGATGTGAGATGATAAAATGCCTCCTGTATCTGTGGAACCATCCCCTACTTGCAGTAAATGGCCTGGTGTCATTCACTTCAGGAGATCCTTTGCTGAAGTCTTCGGATAGGCTCGGTGCTTCCTGACGCAACACGTTGCCATCAGTTGAAACATGGTGTTTACTGTTCATGTTCTCCACTCACAAATTTAATGTGTTTTCTATATTAGCTAAGCATTTGTCATGCACTGTGGCCATAACTTTTGCAGTTTGAGGTATGACAGCAAAGCTAGCATGAATTTCTTTTTCCTTCTTCACAACTTCACAGATAGAAGATTCCATTCTTATCATAGATCTTAGCGACTTTAGCATATGAGTTTTTGTCTTTCCTTATTAAATCAAGAACTTTCACCTTTTTCACTTAAGAGAAGCACTTTACAGCTTCTCTTTGGCATGATAGATTTGCTAGCATCACTACTCTTGTGCTTTGGGACCATTATTAAGTAAAACAAGGGTGACTTAGACAGAAGCACTGCCATCCCATGACAGCCCATCTGATCACCAAGCCAGCTACTAAGTGACTAATGGGCAGTGGGCGTATACAGCCTCGATACACTGGACAGAAGGATGATTCACATCCCCTGCAGGATGGGGCTGAATGGCAGGAGGTTTCATAACACTAATCAGAATGATGTGCAATTTAAAACTTATCAATTTTTTAGCTTGGGAATTTTTAAATTAATATTTTAAGACTGTGATGACTGTAGGTAACTGAACCTGTGGAAAGCAAAACCACGGCGACTGTATGTGATAAACATATGCACTATACTTTAGCTTTTAATCTTGATTTTACCATCAACATGCAGAAAGGCATATCTATACTTTTCTCTTTTTAGGTAATGTTTTTAGATTCAGCAATCTTCAATTATATTGAGGCAGTATTACAATTCTTTTTGTAAGTTTCCATTATAATTTGTGTATTCATTAGACATCTGAACAGTAAACCTATCCCCAATTTCTTCCCATTCTCTGTGACCAAGAATTTTTGTTGTGGTGGTAGTCGTTGTTTTTTAACTTGGGCCACCTTTAGGATGAGCACTAATGGTGAACAAATTGCTGTCTGTGCTAAGATGATTCTTTTCTGTTCTGCAATATGCTTAAATTGGGGAAGTACACATTTCTAGAGCAGGAAAAAAAACTTACATAATTTCTTTAAAAGGGAAATTACTCAAAATACTAGTCAATTTAATGATTTCAATGTCCACTTCTGAAATATAGAGGCATGGAATTAAAAGGACAATTCTTTTGGCAGTTTTGCCTCCATAGACAGTTTTATTGTCCTAATTATTATGAGAGCTTGAGATAATTCCCCAACCAAAAGCACTGAGGTTACTTGGCCAGAAGATAGCAATGGCAAAACCAAGGCAGATACTGAGTGAATGGAAAGTCAACACAGAGGAGCTAAGTTTATAGAAACCAGTAGATGGAGAGACAAGTAGATGGCAAAAGTTAAAAAGCTGGTGGTGAACTATGGGCATAAAATTATCATTAAGGAGGCGGTCAGAATCACAGAAACCATATAACCAGAAACAAGAGGACCTTGGAAAGAACTCAATGCTTGTTTTAGTGGGCGATACAGAGCAGTGCCAGGACCCCTTGTAAGCTCCACTCACACTGTCCTCTGGGGATCATGCAGTTCTTTCCTGCTTCTGGGTCAGGCAATTACCCTAGAGAACTGCAGAAGTTTAAAACAATTGCTCAGGTAATTAATTACACCCAAGGCCAGCCTGGCCAACTTCTCTGAGCGTAAGAGTAGCCTAAATATCTGGTGCTCTTCACAGTATAAGTCACCATGATTATAAAAGAAAGCCAAACTATTAATATAATATTTCTATCCAAGTAACAGTGTTATCAATTTCCATTTGTCAAAAGATAGTTGCAAATGCATTCTTTTTTTTTTTTGAGAGGTAACAGAGAGAGGAAGATTTAATTTTGAGATCTGAAATTTATTTTGGCTTTGCACTACTTTGGTCTTAGCAATAAACTAAGAAATTTACCCTGATTTAGAGGCTTCCCCTCTCACCTAAGCTTTACCTATTTCTCCACAATTAAAATTCGAACCAGCTGCCCACTGTAGCTATTATCTTTTCTGCATGGTGATCTCTTTGTGTTTTATAAAAATTTTACTTTGATGTGGTCTCCAGGATACCACTAGTGTCTAGCTTATTTTGTTTGGTGACATTTGTAAAGTACATGATTTATTTAAAAAATGGTTCAAATGAACTTTTCCTAAGATTAGCTGCATGAGCTCTTTCTCCTTTCTCTTAAAGTGTGGGACTTTCCCCTCTCTGCTGGTCCCTTCCCTCTTTGCAAAGAATGGAAAGAGCTCTAGATGTTGCACTCCTTTCTTTTGAGAATAAAGTTTTAAGGGATATACATGCTTCCTGTTGGGTATATGATGTGGAACATACATCAAGTGAGTTTTCAAGGCTCTGTTGGGCCTTATGTGATTTCTGGCAATTGAGATATTGCTCTATATTTGATATGGAGGCTTGAGAATTTGATGAGCAATAACACATTAATGTTGGGACTCTCTTCTTAGTCAAACTGTGGATGTCCTCAGATTTTATTCCAAGCATTTTTTCTGTATCTCATTTTAGGAAGTTTTAGATTAGTTGAAAATATGTGTAAACAACTTTAAAGATTTTTTTTCTATAATTAGTGTGATTTTTTGCACTCTCTGTTCTGCTGGTTGAAGATACCAAGTCTGTTGAGATCTGTGAGTTGTTAGGAGACTATCTTGTACATATTTTTTTCCCATATTATTTGAAGTTTCAAACCAAAAATGAACTACAATAACAACATAAATAGAAGATTTCTTGCCAGTAGGTTTAATAGAAGAACGATCTATAATGTACCCTTCATTTATGAAATATTTAAACTGCTACATGCCTTTCTAGTCTAATTTCCACTAAGAAGTTCTTCAAAGAAGAAAATGAATTGGCCTTTTTAGAGCTATTTTAAGGAGCATCTCTTGTTTGCTGGGTGCTTTATCCACCAAGACATACCTACACTATTTGTATGTTTTAGGAGACTATTCTATTCTTTCTAACCCTTCAGAAATTTATGTTTAGAGAAATGGGTAAGATTCTGGTACTTTTATGTGTATATGTACTAAGTAAAACACAGTGAATTTAAGAAGTACCGTCACATTTAGGATTGAACTACAGCCATCAGAGCTTTGTTCTGCTACTTCCTGGCATGTTGATCGCCCCAATTAATTTCTATAAGTATGAGGTTCTAACAGCAGGACTTAAACCAGACATTCTCAAGCTGGATCTTATAGTCAGGGTCTTTTATTTTATTTCAGTTTTTCTTAGTGGGAGAAAAGAAAGGTCCTGGGAATGAAATCCACGTTGCTCCGGGGATGGCTTTTTTCTCTGAAACAATTTCACATAAGCCTACTTTATTAGCGCGCGCACACACACACACACACACACACACACACACACACACACACTCACTCACCCCTGATTTAATTGCCACTAAAATAATCATCTAGAGACCCCGGAGTGGATGGTATTAAGGGTCACCAAACCCCCCAGGGGATCGTAGCCTAGAATTAACATGGCACATTACCAAATGCAACCACTTTTCCCGCCTCGCTCCCTGTTCATGCCTTCCTTTTCCTTCCCTCACTGTCCCCTGACACTGGATCACTATTTTCCCCAGAATTTCCTTTGACAGTTCATTAAGGCACCAAGGTTCCAAGTTCCTTGAGAAAATGATTTGTTATATTCTCTATTTCCCACAGTGGATCTGACCAGAGCATTCCTTAATTGTCTGCTTGAACTTTTTTATGGGACCACACAGAACATTCATTGCCCCTGAGATTTGACTTCTAGTCTGTCCTTGCCACACTCTGCAAGCTAATCTACTTGTCTGATTTACCCTGCACCTTTTCTTATTTTTGTACCTGCCTGTTTCTCCAACTCTTTCCATTGCTAGAGTGACCCTCTCTTCCCAGTTTGTCGCATGCTGTAATGTACTATATAAGGGACTGGTTCCGTGCAAAGCATCAGAATAAAGAATATGAAAGAGGAACCAAGTATGAACATCAACATACCAAACACTTGAGTACTTTGCCAAGACCTGGTGAATACAAAACTGGGAGATATACAAGTATGAGAGACCTCGATAAAGGCACGTCAAATCAGTAGCCATAAAATGTCTGTACCCAAGGGGCATGGAGACTCAAATAATTGCTACTCAGATAGGAAATCTTGCAGAGTATGGGCCAGTCTCAGCGTGACGGCCTTACGAAGGCCTGCCAGTGTGGATGCATGAACCACGTTGGAGTGCTGGCAAACCTGTTAACAGAGCTTAAATATGAATGGGGTTCTGTGTCCTTGCTCTATACTCCCCCACTTCCAACTTTCCTCAGCCTATCTAAATGGACAGAACCCACAATTCTGTTTTCATTCATTACCCTGTCAATTGCCACTGCTTCCTTGTCTATATGTCATGGAAATGTGTTCTACGTTTAAGTTTATATCACTATTTTCAATATTTCCGCATTTCCTGTAGATTTTTCTCTACTGGGGGGATGATGTTTTAGGCTAACCCTTTCTAACCTATGTTTATAGCACCTAGCCCAGAGATAGCAAAATGTGTAATATGCCCAGGACCACCCCCACGGATCCCTGTGGCAGCCAGTATTTTAACCAGGGAGCAATTTCCTGCTAAGCTCTGGCTTTACCTCAGACTTCTCAACAGGGCTCTCCAGGAAGCTACCACCAATTTAACTGGACAGGCATCTGAGTTGACACATTCAACACCCTGGCCCATCCCTTGGTGCAGCTGGGGAAATTAAATGTTCTTGATGATGATGTTAGCCTACGGGTTTGGGGGAAAATTGCTCTACTTCATTACCAAAAGTATAGCCAGATCAATTTTATGATGTGCAAACCACACAAATACAGACATTTGTAACTTGGCTTTGAAAATGGGCATCATTGTCTCTCTGTGACAGGCACAAATAACTTGGGTGTGAATCTTTCCAATAAAATGAACCATTAGCAAGAGGTTTCTCACTCTTTAAGTGGGAAAGTATTTAATCCTCTTTGCAAATAGTCCCAGATCTCAATTTAATAAGACTGCCTACTGTGTTCAATTATATACACAAATTTTTCTGACATAGACTACTGCAGGACCAAGACTACTAATTTTGTACAGAACTATAGGTCAGATTATTGAAACCTGTATCTCTCTGGCAAAAAGCCAATGCTTTATTCAACACATCACTCTACCTTTCCCCCCCACACTATATGATTACAATGTGAGTGTCCAGGTTGGCATTTCAGTCTGAATAAAAGCAGACATAAAAATCCAATTCAGACATATGACAGACAAGAAACCATCTCTTTTTATATTCAGAAATACAGAGGATAGGTTAAAGGAGAGAATAAAAAATTACAGTGTAGGATGCTGGCTTTTAGTAGGGTTAAGTCACTTTTTGTCATCCGGACATGGGTGCCTGGGTGTGAACACTTTGGGAAGGGGGCATGTTATGTGTACATGTATGCATATGTGTGCCTTTACTGTTTGTATTTGCTAGGAGTGGCTTAAAGAGGTTAGTGCCAGGACAAAAGAAAGGAGGTACATTTAATCACAGGGTTTCACATACATGCCTCTTGTTTTGCCACCGTATCTTCCTGTAGGTGGCAGCACTAACAAGGCTGGGGCTAGCGAAGAAAGGTTGAGCTTCAGATTCTGAAGAGGAATTTTTAGTAACATGAATACAGAGATGAATTAAGACCTGTGTTTTGCTTTTTAAATTGACTATAAATGCTGAGAGTCTTTCAAGTAAGCAAACTGTTATTCAAATGAGCGCGCGCGCGCGCGCACACACACACACACACACACACACACACACACACACACACACTCACACAGCCATCTCATTTAAAGACAACAGACCAAAGATGTGTAACTTGGCATCACAGTTGCACTAGAAAGACTTGCACTATTTCAGGTTCTCTGTGGGAGAAGGAATATGGTCTGTTTTGCTTGAAGTATCACTTCTCATTGAAAAGCATAAAGGAGAAATTTAACCCAGACCCATTACTGCAGTGAATACGCAAAATTAGTCTTACCGAATTTGGTAGCTGGAGTTAAAATTTCAGACCCCATTTTTGAGAAGAATTAGTATAATTTCATACATTATCATTGTTGTTCAGATTACTGAAATGGCAATGAAGTTAACAAAATAAAAAAATTCAACCAATCAACCAATATCAAATAAATTCCCAAATTTTATAATAAACTTAATAGATATTGTCTGTTGGCATCAAGTACCAAAAGTGAGCATGTTGAAAATTTGGTTTTGTGAAACTTAATTATTACTATTCACACAATTTTAAATCTGTAACCATAGCCATGAAATTAATGTAATGTTTTACAATATATTCACTTATACAACCCCTAATTTTTACATCTGGTTTTGGGTCTGCAGTATAAATTATAAACTCCTGAGTAACTAACCATGTTCTTTCACCTTCAGCAGGATCAGCACTTCTACCAGTTTGGGGGCAGTCTCTATAAAATTCACTTTATACGAATCCCCCAAACAAACGGGAGGGTTGGTATTGTTTTCTCCATCTTTTGCTTGATGGACCTGAAGATAAGAAAAGGTAAGCAGCTTGTCCAACCTCATATAACAGCTAAGGGCCAGTGATGGAGTGTGACTTCTGGTATCTACAGACAGTACTCCACTTACTCCCATTCCCCTGTCAAGCTCAGCGGAGGACATATAGTACATGCTCAACCAAAGGGTGAATTTCATTATTTTAGGGTACTTTTGCTTTTAATGATTCTGGTAAACTCAACAGTTACCCATACCTCTGCCAAGATTAATAAAGCATTTTTTTTTTATTCACAGGGAAGGTGAGGGAAATAACTATAATTTATTTATTTATTTTTGTCAAACTACCATGATACTAATGCCATTTTTATTGGAAAGAGCCCTTCTAGAAGGAAGATATAAAATTTGTTGCCACCATCTGCTTTCAAAAGTCACTAAATCTCCTTTGGGAAATTTATGCTTATATGTTATTAAATTGATATTGCTTATTTGATACTTTGAGTGAATTTTTTTTCTCACCTTGTGAATGGAAGTTCTATCTTGCTTTCTTTTTTTTCTAGAATTTTTCAGAGGAATTTGCTTTTCATGTTAGCTGACTAGTCACACTCTAACCTCCATCAAATAAAGAAATTTCTTGTATTTCCACATGGCATCCTTTCTAGAGCAACAAGAAAACCACACTATATACTACCCATATGAATTGTGTTGATATATATTTGAAACATAAAAATTTTAGTCTGAATACCCTTAAAGAAAAGCATTTTTGTGGTATTTCTCCTGGAAATCCCTCAAAAACCAGCAATGTGGTAATATTTTTCATTGAAATACTGCATTTTTCTTCCAGTGGTGGTAGAAAAAAACCATGAGAAAAATTGATTTCATAAAAGGCATCTCTTCTCTCACGTAGTGTTTCTGAAGGAAAGCGATGGAGTCTGCAGGTGGTAACATTTAATAAGGGAACTTTACAGTCACAAGTGCCTTTGACTTATGAATCATAAAGTGCCTTACAAGCACTGATTAATTAATTAATCCCCCCAACTCTCATATGGGGTGGTCAAATCATATATCCAAGTTCTAGCACTCACTGCAATTTTGTAAGCATGAGGATGGCTATAGAGCTGTTTACTGTTATACTATTGGGTCTTCAGAGAAGTCATGATGTATTTTGTCTACGTTTTTTTCAAAGGTCATTTATTTACATAAAGATCAAAGATCAATCAATGATATATTGCCCATTTTGTTCGATAAACTTTTGCCATCTTTCAGTGAACTTCATAATTCCTTATTCATAGAAGGACCTGTCTTCATTTGCGAAAAACTGAACAAGGTGCTGATTTACAGCCTCATCTGAATTGAATGTTATACCATGTAAGGAATTTTGAAGAGAGGAAAACAAGTGAAAGTCTGACAGCGCAAGGTCAGATGAGTATGGTGGGTGTGGCAACACATCCCATCCAAGCTCCAGTAATTTTTGATGGGTGATCAAACTTGTGTGTGGTCTCGCGTTGTCGCGATGGAACACAACTCCTTTACAATTAACAAGCTCTGGACATTTCTGGATGATGGATTCATTCAAACTGTCCAACTGCTGACAGTACACATTCGAATTGATTGTTTGGTTCCTTGGTAGGAGCTCGAAAAATACAACATCTTTAAAATCCCACCACACTGAGAGCATAACCTTCCTCTGATGAATGTCTGCTTTCGATGTCATTTGAGGCGAATCATCGCGTCAGGACCAAGACTGTTTGCACACTACATTGTTGTAAACAATCCACTTCTGATCACCAGTTATCAGTCACTTCAAAAAAGGATCATTTTCCTCACATTTAATGAGCATATTGCAGATGTTTATACGTGTCATCAAATGAACTTCTTTGAGTTCATGCGGAACCCAAATATCGAGGTTGCTTATGTATCCCAGATTCTTCAGGTGGTTGTGAATGCTTGAATGATGGATGTTCAGTGTTCCTGCAATCTCTTGTGTCATGTAACGTGGGTTTGATTCTATCAATGCCTTTATTTTGTCATCATCAACCTTGGTGGACCTCCCTGACCGAGGAGCGTCGTTGAGATCAAAATCACCAGCACAGAATTTCATGAACCATTGTTGGCACTGGCATTCTTGTAGAGCATTGTCACTGTAAACTTTATGCAACTTTTCACAAGCTTGACATGCATTCTTCTCTTTATGTAAGTATGTAAAACAGAAAAATATGGCGAAAATGCACAGTGTGGTCTTCCATCTTCAACTTGTTGTAAAATCTCCAAAACTCAACCAAATCACTCAATTTTTTTTAGAATGAAGCTAGAACTGTCAGCTGTCAAATGACATAGCAATAACATAGATGTGAATGACTCTAGTACTTACAAAAATGAACAAGTGCCATCTGTCACAAACATGTGTCATGACTTTTCCGAAGACCCAATAGTTAAGTGCCACAGAAGGAAGCTTGTTGTTGCTGTTCAGCTAGAGGGGAAGCTAAGGGACTGTGAAGCAGCTATAGTGTTAGGCAGTTGATCTATATTCACTTATATACACTTCATAACAACCTGGCAAAGAATTTATTGTTATCGCCACTTTCCACTGGTCAAAGGCCTTAAGTTTTCCCAAATTCAAATACTTCACAGAGGGGAAACAGTATGTCTAGCTCTGAAAATTGTATTTCCATGGCATCACACTGCATCATTGAGGATCATAATTTAGATGTGTTACCTGTACTGAAACCCGAAGGATTCTCTGACACATCTTTGACATCCTCTTACCACTCCTATTCTGCGTAGCTTCCTGCCACGCGGCCAGAGTGGAACCTCTCTCTCATCTGTTTGACAGGCAAAATTATTTAAATTACCAGAAACAGGACTAGAAAGGTAACTTCATTGTTTTGTACATATCTTAATGAAACTTTTACTTATCCTGTTTTCTTGGGTTGAAATTTGATTTCACCCACTACAATTGTGTTTATATATATCATAAGTAACTTAAAGCAAAGAACAATATCTTAGTTGATTTAAACCTTCAAAATTTGCTCCATGTTTACTACATACTGGGTAGTCAGAAGAAATCTGATAAGCTAATAAAATCAGAGGTCCTTTTTACTGTTTGATATTCTGACTTAATTTCCTATGATCTACATAATAATATTTCCAAGACTTTGAAAGCTAGGCAAGTTTTAGAATTTTTACAATAATTATAAAGCCATTTTTAATCTAGTATTGGTAATTACAACAAATAATTTATTATCATTTGTATTATAGATGAGAAATATACTCTGTCACGATTTCATCAAGCCAGCATAGAGCTTAAAGAAAAGAAACAGAAGAAAGTTGAATGATGAAATTAAAGTGTCACCAAGGTCTCAATCCATTGGTGTACCCTACATCAATTTTTAATTAAGAAATACTTCTGTGGTTGATACCAATCAAGTAAAAAGTGCTGCTGGGAGCATTATATTGCTTTTTTCTAAAGATAGTAGAATTTATAGATGTATTACTTCTCTTTGAAAATATAAACTATATTTCAAACCCAACAGTCAGAGTGTTCTCTTAAAAACACGAATACAACAATGTTAACCCGTTTTCAAAACCCTCTATTGGCTTCCCATCACATTTAGAATAAAGCCAAACACTTGAAGTTGGCCTAAAAGAGTCTCAATTGCCTGTCCCTTCCCTTTTGCAGTCCTAGCTCGTACCCACTCCACTTGCTCAGACTGCTCTTTCTTTAGACGCATTGACCTTTCCTTGAACAGGCCTCAGGGCCTTTGCATGTTCTCATGTCTGTTGCTGGAATTCCACTACTCTCACTTCCTGATTTCCCTATGGTTCTCTTCCTAATTTTGTTCATCTCTTTGCTCAAATGTTTCCTCCTCCACCATCTTGGTCCCCTTCTCTCTCCACTCGTTTGTACACATACTCAATCTCTATCATTCTGGAATGCTGTGCTTTTTTTATTGAACTTATTATTATCTGTCATTATACTGAATATTTATTAACTTATGTTTGTCATTTTCTACTATAGTATAACGTCTGTGAGGGCAGAGATTTTGTCTATCTTGTTTATTTTTCTACCCCAGTGCCTTGAGTCCATGACAAGACCTTGTGAATGAAAGAATAAATGAGCTGCTGTATCCTTTATAGCATGAGGAACTTATTAAAGGCAGGATATTTCATGGTGCTCTAATTGCATAATGATATTTGATTTTTTTCAAAGCATCAGAATCCCCATGTAATAAAACGATGCATTTGAAAATGCAATACATGGCTCCTTATAAATATTCCTCATCATAAGTTTTTTTGCTTGCTTGTTTTATTCATGGATTTGATGTCCCCAATGATATGTGGAGCAGAAGCAAAAACTACAGCATTTATGTGATTTACAGAATTCGTGGCACTTAGTCTTTTCAGTGTTCAAAACTCAGATAAGGCACACCTGAGAGGCTGCATCACAGTATTTCAATGTTATAAATTTGCTCAACTTACTATTGGTCTTAAGCCTGTCTTTTTTATTCCTAGAACTAACCTACTGAAAATACATATTTATTTTCCAGAAAGCTGACTCAGAACAAATATGAAAAATTGTTTATACGTGGTAATATTATTAGGTGGGTTGAAATAGAAAAACAAATCCCAGCCATGTTTACCACCATACTTTCTTTTCCACATTTAATGAAGGAAATGAAAATGCTTCCAGGACCAATCTCAAAGGTTCTCATAGAAAAAAAGTGTAGCTAAACAGAGAAGGACCAGCAACAGCATTAGTTTTACCATACTGCCTGTCAGTCCTCTATGAAGAAAACCTTTTCTCTAAGGAGAAATTTTACCATCAAAATATGAGGAAAGCGTCCTATAATATTGAGTAAGATTCAGAATCTTATACAAGATTGAAAAATAAATTTCTATATTAGTTACTTTCTTTTTTTTTAACCAAAATACTATGTGGGAATGGAAATTTCTAAAAAAGATTTTTGGGTGCCCTTATTTTGAATATCATAGAAATAATATAATTTTGGAGTTTTAATAGGTCTTTGCAGGATCAATCTCCTCACAGATGAGTAAGTCAGTGACTTGACGCTTATTTGGAAGTGAAGCCAATCTTGAGATTCTCAGTTCTCTTTATTCCCCGGCAAACAACCCTCCTAACTAAAATAGAAGCACTAGCAATGTTTCTTTCCAATGTGAAGTTCTAAAAGCACTTTACCCTCAATATGATAGGCATGGAGGTATTTATTGTGTATTTGAACTCAGAATTAGTTAGTGATTGGATTTGAAAATATATTTATTGACACTACAAAAGTCAATGCCAAATATACCATTTTCATGATTCAAGTTATAAGACATTCAACTCAGTAGTGAATGATTGGGTGGGGGCACAGCTTTACTTCAATGTGACTGTTTCTTTAATTTTTAGGGGAATAAGACTTTGTTCAGTTTGTATTCTTACTAGAATAATCTCATTTATGTACTTTTATCCACTTGACAAAGTTAGCCTAAGACAAAGTTTCTCATTTATCTTCCTCTTTTTTTTTTTTTTTTAGCTGAGCCATCCCGCCACCTGTTGGCAGCTCACGGCTGCTCAGCTCGGGCTGACTCGAACCGCTGTTGCTCAGAGCTCAAACTCTTGAGCGAGCTCTTAACCAACTGAGCCACTCAGCCGGCCCTCATTTATCTTCCTCTTATATATCATGAAGACAACTGTGGTTTGGCATGATTGTCGAATTTCTTCATTCTTCTTTTCCAAATTTTGATTGACAGGCTGGAGTGTGCTGCATGAGAAAGAAGGGTTTTAAGGAATAGAACCAATCTGCAGGTGTGTCTAGAAAAACTGTTGTCATTAGTCTATAATTAAATCCTATTACTCTTTAAATGAAGAAGTATTTGCTAGCCTCAGGATCTTTACATCATTATTGAAATATATTGCTACACAGAGGACAATATGAATGCATTGTTAAATGGTTAGATTAGAGTATGTTGCGGAAGGGATAGAAAAACCCATTTCTTTTACCAACCAGATATAGTCACCAAATTGACATGTTTCATGAATAGAAACAGATGCAAACATATGGGCTTACTGCAGGGGTACTTTTCCTTATATTTCGCTGTGGAGCCCATTGGCAGTCTAATAACTACCATAACAGCAAAGTGATGATGACCATAAATGATATCGCAAGATAGCTGCAAACACCATGATATGCTATAAAGAAAGCTGTGATATACCACATTCACAATTCAAAAGCACAGTAAATTTCAGTTAGAGGATACTGAAAACAAAAATGTAATTTTTTTTCATTCCATGATAGATCTGAATTGTATGTACAGACCAATTTGTCTGTAGACCTGATATTAAAAGCCTCAGAATAGAGAGTGGATAAAAAAAGATCACATGTACCACAAAAAGAAATGTAAACTTCCTTTTCAAGACAAGAAATGTATTTACTCTACCTTAGGAAAATGTCTTATTTACGTAAAAGATAATAAGGTTTAATTAATTCATACAAGAACATTTTATAAGGGGGGGTGAAGCAAGCCAATGTTTGAATATGCACATGCCTGTCTTACTTTCTTCATACTTTTAGCCTTTTTTTAGATTGACTTTATTTTTTGAGCAGTTTTGGTTCACAACAAAATTAAAGAGAAGGTACAGAAATTCCCCATATATTTTCTGCCCTCACATGTGCCTAACCTCCCTCATTATCAACAGCCCTCACCAGCTTCAGACTTTCCTGAAAAATGTGAAAACCAGATGCTGGCTTAGAGCAGTAGAATATCCCCCTGATAAAAATGGACAGAGAGCTCCTCAATCAGTATTTAACTCCTTCACTAATTTCCTCAGAGTTCAGTAGTTTCATGTTTATGTACGTAGGCTTTCTTTGGCCCAGCAGCTCTTTACTTTGGCTTTGTATTACCAAGGCAACTGTCCAGATGCTTTTAGCCAAAATCCACTTTGGACATTTTCTGGGGTTTACACATCCATGTGAGTTTTGTACTTTATTCCTTAATATTTTATGTTAAGTTAAAATTTACACTAAACTTTGTTTACAGACAGATGTTTTAACAAAAGAACCATGATGATCGAGATAGCCCTCAAATTATTTCTTCCACTTTTCGTTGTTGCTGAGGCTGAAATTAGTTTATGTACTCATTGTTTAATTAAAATTTGAAATACATCAAAACACAGTTGTAAATAAACTGTGCAACATCAAACTAAAAGATAATACATTTTGAAAAATGTACATTTTACTTCCAAATTAACTAAATGGATATGTTTTATAAAGCCCTGCTAAGCTGAAAAGGACAAAACCGGGGAAAGCAATGGTCCTGATACCTATTCATGATTTCTTATGTATTAGGCACTATGTAATCTCATTTAATCTTTGCAATAACTTAAGAGGAAGGTATTATTATTATGTTAATATTGAAAACCAAGATGAAGTAACTTTCTCAGTCTCATTAACTGACAGATATGGAATTCATGGCCAGGTATTTCTATCTCTGGATGTGTAACTAAGAAAAAATACGCAGCCATTATGGACACAACAGTCAATCCATGTCATAACAGACCTCAAGCCAGCAAATATAGACACTGAAACTTGTGGTTAGTTTTTTGTTTTTTTGTTTTTTTTCCAGAGGCGTTACTTTGTTTTTCACTTTATTTTATACAAAGCTGAGTTAAGAGATCACTTTTTAAGGCATAAAACTGAGCAGTAAATGAAAAGTTTAAATGATAGTTGAATAGATTGTGAAGCTATTTTTAAAACTACATTTTAATAAAGCATTTCTTTTTCAAGTTACATTTTTCAGCTAAAAAAAAAGACATTTTGTTAAGAGAGTCAACTACTTCTGAACCTTTAGTCTTAAATTTTCTTCTGTATTATTTTTTGTTGGTTTGTTTGTTATTACTATCAGGTAATGCTACCAGTTTATTTGTGGAGGGAGAGGGTATGGGGTGTTTGTGTGTGTGTGAGGTGGGGGGGGGAAGTGACCACAACAAAGAACAACCTTGTGTCTTTGTATAAAGGTAAGAATTTTGGAATCTTTTGTCATGCTCTTCTAGCTTCTCTTTCTCCTTAGCTCTCTCTCCCTCTCTCTCAGCTCCAGAACTGTTGTGTACTTTGGGGTCACTAAAAGAGCAGCTAACCATTTGACACAGTGTTTGGATTCTCACCCCCACACAACAGACCCTCATTACCAAACTGTTAATCACTGCCAAAGGAGCAAGTCCCCTGACAGCTCTCAAGCCTCCACCCCCCAAAGTAGATCTTTCCACACTTGGTATCAAATTGCATTGTGATTACAACAACGCAGGGACTGCGCAGTTTAATTGTACATTAACAACGAGGAGACTTTTTTTCAGCTTGGATTTAGATGTTTCTTAAGCTATTTAGTACATGTTTGCACATCAGTGAGAAGTGTAGAGTTTGAACTTTGTTCTCACAAACAGGTATACATTATACATACACAATGTACCTGAGTGCAGGTCTCTTGGAGTCAAAATTCCATTCCTAAGAGAGCCAACCCTCTAATGTGGGGTTTTATATTTTCTTGTCATTGGAAATTGCCTCATCTTTTACTATTAGGTCAATGACACAACTACTTATTTAAAAGAGAAAAGTTTGTCCCATCAACAGTCATTTTGTTTATTTGATGCCAAAAAGCCACACTGGCTAATGTTTCTACCCACCCACTAGAGTCATTGCAATTATACTGTGTGTTGATAGTGTGTATACAGAACCAAGAAATGAGGAGGTAAAATTTGATTTTATAGAACAAACTACATGGCTAATTTCTGTGGTTCTATAATATCTTTATTTTTTTAAAGGTCATATTTCCATTTCTAAAACCTAAAGCTTTAATAAAAATATAGTTTCTCAAATGACAATGTGAGATGGAGGACAATTATGTAGATAGGCCAATTTGTTTTGTATTCATTTACATCTTAGATTAGCAAAATAGAGAGCTCCTGCATTACTGGTGTTAGGTTCCTTTATTTTTACTCCATTGCTGTATCGAAGGCATCCCAAGAGGCATGAAATTGATTACCTTAGCTTATGTTCAGCAACCCCCCTTGAACTTCTATTCTCATTTATAGCATAGTAATAATATTTGAATACAAATAAAAGTGATATCGGATGATGATCAATGTTTATGCTTCTGGTTATATTTCAACCTTCTCCCCAGTGGGTGAATAATAGTACTAGTGAACACTCTGTTGGTTGTAAGTGACAGACTCCCAAGTCAAGTTGGCTTAAACTGAAATTGGCATAACATGAAAGCTTCCTGTAATTCAGAAGCAAAGGAGAACTTGCTGCCTGCTGGAGCTAGGATCTCAAATGTGGGCGCTAAGGCTGTCTCACCCTCTCCATCCCGTGCTCTCCTGCTTTGCTTGGCTTCATTCTGTAGGATGGCTTTCTCCATATGGCAAGCAAGATGGACCCTGGCAGAACTAGACCTTTATTCTCTTGTCAAGAGTGGTTCTTTCTTCCAGTGCTTATGTAGCAGTCCCTGAAAAATACTTGGCCTTTCTCTGATCAAGATACATACCATATACCATCACTGGAACTATGATTGTGTCCAAAATAGTTCAGAACGATAATTATTCCAGCCTCAGTGATATGCTCATTCCTGTGGGCAGATTTTAGTGATTATAGCCTTACCAGAACTAGATGGATTGGAAGAGGGATGATTTCTCCAAAGAAATGATACCAGAAGCATAACTGACATAGCCCCCCTGCCCCCACCATGCAATACCAGTTGCCAACAACAGGGGGACTAGCAGTTGAGTTAATACTTACTAAGTATAAAGTCCGGAATTCAGAAGGCTAATATTATTTGCAGTCTCTTTCCCTGTCCATCTAAACTCTCCAACACAAAGGCATGGCTTGAACCAAGCCAATTTTCTCACCATCCTCATTCTATCCTGTAGCCTGCATCCCATTCCCATCCCCCACTTTCCTAGAATTGGCTTAGCTCTCTTGTAATCCATTATTCAAATTACATGCACTTTTCAGAAAACAATTCAAGGCTTCATCTAACACAAATTCTTGCAAAGCTAATAACAAGCATGGGTATTTTTTCTTCTTTTATTTCATATGATATTATATTAATCATTCATTTTATATGTGTTTTTCCCCAATAATAACATAATTTACTTTTCAAGCATAAGTTTGCTTCTTTTGAGGTGGTAATATGACTACTCACAGGTGGTTAGGAATGTGTCTCTTTATTCACATTTAGCAAGGGAAACGAAGAGAATGAAGGAGATGGGTGAGAGGAAAGAGGGTGGAGGGAAGGGGGAGAGGAGGAAGAGAGCAGAGGGGAAGAAGGGAGAGGTGAGAGAGGAGAGGGGAGAGAAGAATCTAGCTCTATTTCCAAGAAGATCTGAGAAAGTCTTCCTTTCTGTAGCATAGCCCAGTCAGTCTTGCCCATCCAAGATCCAATCCCTGGCCAGTGGAGAGAAGTATTTGGTAACCACCAATTGGTAGTCCAATCATGTGAAGCAAAATGAAATTAATAACAAGACCACTATCATAGCTAGTCCTGAACTGAATCTACAGTAAAAGGTCAAATGTAAATATAAGTAGAATGAACTACAAACAATGGAATTAAAGCATCTAATAATCTGGTTGAATGAAAGTAAATGGATTAAAATTAATATATAACCCATGTTCAATTAGAATCAAAAGAGAATATTTTACAAGTCAGACAAATTTTATCTTATTCACAATGATTTTAAATAATATCCCAAAGTGCTTATATGATTAATCTTTTCATTGTATTATTAAGTCTACAATGCAAAATTCCTAAAACAAGCTGTATTATATTTTTAGGAGATAATGCTATTAAGTCATCTAAAGAACATGGTAAAAAGCCCTTTATCCTACTGACACAACTCAACAAAGTGACTCGTTAGTTTTCAAATAAGAATTTGATTTCCAGCAATGATGTCCAAGACTTGTGTTTACTTACATCTCAATTATCAAGAAACTGAGAGTGTCAGAAAGAAAGTATATAATTTATTGCATATTCATTCTCCATAATGCCAGAAAAATAATTTTTACATAACATGCTACAGCATAAGTCTTCTAAAAAGGCAAAGATTTGAAATTAATGTATGGGTCTTGACTTATAATTTACGAAGTGATCACCCTCATAAATCCATTACCCATCTGACACCATACAGTTATTACAATATTATTGACTATATTCCCTGTGCTATACTTTATAGCTCCATGACTATTTTGTAACTACCAAATTGTACTTCTTAATCCCTTCCCCTTTTTCACTCATCCCCCCAACATTCCTCCCATCTGCCAACCACCAAAATGTTCTATGAGTCAGTTTCTGTTTTGTTTGTTCATTTATTTTGTTCTTTAGATTCCACTCGTAAGTGAAACCACATGAAATTTGTCTTTCTCTGTCTGACTTACTCCACTCAGGACAATACCCTCCAGGTCCATCATGTTATCGCAGATGGCAAGATTTCATTCTTTTTTTATGGCTGAGTAATATTCCACTGTATATATGTACCACCTCTTCTTTATCTGTTCATCCATTGATGGGCATCCAAGTTGCCTCCATATCTTGGCCATTGTAAATAATGCTTCAATGAATATATGGGTGCACACGTCCCTTTGAAACAGTATTCTGGGTTTTTCATATAAATACCCAGAAGTGGGATTATTGGGTCCTTCTTGTTCTCATTTTATAACTTTTGTTTTAAAGTCTATTTTGTCTGGTATAAGTATTGCTACTTTAGCTTTTGTTTTTTTCATTGTCATCAAATATCTTTTTCCATCTCTTTACTTTCACTCTGTGTGTGTTTTTCAATATGAAGTAAGTCTCCTGTAGGCAGCATATATAAGGGCCTTGTCTCATATATTTTTTTACAGCCATTATGTAGCCCTGAAATTTTAAATGTTTATCTAAATTATGAAACAAAATACATCATTGTCTTTTCCTGTAAATTACACAAGTGAAATAATAGCATATTGTTGCATATTAGATGGTCTAACTTCAAGTAAATGGTGTGGGAGTTTGAATGTTGAGTATTGAATGACTAAGACCCTCCATATATAATTATCAACTATTTCATATTATAGAATAAAAGACTAAAGTACTTAATTTTAATTTTTTGAAAATTACTGTTCAGCTCATATGGTTATCTCTAAAAATCAGTATTGTTAACTATCTGAGTTTTAGCTCTGGGATAAATCAAATAAGAGAAAAGATATTGAGTTAAAGTTTAAATTTTAAAAATAAACTGTATGAAGGTATTTAAAAATGTAAAACACAAAAATGTATGTTCATTTCACAGAATTTTCACTTAACATATTTTATTTTTAAATGTTTCTAATAGATATATATGACTTAAGAATTGGGGTATTAAGATGAAAACTATCTAGCATTATACTCCTTTTATAACATCAAGAATAAATAGAATCTATTTTTAACTCCTTCATATTTGTTATTGAATTTTTAAGTAATCCCTAACTTTAGGTACATTTGCACATTGATATTTTGCCCTCAAAGATTTGAAACAATTTGGAATAGAAAAACATCATAAAATAAAACTTTCCCATTTCAAATGATGTGGTTAAAGTTAGGGACCTCAGTTTTATCTCCACTAATTTGTAATTTTGAGTCAGATTCTGTCAGAATTTTAAGTTACTTTCTAGAAAAAAATAGAGCTTCTTTGGAACCCACATGAGATTTTTCCTCACTGTAAGAATATTATTGAATAGCTAGCTGTAACTTTCCAAGCAGTATTGAAAAGTAAATTCTGAATGAGAACTAAAACAATATTAAACAGCAGCCACAACACTTTTAGCTCCCAAACAGCTCTGCCTTCTGGCTGAACTACACTGATAAATATGATCATAGCCAGAGCCCTGTTAGCCCTAAGTATCCACAAACTGCTTAGGCTTAAAGAATTGAAGAAACTGTCAAAGCAGGAAAGGCCCTATGTATTATTTACTCGAATTGTCTCCATTTATAAATAGATAAAAAAAGAAGTCCCTGTGAATTGGTGTGGAATCCAAGCTAGAGCCCAGTGAGCCTCACTCCACGGTGCCCACCAAAGCTCTTGCCTTTGGCATCCCAGGAGCACACTCTCTTCCCACAGCTTCCTCTGCTCTGTCAACCCCCATTTAAGTCTTTAGTCCATTCATATAATAATTTTGTCAGTTACTTTGTTTTCTTAAATTATCCTTGAGAATTTGGTAAAATCATCTAAAAATTGTTCTGCTAACACATACAAAGAAAAGGAGAAAACAAAACACAAACTTCTTGATAGAAGGTTTACAGCTTCCAAAGGGAATTCGTTTGCCTGGAGAAGTCATTTCAACAAAGAAGGGTAGGTATGAGGCCACATCCAGTTTATTGAGGTCCACGTTAGATAGAAATTATCTTAGGCTTTGATCATCAAAAGAGAATGTTTGAGAGATAGTGACCATCGTAACAGTAATGTTAGACAATGATTTTATTTATATGATGTGATTTGATCTTCAAATAATCTAGTATTACTAACTTCACAATAGGTGGACTATAAAAATGGGGGTCTAAATTCACTAACTTTCTCCTTGTAACAGATGTAGTTATTGTCAATGCTTGGGTTTGAACTCAGGTGTTCCAACATCATATCTGAATTCCAGCCTTCTTATTCTTTATCAGATATCCATAAAATGTACTGCACAAAGACACATGAATTCACCATTAATTCAGTGAACTCATTTTTCCCTATTGTTTACAGTTATGAAATGTTTTTAACATTCATTATCTCATTAGATGTTAAGAGTAGCCCCTGAAACAGGCTAATTATTATTATGACTTCCATTTCATTAATGAGGAAACTGAGGGTCAGAAACTTAATGATTTAATGAAGGTCACACAGTAGCTACGTGACAGAAACATGCCTGATCCTCTGTTTCTCACTCAAAATTCAGCAGTTGGTGTTGAAGAGAAAGGCAAGTTGCCTACCAGTGAAAGCCCATATGTCTCCCAGAACTTACATGATTCTGAGTTTTTAATGATTGGTTAAACTTACTGCCTTCCAACACCAGAGTTAATTTCTCCTTTAGCAGCAATTCTACCAAGGGATTATTTTAAGTGAGCTATGCCTGTCATTTAAAATGCATCCTCAGAGATGTCCAGGATTCATCCAGGTTTTAGGCAATGTCCAGACAGTTATTCTAATAGTTAAATATTTGTTCCACAAGGACTTCAACCCAAATGTGAAATAGACAGACTGAGCCAATCATATTTGCTTAATCAGCACTTTTAAATTCCTTCCTTATAGATGTTGTCTTGAGGATTAAAATCTGCTTTCCCCTGTGAGACTTTATGCTATATAATAAAGGTGGCTGGGAGCCATTAAAACAAAGCAATCTGTGAATCCTCAAGGCAGAATAAAAATGTAAGTTCATTTTAAGCATGACACTGCTATGGAGATGATGTTGTGCTTTTTTGGATTAATCTCCATGTGTATGTTCATTTATGCAATATGTTATATGACAGTAGCTTTCCATTTAGCAAACTAATTTCTGTTCTAATTCAATGGGGATGAAAAATATTAAAATCAGCCCTTTTGTGAGATGTTTCAAGAGCCCTTGTTTCCAAGAAAAGTATCATTTTGAAGTACATAATAGATATTCTAGCTCAAAAATGGAATTATTTCTGCTTAAACTAGGTCTCTTGAATAATTATAGATTTGAGGTGGTGGTAATTTTGCTGAAAACAATATTAAGATCTGACTTTTAAAAATATTTCCATTTAAAGAGGAAAAATTATGTGATTTTAGGCTTGCTTTAAAAACGATATGGAGAATCCAAGAGGGAAACAGAGGCTCTCATAAATTTGCTTGAACGTTTTGATGTTGACTTTGACTTGGAAGCAGGGGGTGGGGGCCAGAATGGGGTGACAGAGTTGTTATTAAGTTGCCTGTCCCTGGTAGTTCCATTCCCCCAAGGAATTTTCAGAAACCTTGTTTCTGGTGCTGATACAAGTGCCAGGCTATAGTTTTCACATTATAAATTACCCTTGTTTTGTTAAAGCTTAAATTATTTTTATTAGCTGGTCACCTGGGAGGTGAATAAGAGTCAAGTTAAAACTTTCAGATAAGCAAAGCAGCTGTTGAAATCAGCTTTCTCTTTGTCTTTTCTTGCCACACACTCTGCCTCTGCCTTTCCCCCTCCAGTCTCTCTCTCTAAAGCACTCTCTCATCTTTCCTTTACAATAAAAAAAATTAAAAATTAAAGTGGCAGAACAAATGCATTTTAAGAGCTACCTTGCAAGCCCAAATAGATCTATGTTTCATCATGACGAGATTCTGCTGGTCGTGGGTTCTGGGCAAATGGTATGGCTGCCCTGTCCTCTAGGACTTTAACCTCAAAGATTCAGCAATGAAACCAAAAACTTTGTAGTGGTATGACTCAGGAATGATATGAATTGGTTCATAAAAGCCTCTGAAAAAAATGTTGTCTCATATAGAGTTAAAAATAGATAAAAAATATCTGTCCCAATAGTTGAAGCTGAAACTTTATTGGAGATCTTTCATTTTTATAAGTAATATTTGCAAACTATAGAAATTGGAAAAATATATTAAAATGGAAGGAAGAAAAAAGTGAAATAGTATACCACACAAAGATAACTATAACTTTGGTGTTTTATTTCCAGTGACTTTGGATTGGTGTGTGTATATTCATCATCATATACATATAGTCATTGTACATACTCCATTATTTTTATTATCATATCATGATAATTGTCCTTTTATATAACTATTCTTATGACTACATGATATCAGTAGAATAGAATTCCAGTCTGTGAATGGATATATTTCAATATTTTCTATCATTGGAAAATTAAACAGTTTATATCTGTATATTTTTGCATTTAATATTAAAATTATACCTTTCATTCATAAAATTTGAATTTGATATTTCAGATTTTCCCCTTGGTTACATTCCTAGAAGTGGCATTGATTGGTTACAGAGAGCTTTTATTTTTTAACCTGAGAAGAGTGTGGTTTTAGAGAAAATATATATCACAGTTAAGAAGTGTTCTACACCAATGGAATTCTGATATGCTATTTACCCTGTTACTCAGGGTGTGAAATAATTAATTTTCTCAAGTGGGATATCACATATTAGACTGTCACAAACACCCTGAAACCCCCACCAGATGTTTGATTATGAGCATTCTATCTTATGAAGAATATAAATAATACATCATAGTGCAACCTGAGAACTAAAATGTTAGGTATCCACAGGCCATAAATAAATAAATAAATAAATAAATAAATAAATAAATAAATAAATAAATAAATAGCATTTTTCCCTGGACATATTATAGGGAAGAATGATAAGGATGGCATATAGCTTTGTTTCATATCATTTTAAAAGACCAAACCAGAACCAATAAGCAAACCTATAAGGAAACATCTTCTGGTTCATTCAGTGGAACCCTTTATATAGTTAGCTGTTGTCCAACCAGAATAATCTGCCCTCAGAAACCACAGGTGTGTCAAACTTTTGTTTGACCTGTTCAGTGTATAAGGGACTTCTGTCCTGTGTGGGAAGACGAACTCACTACCTTTTTCCCAGTGTAAAATGTGACAATTTTATGACTTTTAAACACATTTTAAGTACTCCTGAATACTTATTTTTAAACTATTTGTTTAAGAATTTTTCAATTTAATAGTATGTAGTAAGTTTAAGGCCTAGCTATAATGAGTGAATCCATATGTAGAAGGGTCCCACATTTTAACTGTGGGCAACCTTGCTAGCACTCTTACCTCTCTTTGTCTAGTCAAGCTCCATGAGCAAAGTGAAAAAAAAAAATGGCCAAGGTTCTGGTTGTCTCAGCAAATCACATTCTAGAAATAAAATAGGAAACTTTTTCATCCCACAGTATTGAATGACTATACCACTTTTTGAAAATAGTTTTGATAATATTTTGAAGTTTCACAGAATACAAGTGCAGCAGATAAAAATGGGAGAGAAGACGTGATAAGTGAGGAAAAGATAAGAAACTTATAATTATGTAGTACCATCAAACTCCTACCCATAGGATAATTATGATTCTTGGTGTAGAATACATTTGGTCATACAAGTCTCCATAATGCTAAAGACCTATCTTCCAGTTGGAATTGTAAGGTGCAATTATTACCAACCCCAATGGCTGGGGCAAATCAACAAAAGAGAGCTAGCCAAACATTTTTTTCTTGCATTCCTAAAATAGTTGGAGGAAACCTCTTGAGATCCAATATCTGATTCTTCAGACTATCTTGGGAGAAGAAAAAAAGGAAGTCAGAACAAAGTCATACATATTCTGATACAAAAATAAATAAACATGGTTTTAAAAGTGAAAAAAAAAGATGATGGACAAGAACAAACATGCCCTTAGAACTATAATGTGTTTGGTCTTAAAAACTTTCAGGCAACAAGGGATTTTATATCAAGATGTGACAAATTCCTTACAGATGGGAAAAGATACAAAATGCTGCTTTGTAAGCATTCATTTTAACCAGAAAGGATTTTCTCATACAATGGTAATACACACTGTGTGGCAAATGATAAAATAAATAGATAGCTATTCAAGAATAATCTGCTGCATTCATCTAGAGACCAAAGCCACCAGGATAATGTCTACCCAGTTGAAACACAATCTCTTGGTTTCAGAATGGCCACACAGATAGATTTTAGCCATCTGCTGTGGGAAGAAGCGTCTTCACTCTGTTGACCTACTCTAGGGATGTGAACACGGGAACTCACCTAAACAAGCCTGTCCAACTTAAACAATCTTGTTCCTTGAACTTCAACTACCCTCGGTGCTTAAGTTTACTATACTCTGCACCTCTGCCCAGCACTTCCACAGTGCTCTTCACTCATTCTTTCTGTCATGGCTACCTGGCTAACTGGCATCGGCCCTGTTCTGCTTACTTGCCATCAGAAGACACCTTATTTTATCTCCTTGCTCATTTCCAGGTCACTAAGCAGTGAAGGAGATCACACAAAATTAGTGATAAATCAATGGAAAAAAAAGTTTTGGTTCTCAAAATGTTTGAGAACAATAAGCTCTGAGAAGAGAGTAAATTACCTGCATTTTGGGGCTTGTTAACTCCCTAAGGTCATTAGGTACCATTTAGTGCCATTTCCCCAAACACTAGTTCAGAGACTAAATCAGTCAATGACTCCATTGTTATTCTTCCACGAGAAAGCACATTAAAGTTTATTACTGAGTAATTATGAAAATGATTGCTTTTCATCACTGATAGCAGTTATGATTGCCTTGCACATATCCTCATTTTGTGCAGATGGGATGCCACACGTAAGAGCTGCACACACATTTCTTAGTTTGTCTTTAGCCCTCGACCCCCCATCCTCAGAGAAAAGTCATCCCTGGTGGAATGTAGAGTCTCACGTCGGTAAGGGAATGCGGTGCCCCAATAGTCAGGATGACAAGAGGACCCAAACCCTGGGAAAGTGAGAACTAGAAGAATAACAGCAGATTGGGGTGAGAGTGGGAAGCAGAATCCGTGCCAAAATTCTAACCATTGCAGGGAAGGAAAAGATAGAGTGCTTCAAAAGGCAAGGCTTATGAAGAAGTAAGATTTAATTTCAGAAATCCAAAACATTTTATTATTCTGTGAAAAATAAAATGTGAACACACTGTCAATTAAATTTTCCTGTTTCTAACAATCGTAAGTGGCATTTTGAAAACAGCAGCAGTACTCCGCATATCTCGTCTAGCATAACATAAGAATCTAGTGGGTTGACGGAGTTAACTTACTTTCATTAATTCAAGATATGCATTCACTTCTTACTGGCAGAAACAGGTTGTATTTTAAAAATTTCAAAAACCAGCCATGTATAGGTATGTTGAGACCAAAACTGCATTCCAAACTGCTTAAAATCACATGTCATTTTGTTATTAATTTCCCCTTTCCCTTCCTCCCACAAAAGCCCTCTGCTTTGCCAGCTGTATACCACATTGAATCAACTTGTACTGAAACACTCAAGTGCTCTGTGAATCTGCTCCAAAATCTTCATAGGTATTTTGACTTAGATTATATCTATATATAAAACTTACATATGACTGCATCTCTGCAAAAGGCTATATCTAATCCTCTATCAAAATGCTGGTTTGTAAATGACCCCTGAAACTCACATCTCTCACCTTTGTCCTAATAAAAATAGACTTCCCCTTTTACTAGATACATGTCATTCTGTGTGTAAACAGTTTAAACTATTCCTGTGCCTAATAATTAATATCTTCTCAAAAGTACCATCCTGCTTTTAAATGAGAGACTGACTCATACAATTACTTTTTTGGCCTTCTATGGGAATGGGTACCTAACTACTATTACAGCATTTATTACACTATATTCTAATTAGTTATCTGATGTCTTTGCCCAGATTAGATTATAAGTAATCTGAGAGCAGAGACTGTGCTTTGTTTGTCTTTGTATCCACAATGAGTGGCATTTGACAGTGATATGAACACGATGTGCGTTGAGTGAATACAGGAACATTGACTATGTATGCCTTGGAAACATACATTTACTTGTTTTAGATTCAATGCCAGGATTACCAAAGAAGGTAAGAATGTAATTTAACAGCCAATCAAAGGCTATAATGGAACTATAGATTATTTTTTCATCAGACAAATTTTTGCTGTCTTTCGAGGAGCATAAAAATTCACGACAAAATTTATAATATTTAGTGTTATAAAAACAGTAAAATTCTCTGACTAGGATTTTTCCTCTGTGTACTCAACCACTACTGTGGCATTTTAGGTGTTTGAACTTTGCAGCCTGATAAAATTGTTAATAATAAGCAGAATCAAGATGTATTTTAATTAAGATGGGATGGGGAAGTTCATAAGAAATTAAAACATTAATTTTAAATTTGAATACAATTTAGAAATGATTGTTTTATAGAGATACACTCATTTTATTCATTAACAATATCCCATTCCATTATAAATTGAAATACACTGGAAATATATTAGATCTAATTATAACTGTCATTCTCCTAAGTCTATGTACTACATGTTTCAAATCTAGATTCAAAATGGAGAAATAAAATATGGATAACCTAAGATTGCTTTGCTCTGTCACCTTAGTACACTGTATCTCTTATTATACACATGGGGATAACAACGGAACTTTGTCTTTGACTACTGTCTCAAGACAAAACAGCAAAATATGCACCCAAAAACTTTAGGCTCATTTGGTCTTTTTGAAACCCTGAGAAAGTATTTTTAATAAAATGAAAATAATGATTCTGAGATACTCTACAAATATTCTAATTTTTAAAAAGTTATTTTAAAAGCTTATGTACCCTCTGTGCATAATATCCTTAAGTACTAAACCAACCAACAATTATCAGATGTGTGATTTTAGAAATACAAACATCTACATATCAGATATATGTTAAACTAATAATTAAATCCTTCTCAGCACTAAATGACCTTCTCCCAAAGAACAAACATACACACATATTTCTTATTGCTGAAAATTTTGCCTATAGTTTGTTGCTGAATTTTACTTCTAATAGATAAAAATGGGCTAATTGTTGGTTGTTAGGTTGGTTGGTTGGTTTAATACCATTGAAGTGAGAGAATTTCCACTTTGTTTATATACTTTGAAGGCTACTTAGAAGAGGCTTTCCATATTATGCCAAAAGAAGATGGGGGAACTGCTATTTCCAATAAGATAAACATTTACCTAAAACTTTTCCCCACATTAAAATTACAATCTATCTGATACTAGAAAATAACCTTGACAGTTTTTTGTATTCTATTTATATTTTTAATTTCTTATGGAGTTTTTGACATTATCATGGATCATTGCCAAATGAATTATGTCGATATTTGTAAGAGCAGCCAGCAAACAAATATTGATGCAATAAGACACTGTACACTGTACACTTTACCCCAGGGAGAAAATAATATATTCTTCATTTTAATTTAATCTTAATTTTATGATTCCCTGGCTTACTGCCTCATAGAATTCTACTCCCTAATTGGTATCTGTGTTACATGCTGATAGTGATCTTGTCAAACCATTCTAACTTCGCCCCACACTTGTATTCATTCCTTGCTAATAGAACTTTCTTTTGTTCAAGTTATCGATCTGTCAGCAGTGTGTTCTGACAATGGAAACCCCTCCCTTGTTTTCAGGAAGTAAATCATGTCTCTCAAACAGTCATGAAAAAACACATATATTACCATGAATGATCTAGGGGTGGCCATATTATCTAATTCTGAAAATGAGGCATAAAATGTTGTGCATAGTGTTCTAGGGACAACAAGGGGGAGATGTATTTCCCTGATATATTAGAGAATATTTGAGAAAATGTCCCCTTTCTGCCTGTTCTATTTCTTTCTATTTACGTGAAACCATGATCATGCTTGAAATTGCTGCAGCAAACATGTGATTATAAATTGAAAATTTAGAGGAAGGATAAGAAGCCATAATGTTGAGAAAAGTTGAAGGGAAGAATAGAAAAGACCCAAGTCACTGCACTAGCTCTAAGATTGCCAGAACCCTTTTTTCTTCCCACAAAGCAATCTATTACTTGCACTTAAACACACCCTGATACAAAATTCATGTTAAGTTTTAGAAAAGTAAAAGCTGAGACAATAGAAAGAAACATCCAATCTTGTTCTTTTGGTTGAAAATGAAGACTAATTGTCTTCTGATGTCATAATGCATAAAGTTAATTATTGCTTGAGTTAATGACAAGAGCCATCAAGTTACTCCAAATGCCAGTTGTCCTCAAACTAAAGTCGAAATGCAGCATCAGGAAACTTTATAGTTGAAAACCATGTGCCTGCTCCATGACCTTGTTGTCCTCTTGTCATCTCACCAGGTGAATGGATTCTAAGCATTGGAGATATGCTCTCTTCCACTAATATAAACACCATGTAGTGAATAAGTCAGCAAGAAATTCAGGTGGATTTGATTTAACATCTCTTTATCTTCCAAATAACTCAAAAAACAGCAGGATCTTAGCTGCAAAATTAATGATGATATAATTTATAAAGGTAAATGCCTAGGGGAAGGGAAAGTATTTTAAGTTCTTGTCTTTCTTCTCTAGAGTGCTTACATTTTTTGAATTGATAGTGGATGATATCCCAGTGTCCTACAGTTTTCTTCTTGGTAGTATGTATGGTTCAGTAAATACTGATATAATAACAATCATGATGGGATAAAAGGAAAAAAAATCATGTAAAACTTCAACCATGAATTTAATTTTTCCAATATTGGCCAAACCATTTATAAATGATTATTATTTATTGGATATAAAATATTTAAGCTCTGGTCTTCTTATATTCAAAGTTAATTTACAGTCATTATTCTCAAATGTTAATTTATTGAGTTAGTTATTCAGAAGTATATAGTACTAGGATTATTATTAAATGATTTGTTTTTGTAAATTGGATTAGTTGTTATATCCAAGCCAAGTATACAGATATTCTAGATATATCTATGTGTGTTTTTATTATTGCTTTAAACTTTGTTTTTGGAGAAAAGTGATAGAAGGAGGCAGATTGTAGTTGGAATTCTTAGATCTGCTATAAAACAAAAATGCTAAATATCAGCTAAATGTTAGACTGAAATTATATTCATGTGAAGTTTGGTCTTTGGATGAACTGATAGATAGGTGTGTTTCATTTTATATTTCTGTGAGATAGTAAGTTTTTACCAGAACAGTTAATATTATTACAAAAATGTATATATAAATGTAATAAAAATGTAATAAAACAGAACATGAAGATAAATAATAAGGAAAAACGAGTAACCGAAGGCCTCCTTCCTACCAGAGGCATATGTTCTGTGGAGCTATTCCTAGAAAGATTTCTGAGTGATTATTCAAAACGCTACTGTGTCATTCTTCAGAACTTACATTGCTGACTAGATTCTACTTTGATGGCGTGCTAACCCTCTCCTAAGGAGTAGCATTCAGAACCTTAAACCATAGAAATAAGTTTCAAGCAGTTGGTCACATAGGTAAATGATAAAGATAAATAGTGACAAATGCCAAACAAGGAAGAAAGAATTATGAACAGAGAGATATATTTATGTCTGACTTTGAAGTTCGATAAATAATCTTCCCCTTGCTTATATAAATCAATTATCAATTCAAACTCAATTCAGGGACACTTAGCAAGAGGAATGTGCTGATCAGATGCTGAGTAATGGTGTAAGAAATAACATACAAAACTGCCTACTATTTTGTCAGCTCAAAATATATAAAAACATAACCAGAATTGGAATCCACAGCCCATGTCTTCATTGGTGATTATGTGTCCTTTTGTTGCAGTGCTCACCACAAGCTCCTCTGTGGACATTATTTATGCATATGTTTTCTCCCCCCGGATTGTGGGCACCTAGGAGACAGGAGTCACATTTTTCTCTCAAATTTTAATTCCCCAGAAAACCTAACCCAGTTCTTTGTGCAGAGTAAATACAAACAAAAAATTTACCTATGCCACATGAGAACATTTATGTATTTTCTACACACAATTATTATTTCTTCTATTATTTGATCTAATACTATCATTACTACAACTTGTTTTACCACCAGGAGAACTTCCTAAATTTTAAGGTTTCTAAATTTTGGTCCTGAAGATAATTTTAGAGCAATTCATGTACTGGAGTTTCCTTTCCCATAGTGAGTTGAGGATTTTCTAATCTTTGGGAAATCCTCAAGTTGTAAGGTTCAGCTGAAAATGTCACGGGCCTGGCTTTTCATATTATTTAATTATATAATACCTGGGCTTCAGGGGAGAAAAATCTTCATAAATCAAAATTTTTCTGCCAACATCTGGGACCTGAAAATTTATTATGGATAATTTCTTTCTTGCTCTGGATATTAAAATGGCCTCTCTCCCCCTTTCTCTCTCTCTCTCTCTCTCTCTCTCTCTCTTTCTCTCTCTCTCTTTTTCCCTCCCTCTTTAAAGCAAACCATACATATTACACCATTTCTACATTAAAGCTATATCTTTGTAAGAACCAGGCAGAGTGTTTAACCAATGATATACCTGACTTCGTTCCAAGCCAAACAACAGTCTTTTTATTTTTGCCCATGCCGCAGGCTATCTGAAAGTATTAGAGTTAATGTGCAATCAGGTAAGTAAACCCATATTACATATCTGTAATTTTCATCCAGTAGAAAGAAAATATTACATTACAAGACTCCATAATTACATTCAAATGTAATCAAATACAAAAGTTTAAGATCCCAAATCCTTTGAGTTACAAGATCTCTTTTTCTATACATTTAAGCAATCTTATAGCAGCAAAAAGAAGTTGAAATAATTCTGAAGGCACTAAAAAAAAAAAGAAAAGAAAAGAAAAATAACAAGATCGCCTTATACTGTAATTGCCTGCCCCAGGCTCTAATTCTTTTATAGCACTGACTGCAGCAGCCATTTACGTGCTCAGGCAACAAAGGCCTGGACAGGGATGTATTTGCAAAACATGTGTTTGTAGCGAGGAAAATAGCCTTTTGGAACTAAATAGTTTCTTTGGTTGGGGTGTTGGGTGAAAACTAATACTGTAATAAACAGAAGTTATACATTTCTTTTTTGATCTATGAATCAAGAGCACAAGACTAGAGGGTTCTTGCCTAGCATCACAATTGAGGGAATCTGAATTAAAAGAAAAGTCTTAGAAAGGAAACTCATCAAAACTATGAAAAGGAGACAAGCTTTGAAAACTTAAAGTACATTATGTTAGCAATAACTCTGTTTATTTACTGTGGCCTGCTTCTTTTCTTCTTTAAAAAAAATTTTTTTTTATCATGGGGTAAATGCAGAGCCACTTGAAAAATAAGAATGGGATATGGGGATAGATGCTAGTAAACAATGTTGAGTCCATCTATTTCACTCTATTCTAGACGACATAAAGGGAACATGAGTCTGTGTGTGTAAAGCAGTTGGAGACATAGAATATACTAAAATGCTAGAAACCTACTTAACCAAGAAAGATTTTTCTCTGTACGTCCCAAATCCCATGCATTAGAGGTTAAGTTAAACATTTTCATCTTTAAAATGTAAATGCTACCTTCACACAATGATTTCTTACTATGAGAAGTGGGTATTAGATTATCCTTTCTCCCAAGAACAACTAGAAAGATTGGGAAAAACACACACTGAACCCTGCTTCCGTACCCTCTAGCTGATTGAAAGCAGTTGAGAAAATCTATGGCAGCCATGGGCAGCATCCCAGAGAGAAGGGGAGTATGTTTAGATGAATCCTACAGAGAAGCCATTGATTTTTTTTTCTTTTTTCTTGAGCACTTGCTGATTCAGATTGGAGGGCATAGTGCGGCATGTGGCTGCTTAGAGCTTAAAACAGTTTCTCTCTGCCAGGAAAACAGAAATTGGAGTTCAGGGTTACTAGGTCAGCCAGGAAATGAGGGGCCAATATCTCAAAGAAAGGGAGCCCAGCAATATCACCCTGAGGCAAAATGCACTAACTGAAATTAAGAATTTAATAATGTGTTTAATAGCAAATTAGACACAACAAAAAAGAGGATGAATGAACTATAATATAACTTAGTAGAAAACTGCCAGATTAAAACACAGAGAGAAAAAAAGGACTGGGAAAACAGCAAAGCACAAGAGACACATGAGACATTGTAAAATGGCATAACATAACTGGAATCACAGAAGGAGAGTGGAGAGAAAATGAAGGACAATTATCTAAACAAACACTGGCTGAAAATTTGCCAAAACTGATGACTGTAATCAAGCATAGATTCAAAAACTTTGAAACAAGATAACTATAATGTTAACCACATCCAAGAACATAATACTCATACACTGAAAACCAAAGATCAGGGAATATCTTAAAAACAGACAAAAAGAGGAGTCACAAAAAGACCAGTAGCTGACCTTATAACAGAAAAAACAGAAGCCAGACACTAACATAATTACATCTTAAAACTCTGAAAGAAAATAACTTCAAACCTAGAACTGTAATTCAGTTAGAATACTCATAAAAATGAAGGTGAAATAAAGATAGATCAGACAAAAACTGGGAGAATTGGTCACAAACTGACACACACTAAGAGAAATATTGGGTTGTTGGAAAAGTCATGATGTATTTTTTCTATGTTTTTCGTTGCAAAAATGCATCATGGCTTTTCTGACAACCCAATATTACAGGTAGTTTTTCAGTCAAAATAAACAAGATTGCAGATGTAATCATCATAATGCAGAAAATAATAAGAGCACAGGAAAAGGGTAAATATGGGGAATATATCAAAACAAATATTGACTGCTTAAAACAACACTACCATAAAAATAATTTGAATAATACTACTTCTACTGTGCAAAATGAAAAAATACATGTAAAAATAAAATAGATGGCATTGATATTACAAATAAGAGGTGAGTAAATGAGAAAAAGTCTACATTGCCTGGAGATGAGAAAAGAAATAATTAAATATAAATTTTTGCATTTTCTAATTTCTAGTATAATTACTAAAGGTTATAAAATCAAACATAATTCACAAGGTAAAGAAAAACTATAATAATAGAAGACACTTTATTAACCCAGAGAGAGTAAGAAATAAAGAGAAAAAAATAGAAAATAAAAACTAAAATGATTGGTTAGATTTTAAAATCAAATATCAGTAATTACATTCTTTGCAAATCGAGTAAATACTGCATTTCAAAGATAAATAGTGTTGAATTGAATAATAATAGCAATAAATTATGCTTACAAAAATCACTTTAAATATCACAAGAGGTTGAAAGTAAAAGTATAGAAACACATTTGCAAATACTAACAACAACAAAGAAAACCCTCTAGTAGCTATAGTAATTTGAAAGAATGCTGACTTAAGTAAGGCAAGAATTATTAGAAATGCAGATGTTGTATACTGAGAAAAGTATCAATTCTTCAACAAAAATAATAATTTTTAAATTGTATACATCTACCAACATAACTTCAAAGTTTATAAAACAAAAACTAACAGAATGAAAGAAAAAATAAAGCCTCTATCATAATATTATATTTGTAAGATACTCTTAGTAGACAAATATTGATATATCTATATCTATATATTATCTTAATCCCTTTCTTTCCTTCTTTCTTTATCTCAGGAGATATAGGGAAGATTTAAGCACTAGATTTAACTACACAATATATATTCTTTAAAAGTTTACATTGAACATTTGCCAAAATAGGTAATTTGGTGGGGTAAAAAAAATCATATACCATATATTTTTCAACAACAGTGCAATTAAACTAGAAATCAATAATAAAAAGGTAATAAAAATCCTAAAAAATTTAAAAATTAAGCAACAAACTTCTTCAAAAGAGAAATCACAATGAAAATTTGAGCTATTTTAAATTGAATCATAATTAAAATGTGACAGCCTGCCTCTTGGTATCTTTCTTCTTGTTACTTCCAAATGTTCTTCACATAGGGTTGTTAGTATAAGCCACATCCTCTGTCTCTGCAACCAAATCAACAAAGTCATTACCATGGCTGCTCCTCTTCAAGTAGTTTATGTTCATACTAATTTCCTGGTTTTCCCCCTGCTTTTCTTCTGCTCATCCCCTTCAATTTAACAGAACAGTTATAAAAACATTGAAGAAACTGGACATTTCTCATATTTTTAAAATTTATCCAAATCCCTATGTTTTTAATACATTTGAGAGGAAAAGGAATGAAATAGAGCCTAAAAAGACAATAGAAAATATCAATAAAACTAAGAACCTGATTTTTAAAAAATAAACAAAATATACACATTTTAGCTAGACTTACCAAGGAGAGAGAGAGAGAGAGAGAGAGAGAGAGAGAGAGAGAGAGAGAAAGACTCAAGTAAATAAAATTAGAAATAAGAGATGAGACATTACAATTAATACCACAGAAATACAGAGAATTATAAGACACTACTAGGAACAATTATATGCCAAGAATTGGACAACCTATAAGGATGGATAAATACTTAGAAACGTTCAATTTACCAAGACTGAATCATGAAAAAGTAGAAAACCTGAACAGACAATTTACTAGTAAAGAGATTAAACCAGTAATCAAAGACTTTCCAACAAAGAAAAGTTCATGACCAGTTGGCTTCACTGGTGAATTCTAACAATCATTTTAAAATAATTAATACCAATCCTTCTCAAACTCTTCCAAAAAAAGAAAGAATACTTTTAAACTTATAAGACAAGCATAACCCTGGTATAAAAGCTAGACAAGGATACTGCAAAAAAAAAAAATTACAGGCCAATATCCCTGATAAACATAGATACAAAAATAATCAACAAATTATTAGCAAACCAAATTCAATAGTACTTTGAAAGGATCATACACCGTGATAAAGGGGAATTTATTCCAGGGACATAAAATCCCTTCAACTCAATGAATGTGATATACCACATTAACAAATTAAGAATATATATCATATAATCATCTATAGATACAGAAAAGGCATTTGGCAAAATTCAACATCTATTCATAATAAAAACTCTTAAACTGGGAATAAAAGGAAAATACCTCAACATAATAAAGGCTATATATAATAAGCCAACAGCTGACATCATACTCAGTGGTGAAAAACTCAAATCTTTTTCTCTAAGATTAGGAGCAAGACAAGCATACCCACTCTTACCACTTTTATTCAACACAACATTGAAAGTTTTAGCCAGAGAAATTAAGCAAGAAAAAGATGAAAAATGTGCCTATTTACAGATGATGTGATTTTATATATAGAAAACTCTAAAGACTACACCAAAAAAATTGTTAGAACTAATAAATTCACTAAAGTTGTAGGTTACAAAATCAAAATAGAAAGATGAGTTGTGTTTCTGTACACTAATAACAAACTATCAGAAAAATAAAATAAGAAAACTCTCCATTTACAACTGCATCCAAAAAATCCCCCCAAAAAACAAAACAAACAAACCTACCAAAAAGACCTAGTAATAAATTTAACCAAGGAGGTCAAAATCTCTACACTGAAAATTATACGTTGATGAAAAAATTGAAAAAGACACAAATAAATGAAAAAAATATTCTAGTCTCATGGGTTGAAAGAATTAATATTGTTAAACTAGCCATACTACTCCAAACATCATACAGATTCAATGCAGTTCCTATCAAAATTCCATTTGCACAGAAATAGAAAAAATTAGCCTAATATTTGTGTGGAACATCAAATGACCTTGAATATCCAAAGCAATATTAAGAAAGAAGAACAAAGCTGGAGGAAACCAACTTTCTGATTTCAAGCTATATTGCATACATATAGTAATCAAGAGTGTACAATATTGGCACAAAAACAGACACAGATCAATGGAACAGAATAGACAGCCCAGAAAAAAAAACCATACATATATGTTCAATTAACTTACAACAGAGGAGTCAAAAATATACAATGGTTAAATGATAGTCTCCGCAACAAAATGTATTAGGGAAACTGGTCAGCCACATGCAAAAGAGTGAAACTAGACCCTATCTTAAACCATGCACAAAAATCAACTCAGAATGGATTAGATACTTGAACATAGACCTGAAACCATAAAACTCCTAGAAGAAAACAAAGGAAGTGAACTTTTTGACATCCGTCTTGGCAATGCTTCTTTGGATTTGACACCAAATGCAAAGGCAACAAAAGGAAAAATAAACAAGTGGGACGACATCACACTAAAATGCTTCTGCACTACAAAGGAAATCATCAACAAAATGAAAAGGCAATTTACTGCATGGGAGAAAATATTTGCAAACCATATATCAGATAAGTGGTTAATACACAAAATGTATAAACAACTCGCACAACTCAATAGCAAAAAAGCAAACATTAAAAAAAATCACATTAAAAATGGGCAGAAGAGCTGAACTGACTTTAAGAAAAAAAAAACAGACATACAAATGGCCAACAAGTACGTGAAAATGTGCTCCTCATCATGAATAATCAGGGAAATACAAACCAAAATCACAATGAGATATAACCTCATACTTATTAGGATGGCTAATATCAAAAAGAAAGAGATGTTTTGATGAGGATGTGGAGAAAGAGAATGCTGTGCACTGTTGGTGGGAATGAAAATTGGTGTGGCCATTATGGTAAACAGTATGCAGGTCCTAAAAAATTTTTAAAAAAGAAAATAGAATTATTACATGATCCAGCAATCCCACTTCTGGGTATATATCTAAAGGTAAAATAATCACAAGACATCATATATATATATGATTATATATATATATATATATATATATATATATATATATATATATATATATATATATATATCTGAACTTTCATGTTTATTGTAGCATTATTCACAACAGCCAAGATATTAAAACAACTTAAGTGTCTGTGAATAGATGGAAAAATATATCATTTATATATACAATGGAATATTATCCAGCCATTAGAAAGAAGAAAATTCTGCCATTGCAATAGAACTGATGGACCTTGAGGATATTATGCTAAGTGAAATAAGCTAGACAGAGAAAGACAAATACTACATGGTGTAACTTATACATGAAAAAAATTGTTTTGAATGTCAAAATCATAGAAACAGAGTAGAAACATGTTTGCCAGGGACTGGGGATTGAAAAAGGTTGGTAAGGGGGTAAAAAGTTTCATCTGTAAGATGCATAAGATCTGTATCTAATATAAAACATGGTGATTACAATTGATAACACTCTATTATATTATTGAAATTTGCTAAGAGAATAGAAGTTAAATGTTTTTGTCATAAAAGTAAAAAGATAAATATGTAATGTAATGGATGTGTATTAAAAATTAACTAGATGGGGAGAATCCTTCCACAATGTGTATGTATATCACCAAGATGTACACTTTGAATATTTAATATGTCAGTTATACCTCCATAATGCTAAGATTAAAAAAGAAGTAGAGGTAGAAATTGCAAAGCTGATTCTTAATGATCCACGGAATTTTCAAGCTCAGAAGCAGTTCATGGATTGTCTCTCTAGAACAGTGAACTATTGCCTGTGGGCCAATTCCAAGAACTCCTTCTTTTTTTTTTGTAAATAAAGTTTTATTGGAATATGGCCACACCCAGCCATTTCAGTATTACTTATGGCTGCTTTTGCACTACAAGGGCAGAGGTGAGTAGTTGTGACAAAGACCATATGGCCCTCAAAGCCTAAAATATTTACTATATCTTCCTCTCTCTCAGGAGAGAAAATTGTTTGGTCTAACTTGAGTCATGGGCTTGTCCCTGTGGTTTAAGAATAGTGTTGAAATTGATTTCTCTGATTGGCTGGTCTATCAGAAACATATGCTGTGGAGGCAAGTCAGTTCCTCAGAGGAAGGGAGTTACTAACTCTAGAGGAGTGGGGATGGACAGATACAAATAGTACATTGTCCTTACCCCATCAATCCAATCCACAAGAATGCTATCAATGCCATGTTAATATACCACTGAAAAGAGCAATGACATGCAGACCTTGAATTCTAAGACTCTGGGTCATTAAGAAGAAAAAAGTTTATTGCTATATATTACAGATTATTTTACTATTATAGTCTACAGATTAAACCAATAATTCACTTATAACTTATAATTATATATCTGACATTTATTAGGATTATAAAGGGAGAATTTATTTCAATATCTGCTTCCAGGCAATGCTATTCCTATTTTACCCTTGAGATTCAGAAAAGTTGTATGATTTGTCTATGAGATAGTCTTTAAATGCAGGGGAATACTGGAAAATGACTCTACTAATTCAGTTCAATGTTCATATCAATTGCACTTTAAATACTTCTCATCTATTTTCTGACAATTATCAACAGAGACAACAGACTATATTGATGGTGCCACAAGATATATTCTTTTTAACACTATTATAAAAATTTTATATTAAATAGCCTTCATCTTTGGTTAATTCATTTTGTTGAATGTATAATAATCCAAATTGCTGATATCAGGAATATATGCTATTTTTTTCAAGTAGAATGTCTGCTCCTTCTGGAATATAAAACACATGTTAAAATTATAATGAGAACTTTAGTAGATACGTGGAGTAGAAATCATAATATTAGAGCTGGCAGATTCATTCTATACATTCTATATTAAGTCTAACTTTTTAGTTTTTCTATTGTCAAGAAAACTGTGGGAATTCAAAAAGGATAAGCAACCTGTTAAAGGTTAAATAGTTATTTGAAAAGAAATTTAAGGACAAGAGTATAAGTATATTATTTCCCAATGAATAAAGTGCTTCTCATACCTTGGCCAATGTATGTGACTATTAAACATACTATCAATTTTTGAAGGTTTTAGATGGAATAAGAAACAATCCGGGACAATGAACAGTTATTTCAGTTACTCTAAATTAATTTCTTACGTAATCATTTATCTAGTTATTTCAGGAAGATGAAAAGAAATCAACAACATTTCTCCTAGGATGTATCTACTGCAGTCTGACTTTGCTTAAACTACTTTCATTATGCCTGCATACACCACACAAATAAAACAATGTTATTTTTCAATAGCAAGAAAAACTCATTTTGACTGAGGGTTCAAATCCTCATAAAGCTTAAAGTAAACACTAATCTGTATCTCTTATATTTCTGAAAGTGCTAAAGTACTAGTGCTTAGCGCTAACATATAGTGCAGTTATACATAGTAAATATTTTTATTGAATAAATAAGATTGGACTTTATTTGAGAACTGTTATATCTTTATCTTTGAAAAGTAATTTAAAATTTGTTTCATATTTCAAGAAATTAAACATTATTTTTCTTTTTCCTTTAAAAGGGGCTTCTTGACATTAAAAACCCAAAGACATGTTATAGGCAAGATTGCCAAAGGATACTAAAACCACTGTTTGAAATTCTATTGAGGGACAGGATGGTCTCACCAAGCCCAACTACTATCTAACAAATTACTTGCTAATTGAAAAATACATATATATATATATATATATATATATATATATATTTCTTTTGAGAGGTTCTGGCAGACATTGTTATAACCAAGTGATCAAACTTTACTGATGATACAGCTAACATAATATATTTCCTGATATGATGTCATGTGAATAACAAAGTATTACCTTTGAAGAAGTTTTGCTACAGTAATTTAACCTAAATTTAATCAAATCAAGCTGTGAAATCCAACTTGTAGTTTACAAGGTGCAGAAGAACAAGTTAATAATACCACAAGGATATATTTAGGTAAATTCAGAAAGTTGCATGTTTTATGAGACAACTGACCTGGTCTCTTCAAAAAGTCAATATAATAGGGAAGAAGTAAAGAAGATAACTTTATGTTATAGACATAAAAACCAAAGGTGATACATGAATATTGATTGAATCCTGGTTCCAAAAATAGCTATGAGTCATTTTGGGGCAATTGGGAAAATTTGAATATTAACTAGTTATAGATGATATTAGAGAATTAACGTTAACTTTTGTAGATATAGTAATAGTAATGTAATTATGTAGGAGAACACCCTTATTCTTAGGAAACGATGCTGAAATATTTAGGGATGATATCCCAATTTGTCTGCATCTTACCTGAAAATGGTTCATCAGAGAATTAACAGCGGAAAAGATAGAGGGAAAAAGAAAAGAAGAAGGGGAAGAAAACAAGGAAGGAAGAAAGGGAAAGAGGGAGGGAAGGAGTGAGGAAGGGAAGAAAGAGTGAGAGGAAATATAGAATACTGTAGAATAAGGTGGAGGTTATAGAAGTGTATTGTACATTCTTTTATATTTTTTTGAATGTTTGAAATATTTGCAATGAGAATTTGAAAAAAAAAAAGTCTTGTAAATCTGGGCCAGGACAGTAACTGCTCCCTTTAGAAAGATAATGTCCTTGTATATAAGAGATGGTATATTAATGAAATAAGCTCAAACCCAGGTCAAGTCAATTCCTCATGGAACTCTTTTCACAATGTTCCTAAATAAACAAATACCACAGACAACTGCCTACTTCATGTAGACAGAGCTCTAGCTTCCGCTCAAGTGATATGCGAGCAGGAGAATGAGAAGGGAATCTCATCTTTTATTAACTTCTGAACCAACATTATAAAATTGATTCCAATATAAGTACTCCTTTATCAGTAACAAACTTTTAGGAGTCCCATAAATAGATTTTTACTTATAAAGATGTTTGCTAGAGGATTTAGGAAAAAGTAGCATTTCATCTTACAATTAATGTGCTTTTTATGAAATCACCTGAAAATAAGCGTCTCTTGATTTTCTGGTTTCAATTACTATTATACGAACAAAGGATTGTATGACAAATACATTATAACCCTTTCTTACTTTTTGTCATTAAAGTGCTTTAATAGATACTTACTGTAAGATTTCAACTGGTTGATAAAACCATTCAACTCCAGGAATTATGATTTATTATAAATCTTAGCTTTTGGTAATTTTTTCCAAAGAAAACACTCAGATGATTTTCAATTCCTAAGGGCCAAATTCAGCCGTCAGTTATCCATGTATGTCTCCCATTGACTTCAATGACTCATATTGACTACCATGGAAGAAAGCCAAATTCCACTCTGGGATGTGTGCATGCAAGTCTATTTGATGTTAGTGGGGGTCACATACATGTCCTAGGGCAAAACTTGGCCCAAGGATTCTATACTAATCAATTGCTGTCTTAGCATGCAAAACAATGGAAAAAATATTGCCACTATAAAAGTAAACCAAATGTTAAAGACAGCTCTCCAAGAGAAATCTAGAAAAAACAGCTTCTTAAAGAAATATAAAAACATTGTCATGCCATTACTGCTCTGCTGGAGACTGAAAACAATTAGGGTTCTAATAAGATATATGTTGCAATAAAAAAATTTCTTGGAGGATACTGCATTCTCACAGGTCTGGCCTGGCCCACTCAAGGATCTGGCCCATTTTAAGTTTTTGGCTTTTCCTTCTGTGAGTGTGTTAATCTTCTGACTTTTCTCCATCCTTAGCTCCCACAATTATTTTAAATGATGTTTATGTCTTTTGTATAAATACAATACAAAAAGTGGATAGTCAGTTTGGTGCCTTCTTCTGTGTTTTGTTTTTTTTTTCCCCAATTATTTTCCCAACTTTGGGTTCTTTCTTGTTGAATGCATCAAATAAACAGTGCAATTACTATAAAGGGGAGAAAAATAATAATAATCACTTTTATCTATAATTTTCATCTGTTTTCAAACTCCTTTTCCCATCTGGATGACAAATCAGACCCGATATGCTTTATATCCTTAACAACCAATGTGGTGAAATGTCCCTCTTTGTTATTACCTGAACAATACTTCATCATTTTTTAAGGCAAGAGATGCTAAATTTCCATATCTTCAAAATTTAACATACACACAGAGGAAGACGTATCACAAATGCGTTTGTGGCTTTTTACAATATGAACATGGTAGTGTAAGTACTACCAGATCAAGAAAGTATCATTGCCAGCACACCAAAAGTCTTCCTGGCTTCCTTTCCCAGTCATTACTCTCTCAAAGATAATGAGTACTCTGACTTTTATCCTCACAGATTTGTGAAAGCCTTGGGTATTTACCAGGGTCTCTGCTCTTTGTGTCTCCTGCTTGTTAAGACTGAAAAATCTCAGGTTTCATTTTCAGCCTTTTGTTTGTCTGATTCAACTTGGCTGTCTTGGCCCAAAAGAGCTTAGAAATAAGAAAATGTCTCAAAGAAGAGGAGTGTCGAACATCAGACTTATTTATCTGTGTTCCTTTATCTCTGAGATTTTGGTGTCTCAAATTCTGGCTGCCTTGTTAGCCCTGAACTTTGAGTGTGTGTCCTTGAACCTGTGAAGACAGCTGAAAGGTTAAAAGTACCACTTTAGGCTTGGGCTTTTAGATCACTGCTTATTCAACCACTGATACCTCAAGGGGAAAAGTGATGGCGAATTCAGGACTCATCTCCATCGTTTTCATTCTCTCCAGAATCTTTGCGCTACAAAGATTCTGCCTGTATTGCTCTCCATGACAATAAGAGCTCAAAGGCTCTTAATTTATTCATCTTTGTAGTTATTTTTAGTGGGAAGGTTGATTTAATATGAACTACTCCATTGTGTTCAAAAGTGTAAGTCTCTTCAACTCTTTTCATCTGTTCCTTTACTAACTTTTTCAACTTTTTCTCCCATTGGAATAAAAAAAAGTTATATTATTGTCTTCCTGCTCTCATCACCTGGTCATTATTATTACATCTTCCTTTGCTTTGAATACCTCTGTTATTTGACCTGTTTCATGGTTTTCTATATTGTATATTCATGTCTCCTCTGCTAGCCCTAGTGGATGACATTTCGACTATCATCCCTATAAGAAGCTTAGTTCACGTATTAACCCAGCAAATATGATCTACCCTACTGCATGTGATGCACTCTGACCATAGCCTGTTTTACTTCATTTCTTAAAATGTTATTTGCAATCAACTAAGTTGATTTTAAAGACCATTGATTTGTAACTGCCTAAAAATTATGAGCTCCCTGAGGCTAAGCTAGCTTTTCTGTTGTATTCATAGCCATGTATCTCATGGGCCCAGAATTATGCTAGGCATATTGCAGGTGATTAATAAATGTTTGAAGTCTGAACAAACCTTATAGGCATACCTGACAGGCTCCTCATTGGTCTAGAGAAGGTATTATTAGAAATAATTTGCTAACTGAACAAGAGCTATTTGGGGTCATTGAAACATAGTCCCGATGGAAATGTATTCCTGAAATACTATGATAGTAATTTCTTGTCATTCTTGGACAAAGATTCTGGGAATATCTGTGCAGTCTTAATTTTCATGTCTATTTTTATGTTACTGAGTTATAAGTGACATACATATTTCAATGGTGTTAATGTATGTGTAACATGTGAAACCATAACCATAATCAAAATAATGAGCATTTCTATCACTCCCAAAAGTTTCCCTGTGCTCCCCTGTAATCCATACCTCCCTCATCTCCCATCCACAGGCAACAACTTATTTGATTTCTGCCAATACTGATTAGCTTGCATTCTCTAGAGTGATGTAATAATTTAGCATAATTGTTTTGAGATTTATCCATATTATTGCACAAATAAATATCTCATTCTTATTTACTGCTGGGTAATATTCTATTACAAGGGTGTGCTGCAATTTGTTTATCTTTTCACCAGTTGATGGACATTTGAGTTGTCCAGTTTGGGATTATTACTGCTATCAATGTATGTTTATGTTGGGATAAAGCTACTATGGACATTTGTGTACAATTCTTTGTTTAAATATATGCTTTTATTTTAGGAAGTGGAATGATGGGTATACAGAAGGTTTATATATAGCTTTTCAAGAAACTGCAGTCATTTCCAAAATGGTTTCCAAAGTGATAGTACCATTTTATAGCCCTACCAACAGTTTGAGTTTTCCAGTTGCCATGTGTCCTCATTAACAAATTGGTTCTTTTCATTTTAGCTACTGTAATCATGTGTGTGTGTGTGTGTGTGTGTGTGTGTGTGTGTGTGTGTGTACATGCATATTTATGTATGCTTATATATAAGAGAACAGGATGATGGCAATAATATAGGAATTAGAATTATTTTGCTATTATAAATTAATCACACTACCCATGAAGCTATATAGAATTTTTTAAAAGTACAGTTGGCTTAGCTGTAAATGTATATTGCAAACTCTAGGGCAGGGATCTGCAAACTGCGGCTCGCGAGCCACATGCGGCTCTTTAGGTACATTTCATCTCAAGTGTGCCGACCCCTGGAAGAGCCAATACTGTCCCTCACAACAATTTAAAAATTACTTGAGATCCATAAATATATTTTTACATAATCACCATTATGTGAATAATAGCCTTTAAAAATTTTATAAATGAAACTATAATAGTTTTATTTTAATTTTTAATTTTACTTCAGAGCCACATGTATATACCCAAAGAGCCGCATGTGGCTCGCAAGCCATAGTTTGCTGACCCCTGGCAGCTCTTCTGTCTCAAAAGTTTGCCCAACCCTGCTCTAGGGCAACAAATTTAAAAAGTTTTTTAAAAAGACAAAAAAAATGTATAAGCAATATGCTAAGAAAAAAGAGAAAATGGAATCATATAAAATGCTCAATTATAATCACAAAAGGCAGGAAAAGAGAAGACAACAAATAAAAGGAACAAAGAACAAGAACAGATAGTAAACAGTAACACATATGACAGATATTAATCCAATTCTATCAATAATCACTTTGACCATCAATGGTCTAAAGACACCAATTAAAGACAGAGATTGTCAGAGTGTATCAAAAAACATGACCTAAGTATATGTTTCTACAAGAAAACCACTTAAGATATAAAAACACATATAGATTAAAAGTAAATACAGAAAAATATACCACACCAACACAATCAAAAGAAAACAGGAGCAGATGTATTAATTTAAGACAGCAGATTTCAAAGTAAGGAGATGTATCAGGGATAAAGAAGGACATTACATAATAATAAAAGGGTCAGTGTCCAAACAGACAACACAATTCTTAATGTATATGTGCCTAATAACAAACTGTCAAACTACACGAGGCATAAGCTGACAGAACTGCAAGGAGAAATAATCATAGCTGAAGGCTTCAACACTCCTCTCTCAGAAATGGTCACATCCACCAGGCAGAAAATCACTAAGGGCATAATTGAACTACACGTGACCAGCAAATTAATTGGAGTTAATTCACATCTAGAGACTACTTCATCCCAAAACAGCAGAAGACACATTCTTCTCAAGCTCTCATGGAACATTCATGATAAACTATAATCTGAACAATAAGACACACCTCAATAAATTAAAAAAACTAAAAATCATACAATGCCTGCTTTCAGATACCAGTGGAATTAAACTAGAAATCAATAACAAAAAGATAACTAGAAAGTTCCTACAAAATACATGCAGATTAAACAACACACTTCTAAGTAACACATGAGTCAAATAATATCAAGAGAAATTTTTAAATATTTTGAACACTGAAAATATGTGAACGGAGTATATTTCAGGTACACTCATCACACACACATACAAAAGGTAAGTATGTGAAAAGATGATGTTAATTGGCTGGACTAATTGACTAATTTCACTATGAATATCAAAGCATCATGTTGTATAACTTACATATAAACCGTTTTTATTATAAAATATAAATTTTAAAAGTCAAAAAATAATTCAAACTAAGTGAAAATGAAAATACATCTTATTAAAATTTGTGGAATGCAGTGAAAGCCTGCCAAACTTTCTAGGAACTTCTTGTAATTTCCTTCTTCTCCCCTCCATATCCTCTCTTATTCTGCTCCTTCTGCCTCCTGAGTACCATTTCTCATTCCTATTTTATCCAAATCATTTCTTCTTCTGCTTTGAAGCTTCATCTGATTCCTTTTCCCTTTTTCTATAGGTACCACCTTCTTGAAGGCATACTCCCTGACCAGGCCTCCCCACCTCCAGGCAACCTTAGGTGCCCTCATAAGTAGTCTATCATGCACTGTAAATATCTGTATTATTTTGCCGACCATTGTGTATTATACTTATGTGTACATCTGCAAGTTCCCTGAGGGCAGCAACTGTTTTATTCATAACTGTAGCCTGAGAATTTAGCAGGAAACCTACGATAAACACATATACAATATCAATCGTATAGATAAATTAATTTAAATTCAGAAACCTGGTTTTTAGTTCCAGATCTCATTAGTTACATAAATTTTGGCAGATTGCTCAAGTGAGCCTGTTTTCTTACCTGCTAAAGGAAAATATAATATCCACCAACAAACTATGGTCATCAAGGTCAAATGAGACAATGAGTCAATAGCACAGCCCCTTTTAAGTAACACACACACACACACACACACACACACATATATGACTACATAGCTACTATATAAAATGAGAAAATTATATTTGCATTTTTTTTTACCTTCTATGCTTTACATTTTGTTTCACTTGATGTTGAAGTTGGGTTGAACCTGCTTTATAAATCTTAAATTCCCATGCTTAAATATACAGTAGGAGAGTCATATAGTCAAGTATTCCATCGACCAGTTGAGTCTAAACTGAGACCATTTGTAACTTAAAATATAAAGATACTTTCTGAGTTTATATTGCTCATCCAAACTAAACCCTTGGCTTTCATTGTGTGTGGCAAGCAGTAATATTATCTTGGAAAAAATTAGAATTCATGGAACATGATACTTCTGAAAAGGTTCACACTGTGTAAAAAGTCCATTTGTGCCAATACACTACCAGATATGTAATTCCAGCCCCATTTTGCATTGTTTAATACAGGCAAAATACCCATTAAAAATACACTTAAAACATAAAAGATATTTACTATTTACCCTATTGTTTGAATTAATCTTTAAATATTAAAAGCAAACATAACTTTATTTTACAGGAAAGAGCCTAATAGAAACAAGATAAAGTCATCAGAGATAAGTACAATGTAGTAAATTGAAGGATGAAAAAAATCCAGGTAAAACTAGAGTTAGGTCAGGGTTATAAAATAAAATGCCTCATGCAACCAGGCAGATATTGTAAATGAGTGAAGCCTGAAGGGCGTAAAGTCCAGGGTTTGCATCCCCTAACTGCTGGTGATTGTGGCAAACTAACTCATGCCCAAATTGAAAAAGTCAGGCCCCATCAGTGCCTGTCAGTGTGGCCAGGCAAGAATGTGAATCCAACATTGCTAGATCTTTTGACTATTCACAAGAAATCATAAAATTCATATTTTACATTAATTTTCTGGATTTGCAATGTTATTTCCATTTGTTTAAGTTGTGCAGGCCAAAAATACACAGCTTTGAATGAGATCAGGTTTCTTGTCTACCAGTTTGCAAAATATAAGCATACACAACAGAACAAATGAGGATACAATTGAATATAAACTGTGTAAATATAAACAATACAATAATTTTTAAATGAAGTGAAGTCTCACTGTAATAGCTACTAAGCACGGTATTATAATTTGTATTGGTCATCTCATTAGATTATGGACATATATTTATCTTCTCATTTCCAGAGGGTTATATAGCAATTAGAATATTTCTATGAAAAATCATTTAAAATAACATGTTTGGAATATTTGGAAAAGATTACTCCAAGAACTGTCGAAGGTTACAATTGTTTACTCAACTTCACATGAAAATTAAGTGTGGTGTCTTATTGCCCCATCTTTGGACTTTTGCATATTCTATTTCCTTTCGTAAAATTTCCTTCTCTTAAATCTTTGTGTGGTTAGTTTTCCTTGGATAACATCTCCAGAAAGACTTCCCTGCCCTCCAAAACTCAATCCCCATTCTGATATTTTTTTCATGTTATTGAGTGCATTTTCCTATCATAGTTCATCTCTCTGTATGGATTCTTTATTTCTCTTCTTCCTCTGGAACAAGCACTCCTTGAGGACTAGGTTTTTTTCATTTTTAAATCCTAGGACCAAGCATAATGTTGACATATAGTAGATAACTAATAAATATTAATGAATATATAAATGAGTTAGCAAATAAATCAATGGACAGATGACTCCTTCACCTGACATTATTAAACACAGGCTACTACAATTTTTCAGCCCTTATTCATTTCTACTCTACCCAGGAAACATACTTGGCCTTGTTAGCATTTAACACATGTTGACAAACTTTACTTACTGATGTGATAGGAGAGTTATTGATTACCAATTACATGCCATATTTCATTATCTAATCCTCATAAAACTCCAAAATGTAATCATTATTATTCTCATTTCACCAATTAAAAAAAAAGGAGTTCTAGAGAATGAGAAACTTGCTTAAGATCACACATCGAACAAGTAAAGGAGCTATGATTCTAAATTAAATTTCTTTTGGCTTCAGAGTTCATGGGCTTCCCCAGGCAGCAATGCTGCCTTTCTGTGAGCACTAATGGAAAGGGAGGTTTTGTTAATAGCGTAGCACCGACTTTCACTGGATATTCACAAGAGTAATTTATTCCTGAAGAGCCCTAACTGGGTGCATGTTATCTGCTGGAAAGAGGCTGTTACTTAAAGTCTCATTTAAAATGTGCCAGAATATCTTTATTTCTGGAAATTTATTTGTTCTGCTTAAAATACTTATATGATCTCTATTATCATGTAGATAAAGTTGTCCATTATCCTAGGAAGCATGTATATATAACAGGACAACTTTTCTGGTTCTATAGATGTTGTCACATCTGATCTCTTGGTAAGTTGAACACAGGTGAGAAGAAGTGGAAATTTTTTCATAGGAGTTCCAAGAGCTTTCTGAGAGGAAAAAGGTTAAAACATTGAAAACCTCCTTTCCTTTAAAGTTGAACATCTTTAAAATATGTTTAATTAATTGAGATCACCCTTAATGAGGTTAACTGACAGGAAGATACACCAACCAGTTTCTTCCTTCTCCCTTTCTGTACCTATAGAAATGTACAATTAGGACAGGGTGAATTTGGTTCAAGTTTAATACCAAAAAAATTACATTTTCCATCTTGCTCAAAAGAATAACAAGGAATTAAAAATGGGTTTCTACTGTTAGTTTTTTAAAAAATAAAACTTGCCTTTAGAATAGGCTATTTGAGTTCTCCAGAGTAGAATTTGGGAATAATAATGAGGCCACTGTGATATACTAAACACTGCCTAGTTTTGAAAAGCTGAGTTGACATGCTCCAATTTAGATGTGTCATTAAATTAGAATAAATGCTCTGCTTCTCTTATTTGCTTAGATATTGCCTAATAACCTTAAAAGACTCAGTTCATATTTTACCTGCTTTAGGAAGCCTCCTATATCAGGATCCAAAGAGAAAAAGAGACACAAACCTTTCTGAGTATTTACAACACAGGAAATTCACTTTGCAGATGAAGGAACAGTTTAAGAATCCAACCAAGCAGAGTGGGTCAACTCTGAGAGTAGAGAAAGCAAGAAACCACCCCTATGCTTGAGAGACAAAGGGAGATTACTAGAGACAAATGGCATTGCTGGAGTCAGCTGGAATCCTGTTGGAGCTTGTCTGATAGGAATTGGAGTCACAAAAATAACCTGCCTCCTTGCTTCACTTGTGGGTGCCAACCACCATCCATAGCATCTAGACCAGCTGACTTGGGAGGCTTAGAGGAACCTGCTATGGTGAGCCATCCTGAGGGACAGAGTAGAGCAGGATCAGAATGAAGCCATGAATGAGGAGCAAAAAAGCCCTGGTTGGCATTTCTTTCACCATAAACACGAGTCTCAACTTCTCCACTCCCCTCCATGTTAGATGTTGTTCTTATATTCCTGATATATGACTACACCACTTTGCATTGTGGTGTTCTATTTGCTTATGTGGGAAATGATGAGATGCATGAGATCAGGGACTGTGAATATTTGATGACTAAGTGACTAAGTGAATCAAAACCCCACATGCTCCCCTCACCTGCTAACACATACTACCATTTTATTTTCAGTCTCATAGTGATGATTATTTTTCAACAATTCAAGGCTCAAGCCCTTGAAGGCTAAGCCTTGCCTCATGTAATTGAACCTGGATGGATAATCAGTTGGCCCTAACCCATGGACATTATTGCCAAATGTAGTGTGAGATTTTAGCCATTCTTTTCCATCTTGTCATTCTATAAATATACTGTCATGCCTCAAGGTATTTCAAAATAGGCAGTACAAATTTTATACCTGACAAAAACCAAAATACTCCCTTCATATTAGGAAAATGATAAGCATAGGTTTTCATGTTAATCTTTCATATTATGTTGTTACAAAATCATGGGATCTTGTTATAAAATATTTTATTTCTTTTAGATAAAAAAGAAAATAAAAGATTAGATCAGAAAAAATAAAGTTTTATTAACTACAGAAGACAGTTATTATTTTCTTATTGTAAAGAGACATTCTATAAAGCCTTTCTTTTGGTGCCAAATGCTCCTGCAACTCAAATATGTCTGAATTAAAGCATGACTCTTTACAAAAGGGCTTATGAATAGAGCAGTGTTTCCCAAACTATGTTCCACAGCACACAAATAATGGAAGAGCTTAACAAGCTGTCACATGAATGGATGATTTTGTGGTCAAATTTAGGAAAGGATGGGTTAAACAAGAATAAACAAGTTTCTTTATTGGGGAAATTTTGTAGTCTTTAATATGTTAGTGTACTTTGAATCTCCAAGAAAGGAAGAGAGAATAATTTTTAGCAGAACATTTACTGCTAAAATTTTACAAAGAAAATATAATTTATTGCAAAGTAGAGAAAACAACTACTCAAGCATTAATTTGTATTAGGTAAATAAATGAACAAACAATAGTAATTAATAGAAGTTACAAATTGATTAAAGAACACGTCATATTTTTCATACTTTAGTGCTACCTTTAAAATGAGATTTTTGAAATATGGGATTATTTTAGTGTTCATGTTTGATTGAATTAATAAAATCTCTTTTATAGGAAAACATTTCATTGAATGGAAAGCTATGTTATTGCATTTGATTCTCTTATCCACATTTACAACCTCCAACTATGAGATCATATCAAAAGTGTCATCCTTCATCTGGCAAGAGTATCATGTGGGGGCTAAAAAAAATAATACTTTTCCTCCCACCTTCTAAATTCTTCCAGCTGGGCTAATAATGAAATCAACAGAGCTATATTAACAGGAGAAAATCAAATTTTAATACATGTGCATGGGAAATTCACATAAGCATGAAAATTCTAAAGACAGAGAAGCAAAATTGGGTATATCGGACATTTTGGAGAAAGGAAGGGGAACTAGGTCTTAGATTTCAGAAGTGAGAATGAGCGTTTTACAAGTAGTTGTGAAAGGTTGGAACACACATGGCAAGCAAAGTCTTGCTAGGCAACTCAGAAACAATGGTACATGGGGTATCTAGTTAATAGGCCGCTTCTTGGCAACCTCCTATTTACCGTAATTAATTCAAATTAGGCTGAGGTGACATCCTAAGATTTCTTTCCTGAAGCAGGATTTTCCATCTGAATCTCTTGGGCAGAAAAGAGGGGAGGGTCCAAGGTCTGAGTCTTTTGTTTCTTAATGAACAGCTTAAAGTCAATACCCCCAAAGGCAGGCCTTGTGGTCTGACAACTTAGGTTCTTCAATAGCATAATACCAGTATATCAGGAATAATAGCAGTATATCAGGAAGAAACAATGAGTTTCTGAAGTATAAGATTTGTGGCCCCCCTTATACAAAATAATCATAGTTGTTGTATTTCTCATAGTAAAAAAATGAAATATAAAAAATGTATTCATGCATTTAATAAGTATTTGATGGTTTTTTCTAAAGATTTTTATTGGGGAATTGGGGGAGGGGAACAGCACGGGGGAATTGGGGGAAGGGGAACAGACAAGTTGCTGTCCTTTTGTTCTTCAGTCTAGTTGTGGAGGACGGCCGCTCACTGTGGCTGCTGGCCGCTCACGCTGGCTGCTGGCTACACATGGTAGCCCATGGCAACTCACTGCCACAGGGGCTGCAGCCTACCCGCCGTCACTGGCGACTCACAGCAGCCCAGCTCCAGGTTGAGCTGTTGTTCAGCATCTTAGCTATGGAGGGCAGTGTCACTGGCCCTCATATGTGGGATCTGAACTGGGGCCCTCTGGCATCCCCAGCGAGTTCTTAACCATCGCGCCACTCAGCCGGCCCAAATATTTGATTTTTTATTATGTACCAGGCATAACTATGAACACTTACTTTTAAAAATAATTATTATCTTAATATATATGTAAATTTTAGTTTCTACAGATAAATTACTTAGTTACTGGAGATTTTCAAGCCTTCAAATATTAACTGTTTACTTTTTTTATATTTTATTTGTCCAATTAAAATAGTAATCTCAGAGAAAAAGTCTTCTCTGTGCATTTTTCATATTTATGGAAGAATAGATAAGTTATAAAACTAAGTTTTGGTAGCTAAATGATGACCCTAGATGTGATTAGAGCAACATTTCCTCTCTCTATATTTTCTAAAATCATGAAATGATGATTATATTATGCTCTTTTTCTTTCCTTACTTCATCAAACCCACTAATAAATAAAACTGAAAAATTATATAAGCAAAGTGTTTGATGAGGAGCTCTTGGAACTCGATTCAATCAATAAGCATCTAGGGAACACCTTGTAAGTGCCAGACAATGTACTAGGCACTGGGGACATTTGGATAACATAGACCTTCCTTGGGAAGCTCACAGTCTAGTGACACAAAGTTTGGTCATTGCCATCCTGCTGAGATGAATGCTGCCTAGGGCAGTATTCACAAAAGAGGAAAGGGGACTTGGGGCGGGAGGTGGGGTGAAAGGGGAGCAGGGAAATGCATTCCAGGTAGACACTGAGGCAAGAAGAGGGGTTGAGGGAAGTGGGACAGCTTGTTGTGGATACAAGTGGTTAAGTAAAGAAGAGTAGGGAGGGCCGGCTGAGTGGCTCAGTTGGTTAAGAGTGTGAGCTCTGAGCAACAGGGTTGCCAGCTCAATTTCCACATGGGCCAGTGAGTTGCACCCAAGCTGAGCTGTCCTATATTATGCTCTTTTGATGTATGAAATAATATAGCCACTGTCTATTTTTTTTTTAATTTTGTTTCTCAAAAAAACATAATTTGGCAAGCTTAAAAAGTTTGCTTTTTAGAAGTTTGGTTTAAGCAAAATGTTGGCTTATGATAAAGACTATGGTGCTAATTATTAGGTTATAAAATATCCCCAACCCCCTTTAAAAACTTAAAAAGGAAGCAGCAGAGCAAAGCAAAAAATCCACAGGCAATATCTTGAATAAAGTGTGATGATAATTGATCCCCAAGAATACCAGAATATGAGCAAATAGGACTAAAATCAGTTATGAGAGTAAATGTAAATGCTACAGATATTTTGGAAAGTGATTTGGCAAATTCTAATGTAGTAAATATATATATATATATATATATATATATATATATATATATATATATCCTTAGACCCAGCAATTCCATTCCTAGGTATATATTTGGAACACCTAAAAAAAATACATATGCTCATAGAAACATTGTTTGTCAGGGCAAAAAAATAGCAACAGCTCAATTGTCTCTCAATGACAGAGTGGTTAGAGGAATTGTTGTATATTCATACAATGAAATACAGTAGAAAAATAATGAATTAAACAAACATGAATGAATATGTAGGATTCTCACAAACAAAAAAATTGTAAGTTTTTTAAAAGCAGACTGCAAAAGAATATTAAGAAATTATTATTTTGTGTATAGTTTAAAATTTTGCAATGAATGTTATATATATTTTAAGAATGTGCCCTTAACAATTACTTAAGAAGACACATATATATATATAGATAGATAGATAGATAGATATAGATATAGATATTTACTGAAGGTGGGTGCCAAAAAATGTATACAAGTGGACACCTTGGTTAATGTTGATCAAGCAGTAGTTCACCATAATCAGAAGTGTCTGGACACTGATGGTAACCACTCTGAGCAACTTTGTAATTGCAGAGTCAAATGTGATTTGTATTCATCTTTGTTATTGGTGTATATTGAGTATTACAATTAACACAGCTTTTTTCTTTCTTAAAATGTGTATACATTTTTGGCACCATATATACATATATATATATATATATATATATATGCACATATCTTATATATATTTGTATACATATACACAAACATTTACATGAAATTAATGAAAACAACAATTACCAAGTGTAGGATTTTGGTTACTCCGGGGGGGCATGGAGGAGAATGCTGTTGGGAAGAGTTATATAGCAATTTTAACTGCATTCGTAACATCACATTTCTGAAATAAGTAGTGGCTCCGTGAGTGCTCACTGTATTATTCTTTATAGCTTTTAGTGTCTTAAATACTTTACATAATAAATTTTAAAAGTAAGTTAAGTGTCGGCCGAGTGGCGCGTTGGTTAAGAGCTGGTTTGGGACACCAGAGGACTCCAGTTTGGATCCCACATATGAGGGCCAGTGACACTGCCCTTTACAGCTAAGATGCTGAACAACAGCTCAACTTGGAGCTGGCTGCCATGAGTCGCCAGCGACGGCATAGGCTGCAGTGGGCTGCCATGGGCTACCATGTGTAGCCAGCAGCCAGCGTGAGCGGCCAGCAGCCGCAGTGAGCAGCCGTCCAGAGCCGGAGAGTGATCTGCCTCGCCCGGGAAGAGCGCAATGATGGTGCCAACTTGGACCAGTGAAGCAACATCCTCCACAACTAGACTGAAGAACAAAGGACAGCAACTTGTCTGTTCCCCTTCCCCCAATTCCCCAATAAAAATCTTAAAAAAAAAGGAAGTTAAACTGTTTTTTCCTGACTTCATGAGAGAGTCCTCCAGTTACACCTGTGACCTAGAGCAAATCTCTGTATAGTCTGTTTTCACACCAATCTTCAGAGTGTTTACTCTCCTGTGCCACATATATAGACACCCTTCCTTTCCCCTTTCTTGCCTGAGGGACTTCATCATTAAGCTTTAATAACATTTGCCAAGTAGTACAAATAGCATGGGACTCAAAGCCATCATAGTACATGGACCTTTTCAAGAAGCCTCAATTTTCTCCTGAATAGTAGCCTGGTATTCAGCCACGTATAGCAAATGAAACTTTGTCTGCACAGGACTGTGGAAAAACATTCAAGGAATGACCCCTTGGTTCCTAGGTCTATTGCCCAACAGAACATTGTTCTCTACTGCCTAGTGTGCGCCCCATCATGTTCCTCGAAGATACCAGCACTTCAAAAGTTGGCCCTGGCCCTTCTTTTCCATTTAAAAACAGAATGACCAAAACATACAAAATGTTCAAATGTGGTTGCTCCTTACTCTTGTTAGACTTTAAGTGGCTATCATCATAGTTCCCAAAGCACTGTCTCTGATTTCATGCATAAACCTTGCCATGTCTCTTTTGTGGAATAAAAAACTGTTTCATATAGCATGACCCTGACCTACCTACATTATTTCCAGTATTCCCAGGTTTTTTCATTCCGACATGTTTGTAATTCTGGGAGACAGTGTATACTGACACAGAGATTTATTGCCAGAAGCTTCCCAGTGGAGTCAGTGGCAGGAGATAAAATTTGGTCACAATTCACATGTGTTTGAAACGAGCATTCCAAGAGAAAATGATTAATTTGTCTTTAAAACCCTAAGGATAAAATGCCATACAGCATTACTACCTCTGCATTCACTCAGTCTCTCCTGTGTTCATTTGCTTCTCTTTACATTTTCCTCTCCTTTGTTGCTGTTTTTTCCCAAGCAATGGGCTATCAAGTTATCAATATTCAGGAGAGAAAAAACAACAACTTGTATATGTGTTAAAGAAATGTATTGTCATTGATACCTTCAGAAAATAATGAAATAAAGTGGAAGAGAAAAGGCAAAACTGTAGAACCCTAAAATGCTAGCACTGAAATTTCCTTAATGACACCCAGTTAAACACCTTTGCCCTGTGAATGTGGAAACTGAAGCCTACCGAGGTTAAGTGCCTTCTCCAGTCGTTTCATCCGTGTAAGGGGTTGAGGAGGCCTGGGGACCCGGGTTTTCCGGTTCTGAGAGTCAGGAGTCTCTGTGCTTACTTGTAGGAGGATGCCAGAAGATTTATTATCAGGGCTTCATGGGTTGAGCTTAACACTTTGATCAGTAGTAAAATGTTTATCACCTTCCTTCCTCCCTCCGAAAAGTGTCCCTGGAATAGTTAACATTGTAAGTCTCTGCCTACCATACTAAGGATAGAAAGAGAGCAATATGTATAATGAATAATTTTAGCAATATGTATAATGAATATGTATAATGAATAATTTTAATAATCATAATATTCAATGCAGGTGACTTATAAGTGTCAGGTTGCCTAAATATTTGAGCTACGTCAAAAAAAAATATATATGTAGGGCTGGCCGAGTGGCGCGGTGGTTAAGAACTGGCTTGGGATGACAGAGGGCCCCGGTTCGGATCCCACATATGAGGGCCAGTGACGCTGCCCTCTACAGCTAAGATGCTGAACAACAGCTCAACCTGGAACTGGGCTGCCATGAGTCGCCGGTGACTGCGTAGGCTGCAGACCCTGTGGCAGTGGGCTGCCATGGGCTGCTGTGTGTAGCCAGCAGACAGTGTGAGTGGCCCTCAAGCCGCCAAGAGTGGCCGTCCAGAAGCCGGCGACTGATCTGCCTCGCCCGGGAAGAGAGCAATGATGGTGCCAACTTGGGCCAGTGAAGCAACGTCCTCCACAACTAGACTGAAGAACAAAATGACAGCAACTTGTCTGTTCCCCTTCCCCCAATTCCCCAGCACTGTTCCCATCCCCCAATTCCCCAATTTTTAAAAATATACATATATATGTATATATTCTTGCCCCATATGTGCAAAGTAGTGTACGAGAATCAGTTAACAGTATGTGGCAAGGTTTTCATTTATGTATTAACCATCAAGTAATACTTGTCTATTGCTTTAGTATTTATATTTCACTATCAAAAATATTTTCTGAGCCTAATAACATCACTAAGTAGCCAACTAGCAAAACCATTAACAAAGATTCAAAAGAAAAAAATGATCTAAAAGTCAAGAATCTTTCATTGAATTCTGCATCCACAAGTCCCAGACACGGTCCTCCCAGCTGAAGATAAAAAGGGGCAGGAGACCTAGTCCTGAGGAACGTCGCATATCCTAATAGCCATTGTTGTAATGCAGGCAAACTCTACCTGTGGACGAAATAGACAACACCCTCATCAAAATGTCCACAAAGAAGCAGGCAGTCTGCGAATAGAAAGAACTGTTCTCTAAAGTTCTAAAGAATTTTAGGGAGTCCAAGAGTTTCAGGGTTAGAAAGGATCTTTAGTGGTCATTTACTCCCATACTTTAAACTAGTGCTCTATCTAATATATCTTCATTGAGGAGCTCTCAGACTCTACTTGAACAACTCCAGTTATTGATGCTACAAGCTGTTTTGAAACCTCTCTAATCCCTTAGCATAAACTGAGTTACCCAAGACCATCTGTCCCAGTCTGTCAATTCAAGTGGGGGCCCATTTAAAGCAATATCTGTATTCCAGGAGTTGATGATCCACACTGGCTTCTATAAGAACCCAACTATTTAGAAAATGCCTCCCCCGACCCCATGTATTCCTGGTTGTCCCAGAAAATTTCTCACAAGTACTGATCAACAGGTCAGATCAATAGTCTAGTAAACTGTCATGTAGAACCTGCCACTTCTGCTAGGCATGGTTGTCTCACTGGTAACTTGCCACTGTTTCTTGGGGTCGGGAGGAACTGGGGCAGCCCTGAGCTGTGTAGTGGCCCATGGAAAAGTGGGACAGACTTGGTCACTCCCATTTTTGCCATGTACTCCATTGCTGCTTCTGTGGCCCCTACCGTTTCTCCCCAACCTAGTGATGTTCAGGGCTTTTAATTTACTGCCAGTCCTCATCTCCATTCACAGGACAGACCTGACTCTAAAGTTAGCTGAGTGCAAAGATTAGCAAGTGGAAATGACAGATGCAACACTGCACTCAGAAAGTTTCCTTCCCTAAAATTCCTAAAGTGTTGGCACTAGAAGCCCCTGAGTTATTCCTATGATGGACTGTGGGATCACCTCACCAACTGATCAGTGAGGTCTAAATCCCACTGATAGGTGCAGCTTAGACTCAAGCTTGAATTTGTGATATACTTGAATTGGGTAAGGTCTTTATTTATTCTAATATCCCTTACAGTTAGCATAGTGCCCCGTGCATAGAAAAATAATTAATAACAAAAATATATACTGAATATCACAGCCTTGTAAGTCATATTGTATTTAATTTTCTACTGCAAATCTATGCAGTAGTACTATTATTGTTTCTATTTTATAGATCAGTAAACTGAGTCATGAAAGAACTAATTAGTATGTTCATGATCACAAGGATAATAAGCAATGGGTTTGGGATTTGAACTCAGGCAGTCCAGCTGTCGAGCCTGCAGGCTTAACCACATGTACTGCCTTCCTACCCTCCACACAATGGAGGCTCAAGAACTATTTCTAGGAAATGACTGTTGCTGCCTCTTCTAACATGAATACATTGATTCTTGACTTTCCTCTGGAGACATAGATTAAACGTAGTGAGCAATCACAAAAGAGACCGTCAGATATTTAAAGACAGTTCTCATGCCCCTCAGCCATCACAGAGTTTTTCTATTTCAGTCCTGAAGAGTTTAGATATTGGGTACTCAGGTACTTCTTAGTGGTGGCTTTAAGATCAGAATGCTGCAACACTCCAGGAATCAGAAAATGTCTCCATCTTTTGACTGAGTGACTTGTTTGAGCGTCTACTCAACTATTTTTGGAGACTGTTTTCACCACTGTTTCTTCTCCTTCCCTCCATTCCTATTTCCCACCAGGGCCTTTAAACCTTCATTGACAAATATCTAGAGAGGCCCTCCTGCACAACAAACCATGCTCTTCAAGTTTCTTATCCTTTTCTCCACACCATGTCTTTTGTGTCTTCACAATGGCTCATCATGGGCTCCATAGTGAATTCCACTCTGACTCTTCTCATTGGGGAAATAGTTAAAGTAGATACATTTACAAAAAGGTTGTGGTTTATTAGAACTTAATGTATTGAGCCATCAGGAGGCTTTGCTTTAAAAACATGTTGATAACTAGAGATGACAATGCTTAGTTCAAAAGAGTTAATCTCTAACAATGAACTGATGAGTTTTGAAGCCTAGATAGAACTAGACTAGTAATAGGATAAGATATCTTCTTGATCCCAAAAGAATAATAACTCAATAACTTGTCATATGCTGGAAAATTCCTTTCTTATTTTATACTTATAACACTTTGAGATATATTTTTCTTCCCATTTGGAGAGGATAGGAAAATTTCACAATTTGCACAGCTAGTAAGAAGAATAATTGAGATTTGCACTTGGATCTGTTGACTTTTTGACATTGTTATATTGCCTGGGCAACCTCTTATAAGTTCAGTCCTTTGGTGAATTCTTGGGGTGATATTGTGGCTTCAATCATCTCAAGTTAATTTTGTCCTCTCTTCTTTTCATAGAAAAGAATGTGATAATACAATTTTTTTAGTTGAATTCAAAAGTGCTATTTTTAAAATTCAAACAATAATTTTTATAATGCTTGCACAATGTCAAAGTGCATGCTTGATTAAATTTTGCATTTCTAACTAGTAGCTTCAAGCAATATTTCTTTTTCATCTTCATGTTATTCTTCCAGTGTTTTAAATTTTTTAATTACTGATATCATGAGTTTCATTGGATATGCAAAACATTTGTCTCATGAGAGAAAATGCCTACTGTGACCTGCTTGACTTCTCACTAGTTTTATGCATCTGAAGAAAAATCTTTCTAAAAGATTGACAACAGGATAAGCAACATGAGTGACAACAGGACAAATTTTCAAAGGGCACTTATTAAGGGCACAATGGATAGCATCAAATGATTTACAGATGTTACACTTGGCTAATATTTGCATGAAAGATAAAAAGCATAATCTATTCACATATAATGACTTTTCTCTCCAAAATCTTTTGAGGTTGCTTGCACTTTAATAACCATTTGCTCTTGAAAATTGATTTCTTTTTTGAGGACCATCTGCATCTATGTAGCTAGGCACCCATTCCTTCCTTTCCTTCAATACTAAATATTGGCTTCTTCCCATAAAGCACACCCTTACTATACACTGACAGGGGCCTAGTAGATTGTGTTCTTGCTAGAGTGAAGGAAAAAGAAACTCAGAGATATAGCACAGTGTTTTATTTATTCTTCAGGACATCCATATATCCGTGTGGTGGTACAGTGGATAAGAGACTAGATTTTGAAGTTAAATGATTACTCTACTTATTCTGGCTTCACCAGTTGTGTGATCATGAATGCATTACTTAACTTCTTTAAGCCCCTTTTTACTCATCTTCAAAATGAGTATAATGCTACATAACTCCTTAGAGTTCTTAAGATGATTAAATGGGAGAATGCATATAAAGATTAAATGCTTAGGAAAAGGTGACTGTTATATTCCTGCAGTGTCTCAGGAACACAGGAAATGAGTGCTTATGTGGAGGTGAACGTTGTTATCAAATCTAGGGGGAGATGGCAGCTAATTTATTTTCTGGGAATTAAAAAATCTATGTAATTTAACTAGCCACTGTCACCCCAATAAATTTTAATTAAAAAAGATAAAAACCTATGTCACTAGTTTCAAAAGGAGTGATGGGTGGGCTGAAATATATTTTTACCTTAAAACCTGAGGTAGATAAAACCTTCTTTGATGGTCACCTACAGGATAAAGAGGGGAGGGGATAGTTGTCCAAGCATCTCTTCTATGAGGAGCTTAATATTGTTTAGTCTGGTGGTCCTCAAACTTAACTCATTGTAAGTATCATCTGTGGATCTGTAAAAAGAAACAAAAACAAAAAAGCAAAATAAAGAAGAAATTTGGCTGGACCCAACCATAGACCTATGCATATCAGGAAGTCAATGAGTAGGGGCATAGAAGCTAATTTTCTAAGAACTCTCCATTTAATTCTGATGCACAGTTAAAAATTACTTGTATTTCTAAATTCCCCTCCCCATATTCACAGAGCCAGATGCTAATTATTACCCTGAGGACTCTTAGAAAAGTCATATTCTTAAGGTAATTTACAGTGGGAATGGAAAAAAATATGTATATATATATATTTGTATATATGTTATCTACTTTGGGATTTTGGTAAAATAGTGTTTCTATGAAGAAAGATGAGCACTAATGAATATATGTCAGGAAGTAATTAATTTTTAGCTAGTTGATGTGCAGTTTAAACTGGAATGAGGAAAATATTTAACAGCTTAAAAGAATGTAATAAAAGTATCAGAGAGGGCCGGCCAAGTGGCGCGATGGTTGGGAACTGGCTTGGGATGCCAGAGGGCCCCGGTTCGGATCCCACATGTAAGGGCCAGTGACGCTGCCTTCCGCAGCTGAGATGCTGAACGGCAGCTCGGCCTGGAGCTGGGCTGCTGTGGGTCGCTGGTGACGGCGTAAGTGGCAGACCCAGTGGCAGTGGGTTGCCATGGGCTACCGTGTGTAGCCAGCAGCCGCAGTGAGCAGCCGTCCAGAAGCCGGCGACTGATGTGCCTCTCTCGGAAAGAGTGCAATGATGGTGCCAACTTGGGCCAGTGGGCGACGTCCTCCACAGCTGGACTGAGGAACAAAACGACAGCGTCTTGTCTGTTCCCCTTCCCCCAATTCCCCAGCACTGTTCCCATCCCCCCAATTCCCCAATAAAAATCTTAAAAAAAAAGTATCAGTGAATTAACAGAAACTCAGAGTTAACTGAAAGCAATAATAAACAACATTATGAAAGCAAAAAGTTGAATTAATAACAGAAACAAATTTGAGAAAATTTTTCATAATGTGAGGATTACAGAAAATAATGAGAACAAGTAAAAGCGACAAAATGATAAAGAATATATAAAATCTAGGATCAACATATTTAATTTAATAAAGAATAGAAGCAAATAAGACAAAAAAATGATAATCAAACATATAATTAAAGAGACGTCCTGAATTGAAAAGACAACAGGTTTTAACCCCAGGCAAAAATAACAAAACCCCCAAAACAAGGTACCCATGTCTCAGATATGTGGTGTCAACATTAAAAAATTTTAAGATTAAATAATTCTAAAAATCTAAAAGATAAAAGAACAAGTTACCTACAACTTACTGAAATTGAGCTGATCTAAAAATACCCCATACTAAATCTGAGAATTAAGAAAAATAATTTTAGGAAGCTTATATTTAAATACTTTATACACTTTCAAAATGTGGAAGTCACAGAAAAGTATTCTTAGATACACCAGAATAACAAAAGCAAATCACCTACAAATGTTTCTGGTAAAATTTCTTAAGAATATAATCCGTCATATTAAGGAGCAAAACACTCATAACATTAAAAAAAATTACAATAAGTATTGCAATTATTTAAGTAAAGGAAGTAAGACTGAATAATTACTATAACTAAAATTAAAAACTCAAGTACAAATGACATAAACATTAACATTTCACAATATTTGTGAAGATCTATAATTCATGATTAAATTTATAAAAATGTATAACTTGGTGTAAGAGGATAAGAGAGTAAACCCCAAATTCCAAATCTTATAAAACCAAGTTATATATTTTCTTTACTGCTTTGATTTTTAAGATAAATATTTATTTGAGTTAATTTAAAAAACTTAAAGACAAACATTCATAGAATTTTGCTGGAAGATAAAAACAAACAAATAAAAAAATCATAGCATAAAAAGAACACAAGAAAAATAGAAAAAAATGTTTAAAAAACTAAAAGAATGTACTCTGTTAAGATGACAGAAAAACAAACTTCACCAATGACAATGATTATGTTTTTAATGTCCTTTAATTAAAAAAAACATGGCAATTTATTTAACAAATTCAACTGTACGCTAATTACAAGAACCATATGATAAACAAAATGGTACAAAAAGTTGACTGACTATTGGATAATAATGGCTTAGTAGGCAAATAAAAATAGATATCAGACATAGCTATATTAAAACCCAACAAAGCAAAATTAACTAAACAAACTAAAGAGATAAGAAGGGTGATACTCTTTTGATAAAAAAATGTACAGTGAAGACTGATAGTGATACAATACAACAATAAATTGACCCCCTTAAAAATGTAGTACTATAAATTAATATTGCTATTTATGAGTTTGGGTCAAATGTGATTAAAAAATTGATGACAAAGGATTTAATTAACATAATGCAAACAGATTGAGAAGTATAAAACAATGAATTGTATGAACAAATATATCACATTTATATGATCATAAAACATACTGCAATTCTCAACACATTCTAAATAATAAAAGTTTTTACATAACATTTTACCATTATATAGACATATCCAAATTTAAAAGCACAGCTGGTAATGTAAACATGCTATTATCTTTATATGCACTTAAATATTTTTCATACAACTGGGACAATAAAAAGAAAAATGTAAATGCAATATAACTTTAATAAAAATAAGGATATTAATATCAAGACATGTAAGATGCAACCAAAGCTATATTCAGATAATCATGACAATTAAACATTTGAAATTTTAAAAAATCTTCTGTCTTAGGAGAAAATAAGTAACATCCCCAGTCAATTACTTAGAAAGTAGGAACATTTTTTTTCTATTTTCCTTTTAAAATATATAATTACAAAATATATAAGCATAAAAATGCAATTAATAAATGAGTCTAAGAACTGATTCTTGGGGAAAAGTGAAATAAAACAAATAGACAAAATTTTGTTTAAATTCTAGTCAAGAAATTAAAAATACCAACACAAATAATGTTAGAAATCAAAAAGGGACATAATAAAAACTGAATTCACAGTAAGCTTTTTAATTTCCAGGGTTTTGTCTGATTCATTTTATTTATCCAAAACGTAGCACATCCATAACCTAGTACCTCATGGGTGTAGCAGGCTGTATAAATATTTTTAGAATGAGTGGATATTGAAGATATTAAAAAATTGTAAGAGGACTCTTCACACAGCAGTGTACTCATTAACTCCAAGAAAAAGTTTCAGATTCGCAGTTTTATACTTAGTATTTTCAATCTTTTAAAGGTTATATGTGTTTTTTCTTTGTCTTAAGACATAGAAAATGTGGAAAACTTCCTAGTTACTTTATGAAAGTCAAATACTAATAAAATCTGACAAAAATAGAAAAAATTATAATGTACATGCACAAACACACGAAAAAGGAAAACACACAAAAAATGAGAACCATATCACTTATCTACAAAAGAAAACATTAATAAAGTGCCAGCAAACCTCATTAAAATATTTAAAAGGGAGTTCATCATATTGAAGTAGGGTTTCTTCCAGGGATGCAAGCCTGATGTAATACAAGGCTATATAGTCTATGAGCATGACCTTGGGATCCAGGCAGCTCAATTCAATTCCCCGTTCTCTCACTTAGCAGCTGTGTGACCTTGAGCAAGCAACTTAATCTCTCTGTGCTGTAGTTTCCTTATCTGTAAAATGGGGATAATAATAGTATTGATCTTAAAGAGTCAGTTGTGAAAATTAAATGATATGTAAAATGCTGAGCATGGTGCCTAGGATATATCAGTATTACTGTTATTACTATTATTTGTCACTATCATTATTATTTTAATTAATAATCTCAGAAGCTATCATTGTCTGATTTTTATTCCAGGGTAGTAATATGTGCAATTGCTTGAATGTATTGTTTTATGTTATCTTGATTAGCAACATGAGTACAGAAAAATCAAAGGAGTGTCATGTATTATATACTCAGTGAAAATATATCCAATTCCTATATTCTCATTTGCACAGGCCCAAGAAAGCTTTGCCTTAAGGTGGGAGTGTGTGACTCATTCATGGCCCATGGTTGAGTCTAGTCTGGGTAAAGCTGGTCTCTGAGGTACATTCATGAGTCTGACCCTACGATACAGTGCAATCATGATGTACTTACACTTGAGGTGGGAAGATTTGTCAGCTAATACCTGTGACTACTCACTCAGTGAGAAAGCTGAAAATAAAGTGGTGGGTGACTATCTTCCAAAATCGAGTAGTAAATTTGGAGATGACAGTATCGCGATGATTATAAAAGGAAAGATTACTAAGGAAAGAAACATGGCAAGTGGGGATGAGAGATAACCTAGTAAATGCCCCACTTTGTTCCACTAGGCACAGGGAAGCGCTATATATCAAAGCTTGTGCTTGCTCTTTACTGTATAGAATAAATTTGCCTCACTCCTTACATTAAAATATGAAATAAAGATTAAGTTATCCTCTAACTTATTGTAAACAGTTGTGCAAATGAAAAGATTGTCTTCTTCTGAGAACCCCACAAGGCCGCCAAGGAATAAGTAGTCTTTAAATACTGTGAACTGATTTGTAATCCGATACAGTAAGAAAAATAGCTTAGCCTTTGCTTCACTACCACTAGGTTCGCTAGTCTATCACTGCCTAATAGCGTCAAAATTTCACTGCCACTCAAAACTATACACTACAGTCACCAAAAGGCAGCAGCTGGAGCACAGGTGATCTGTCCTACAAAAAAAAATTTTTTTTGAACAGAAGCAGAGCAACACCACCTCATAAATTTCACTCGACCACAATTCACAGTCACCAAGAGTTTACACTGACCAACTGTTGTATTTCCTACGATGAACAGGCTTCTATCACAATGTCGAGGCCACTGAGTTCTCCGGACTAAAACTTGGCTTAACGTGATTACATCTTCTTCACGGGAGCTTTAGAAACTCTTCCATGGTCACAATATTCTCTTAAATAGAGATCAATATGAATGTGAGATTTACATTAAATGCCAGCAACATCTGTAAGAAGACAAACGGTAGCTTTTTCTCAGACTTCAGAAACTGATTTGGATGCCCAAAGTAAGGATGGCCATAAAATTTATAGATACATTGAGAGTGAAAGGGAGCACTAAAAATAAATTTATATAATTTTTGGAAAGATTATTTATTGTTTGAAAATATTATTTATTGTCTGAGTTGTATTATGTTCATGGACCTACATACAATGTAATTCTATTCAAAAATTAATTTCAAAGCTGAAGTTTTTTCTTAAAGATAAAACTAATATATATTTGTACACATTAAAACACTTTAAGATTATACTGATTATGTAAACTATTAGAAAAGGGATATTCCTGGCATATAGTCACATACTTTAGTTGGTTGCTTAGCTGAATCTGTCTTTAATACCATGTCCAAAACAAGAGGAATGTGTTTTTTACGATATCGACTTACTATTTTTATTTTTTCCATCAAATTGTCTGCAATATTTTTGAATTAGAATTTTTGTTTAAAATTTTGAAATTATTGACATCTTCATTAAATATTTCTTTGCAAAATAGGTAAGAAAATATTTTCTTTAAATGTGCTGAGGTAGCTAGTAATCTCCAAATAAATTCTGCTAAATGAATTACATTCTCAATTCCAATTTATTTTATACTGAAATGGATAAATATTTCAGCCCAAATATTTTCACAGGCACTGCCTTTTTGCTTCCATTTAGAGTAGCTTCCTTTAACAAATATTTTTATAAGACAACATTTGTCAAATAAATCATTCTATTTATGATTTCCCTGAAAGTTTCACCAAATTTAGAAGTTGCAAAATTGTGGGTTTTTAAATTTTTATTCCACTCCAATATAGGATATAAATTTATTTAATTAAAAATAGGAGATTTATCAACTAATTCTTCCCACAAGTCAGACATTCAAAGCTGTTATGCAATCTCAAAACTGGATTTTATGCACTGTCTGGAATCTCATTCTTTAATTGTTCAGCTCTCCACTGCTTTTGTAGAGATAAAAGTCTTCCTGTTTGCAAGGTATTGTCTTCAACAATTTCAATTTGCTAAAAGCTTCAACGTAAAGTTGACTTTTTGCCACACCATTTGTTGAATAACTTGCTTAAAAGTTTCCAGCTGACTTTGAACAAAATGCAACCAAACTTTAGAGCAATCATTTACAAAAATCATCAATATCATTGTAGGACATTAAGGTTGATTGAAGAAGTAGTGTATTCAAAGGCTTACACATTCCTAAAATCTTACTGATGGGAGGCTGCAAAGACAGAAAGAGTATACTGCCATGCTGAAAACAATTTTTATTCAATATTAGTTTTATCATGACAGTTTAATTATTCCAACTGTGCACATATAAAAATATTTGTAGTTTTTGACAATTGTCACTTTTATTTCAATTGGTAGGATTTTATAGCTTGTTTGGAAGAAATTGTGAATTATGTGTACATCACAATGAATTCCATATACATTTCTCATCCATAGGTTTCTTAACATTGTTGTTACCATGGTGATGTGCTCCACAAAATTTCCTCCTTATACTATCACCATAATAACAAATACTGCAAGTTCAATGTTGCACTTTTAACATTCACAGTGTTACATTTTTCATCCTTGAGAAAATAAATCGAAGGTTTTATTTTGATTCCAGCAGCCATATAGAAAAATAGAAAAAAGACATGCTACTAGAATTAACTGATTTTCTTTCCTTTTTGCTGACATAAAACTGAAATCCTTTAAACCTGAGAAGTTCTACCACTAACGGAGCCACAGTATTTTCTGCTATCAGTTCCTGCTTTATGCATGCACAAAAATTAGGAATTGAAAATGAGCAACATTAACTTACACTAATAGTCATTTGACTTAAATGAAAACTTACTCTTCAAAGAGTGATATATACAGATACCTTTTGTGTTTGCATGTGTTAGAATTGTCCTTTTGGGCACAGACTTCCTAAAATAATAATTTTTGGTTGATGCTGCCAACTTTCTAGCAGAATTTTTGGCCACTGGTTGTCATTTGCTCAGTGATATCACTGTGGCCTTTGTGATGACTAGAAAGCTTAGCACTTAATTAAAAAATTAAAATTTAATTTATGACTTAAAATTAAATTTAAATTTAATTACTTAAAATTAATGACTTAAATATAAATTACTTAAAATTAAATTAAAATTTTAAAAAGTTTAATTTACAACCTTTTTTAAAATTAAACACACATTTTCATTTTTGAGTACATTGATGACAAAAGGATTTATTGCAAAATGTAAAGAGTATAAGCAAACAATATGATAAATAACTATAGATCTACATTGGTCAATGACATCACTGTAACAAGTGCTATCAAACTACTTGCTATGTATTTTAAGGCTGGAGTGCTCTGTCTCTATTTTCTATGCATAGGTGACTGTATATATAGTGTGTATATATATATATATATATATATATATATATATATATATATATATATACACACACACATATATACGTGACCCTTCCTTCTAGGATCCTGGTGGCTTTACAAATCTTGCAGCCCCCACAGGCTGCAGCACAACTGGCCATTACACCAAGTGGCTGGTGGGGGAGCCGTATCTAACACTTCTTTCGCCACCACCAAAACAAAAAGAGCTGGCTGCTCATAGCTGAATACCCTACACATTCTCCTTGAATCTGGAAAGAATACAAAATAAATAAAAAGAGAGAGAATGAGGTGATTACTGGCCATCCTTCTGCACAGTAGTGTCTCAGACCTCCTGCCAGTAAGAAAATGACAGGAGCTGTCAATAAAATAGACATCTACCAGACCTTTCCCAACGTATTTTTATACAACTGTTAATCATAATTCTTGGAAAAGAATGAAAATACTTGGACTTATGCCAACCAAATAAGACCCTAGGACCAAAAGGTAAGCTAAGACTGTCCTCTGCTAACTGGAATGACCACCCTTCACAGAAGCAAGCTTTCTAATGGCACCACATGTGTAGGAACCCTTTGCTAAGGACCAGGACTTAGGACATTTTGAAGATACAATGGTGACCAAAATATAACCCTTACTCTTTGGGGATGCCCAATTTGCATAGTTCACTTTTGTAAAGAATGCAATTTTCAAAAGCCATTCTCACAATTGACTCCGTTGATTCAGACATGCTTCAGGGAGCACATCCTCCCCTCTGCCACTGTTGGCTTCGAGAACTTTCCAAGCCTTCACCCCAAGGGCACCCACCATGGTGAGGCACAATGGGCAACATCCCTACTTGTGCTATGCTAAGGATATTATCCCTTCTCAGCACTGGCAGGATGGACCATTGCTATAAAAAGGCTTTCTCATTCAGGTTCTTCTCTTGGTGCCACTCAGCAGCTTCAAGAGCAGGCAAAGCCACAGGAATGTCAGGGTGATTATTGGTCAATGTCAAACTTACTTTGGAGCAGAGGCCCTTTAAGTTCAGGAGACAGATTTACCTTTCTTATGGGCTTAATAAAATTAAGCAAATCAGCACTTCCTGCTGAAGGCAAGCTGCACAGCCACCAAGCTAGCAGTATCATTAAGAAAGCACATGTGTTTAAAATAAAATTGTTGCTACCAGTAAGTCTCAAATACCTGCTATTCTGGCATACTTTTTGATTTTTAAGATTCAGTCAAGCTGTGATGACTTTAACCTTATTCTTTGAAACATTCTCCTTTCCCTCTCTTCCTCTCTTCGTCTTAAATTGAATTTCTTCTAATGAAAAGAGAAATAGAATATACTCAAAATATACTTGAGGATCAAGCTGTTGTCATTTTTTTCTTTTCTCATAAGACATTTGTACCCCATTTCAATCCACGACTTCTTTATTCCTGTTTCCATACAAGAAACACTGGCTTTCCCACTTCTCTCAATTCATGTGTGTTGTCAGTCTGTAGGGGGTTTGTCATACTTTTTTAAGAACTGATTTTTGGCTTTTCTTTTAAGTCTTTATTCCCATGTTATGTGTTCAGTCTGGGCCTTAATAGTCTCTCTTCTGTGAGAACGAACCCACATTTTTACCTTTACCACCCCGGCATTGAAAGCAGGTGGGGCCAGAATGCCTGGGTCTTTGTCTCCACTTTGTTGTCTACTATGTAAACTCGGGCAGATTATTTAACTTCTCTGTGCCTTCGTTTCTTATCTGTAAAATGGGGTTAAAAATAGTACTTGTTCTCACATGTGTGTGGTGAGAATTAAATGAGTTATATGTAAAGCACTTAGAGAGGTGGTTGGCTGTTGTTCATTTACCCCTTATCTCCTCAACTTTAGGAAATCAAGTAGGTCAAAGACATCATTGATTGTTAGTCAATGTAGCAATGCTTTGCAAAGTACTTAAGGCAACACTCACAGAGTGACAAGGCCAAGTTATTAGTTTGATTGATAGAGGATGAACCTAACATTACTAAGAGGAATATGAATTCCTCACGTGGAGGTGAGAAAACGGTGGTCTTCAGAAGGAAATCAGCTTTCAGGGTTTGGGGGCTTTTGTTTAATTTCAAATTCTTCAGAAAGCAAAGCCTCAGTCTAGACTACACACCTTGTTCAAAAATCTGAACTTTTCTTCACAATTCATTCAAGTAATTTATTCCACAGCGATCAGTGTTCTTTTTTGAACATTTCAATCATAGATATTCAATATTATTCTAAAAAAGGTGTTGCCAAATACACATCAATCAGTTTTTTTCCTTTAAATTATTGACAAATATATAACAAATTTGATGGGGGAAAAACATCCTATATACTTATTTTGTGAGTCACACATTAAATCCTAAAAATTTTTTTTAGAAAAGTTATATGACTTTTTGAACCAAGTTATTTATTAGTAAATTTAGGATAATCACACCAGGTCTCAAGTTAATCTCAAGGTGATATAGTATAGGTAAAAGTACCTTGTAACATGTCCAAATGTGAGATATTGTTAAATCGCATGGCTGTGGTTTCATGTTTCAGGGTATGTGTGTGTGTGTGTGTGTGTGTGTGTGTGTGTGTGTGTGTGTACATGAACAAGGGGTATAGTCCATGAAAATTCAAACTGCAGTTTCTAGCCAGTTTATCTATACCAATTCTCCAAGTTATAGTCTGTCAACATCTTTAATGTGTAATAATTGTACCAATTATTAAGTAACTATAGTTTTTCTGAGAGTGGGATAGGTGCATAAAACATACTATTTCTAGCTTATACCTTTATACCCATAAAAAGATATGGCCTTCTGGGAAGGTTAGTTAGACTAGCTCTGTTTTTGAGTTTGGTTTGTCTTTACCAATAATTCCCTTTGCTTCTCCATCATTCACACCAAGTGTCTCAAGGGTTGACACTGACAGAAGATAGACACATGTATCCTTTCTAAGTCTTCATCTTCCTTCTCTTCCTGGCTGAAGCCCTTCCTCAATAGTCAGTAAGCTTCCCTTCTCCTCTGATGTTTTATAAATCTTGATGGCCTCCTGAGAGGCTTATGAAGTTCTAATCTCCCATGTGTTTCTTCCTTCAGGTAATTGGAAAGAGAAAGTAGGACTCTGAGAATAAAGGAGACCAGGGCAAGCCCCAGGGTGGGCTTCGGGTTGGTTTGCTGCAAGTTTTTACTC
>NW_017731690.1:721774-728663 GCF_001890085.2 Hipposideros armiger
ACACATTACATTCTGGGGTGGGTGAGGTGGGGTATGAAGTGGTATCTCATTGGGCTTTTGCTCTGGATTTTGCATTTAATTTATATGACTGATAAAGCTGAGTAACTTTTTATTTGTTGATTGGCCATTTCTATATGTTTCTTTAAGAAATGTCTATTCAAATCTTTTGTTTTTTAAAAAATTTAGGTTATTTATCTTTTATTATTGAGTTGTAATAGTGCTTTATATATTCTGGATATACATCCCTGATCAGATATATGACTTTCAAATAGTTCCTCCCAGTCTGTGAGTTTTCCACATTCTTCATGATATCTTTTGCAGCACAAGTTTTAATATTAAAAAAGTGCATCAATTAATCTTCTCTTTTATTACTTGTGCCCTTGGTGTCATATCATTGCCAATCCCAAGGTCACAGTGCTAAGATTTCACCTGATCTCTATTAAAAAGGGAAAGGGGTTCAGCTGTAAGCACTGGGAGTCTATATCTTGACTGGTCACTAACATTAATCCTTGCTTAGTTTTAATAAATACCCTTAAGCGTGTCCTGACCTGGCCTCTTCTCCCACTGCATCATCACCCAGAAGCCCCCAAACATAGCAGCACAAGGCAAGAGATGAATTGAAGTAGGCAGTTAGAAGGGAAGGCTCACTAAGAGGTGGTCCAAAAAGGTGACCAAAGGTGAATTATGGGTGTGCCATGAGAGGATGCCAGTGTAGCAGGGAAATGATACTGCCTTCCCCCCTTTATCTTGACAAGGAGATATAAAACAAAAGGTTTCCCTGCTTCCTGAGGCTGGGATTGCAGAAGGGAAGGTAATAGACTCTGGTAAGGAGATACATGTGAGATGACTTGATAGCCAAGTGGCATAATTAATAGTTCTGTAATAAAAGTCTCTGGCAAGGAATCCTAATTTAGAAAAGTAATTTCAGCCTGAAGGAATTGTCGTCATCTTGATAGAAAACCTCTATGTCACTTCAAAGTTGCCCCATGGCCCTAGGACAGGTGAAGAGCAAGAGAAAGTAAAGAACATCACAAAAATTTCCATTTGCCAAAGTTGGTATATGTCACCGGTCCCCAAAGAAGCAGAATGACTTCTACCTTCCAAATAACTTGTGAATGCTCCTCATTAGCAGAATCTGAACTTATCCAGAGTTCTTTTAGTAAGTGACTCTGGGAAACTCAGTTCCCAGGCTTCCAGGGTTTATGATACAGAGAAATCAGAGCATGGATAGAATGGATGCTATCTGCCAAAGACAATATCCAATACTGAAACATTAAAGAGAGGAATCAGCATTATTGAAATCAAGTAGAGAATATAAAGAATAAGTTAAAGTAGGTCTCTGAGGCTGTAGAGGAAAAGACCAAATAGAAAAGAATAAGCGATTGTTACAGTAGATGTGGATGGCAAAGCTTAGTGATCCAGTCTGTATACATTTGACAGTCCCTGAGGGGTGAGAAACAAAATAGAAAAACAAAGAATTTTCCTCATTTGAAAAATTTTCTCATTTTCTTCATCGAGTGTGTAGATGGAAATTTATTAAAAAAAAATTCACACCTGGATGGATTCTAGCAAAATTTGATAATTTCAAGGATTATAAAAGAAACACATCAATACACATGCTCAAGCAGAGTTTTTAAATATAGGCAAAAAAAAAAATTACACACTACAAATGAATGTGTAAATTTACACACTAAAAATTTGTGTAATTGTCATCATCTTGATACAAAACCTCTATGTCACTTATGGTTAAAAGATGGGAGAGTGCTTAAACTAGTTAATTTTAGTTTTGTCTGATGTATACAGTTCCTTTAGGTTAAATCTTCAAGATTTATCTATCAGATACTATTTCTTCCCTTTCAATGATTTTTTCCCCCTCTTTTTCCCCAGGTGGCATGTATTCTCAGGGAAAAGTATCCATCTCATGAAAGAACAAAGGCCAGAAAGTGTCTTCTGATCTTCATGGACCTTCACTTGCTCCACTGAAAAGTAAGTCCTTTATTTCACCTGGTTATTGGGCATGTTGTGTTGGTGTTTACTGGGCAGCTACTGTCCTCAGTTGGTTTTCTTAGGGTTTGGTGTCAACACTCCCAGCTGAAGTCTGTGACCTCAGTTCAAGATGGCCTTGCATTCTGTATCTTCCTTGTCTAGAACTCAGGCTTTTTCTGGTCCAGAGGTTCTCTTAGCCCTGCTGTTTTCTGTACCTGGGGTCCCCTAGATACCAAGTAAAGTCAATGGCAATCTGAGATCTTGTTTAGGGTTATTTCTCTAGATTCTTCCCTCAGGCATCTTCACTATAGCATTTGATGGACACCATTTTCTCTTTTAGGAAATGCCCATTTTTCTTTTAGGAAATGCACAAAATTTTTCTAAGTTTTTCAGCTTTTTGGTCTACTCCTTAAAAAGTGAGACTTTTAGCTTTTTGTTAGGAGTTTATAAAACCTTCCACTTCATTCTGTGTCTCAGTGTGATCTGACCCTAGGATGTGGGGAAAGAATGCAGAGGAAAAGATCAAATAGGAATCTAACAATTCCTTGCTCCTTATCAAAGCTTCCTCTTTTGTATTAATAATTATCTTATGTCAAATCATGATCCTCTCTCTATTTTGGTTTATGGTAAAATACAGTGATCAGAGTGGCAACTTGAAAACACTCTGATAGCTAAAGGGAGAATTTTGAAACATGGAACTCCACAAAGCCTACATTTGAAAATTAGTGTTTCACTATAAATTCAGTTTTTTATTTAAAACTCTAAGCTGAATTATTACATCTTTGCTTTAGTTTAAGCCCTCCTCTACCCATGAGCAATGATGATTGTCTTTGATTCAGTGAGTGGGAGAGCTGTGAGAAATCCGGGAAAAAATATATTGCTTAAGTAGCTCAAAAATTACTCTAATACACACCCAAAGGAACAAAATTACAATTAGGCTTATCTACTGCAAAATAGAAAGATAAATAATATTGTGAGAGAAAAAAATATAATTCAAAAATTTCACATGAAGCCAATGGAAAAAAATATGGTCAACTCTATAAGATATCCACAAATATACCATTCATATCCTCCTCCTGAAAAACTTACATAAAATTATTCAGTTACTGAGAGATTAATTACTAATTTGAATTTTAAGTATGGAAAAATAAGATTTTCAAGGACTATCACTAACATTTTACTCCAATGAAATGTACATATTGACTTAAGTCTACTGTTTCATAGAGTATTATTGAATCGAAAGAAAAATTATTCTTAAAAAGGTATATAAAACATAAAAATATAATTTGATAACAACAACCAAAAAAAAAACCCCAAAGGTGTAGCATCCTAGATCTTATTTGCAAGGTTACCAAGTGGTGATGGGAAGCATAATAAAATCACTAGATTTCTTATTTTACATGAGGAAAGTCTTTATATTGTTATTTTTCTTATATTACACTTTTCCTCTTTTAACAAAACTATGTAGCTAATATATGCATGTTAAAATAAGTTAAAAGGAAAAAATTGCATGGAAGAATAGTCTTTCCCCACATTCCTGATTAAACTTCTAATAACTATGATCAGTTCCTTCTTACCTTTTGTTATTTTTTAATTATTTTACTTTTTAATTCTATAAGAAGGGACAATACAGCTTCATTCTTTGATAATTAAAACAATTTGAATTAAAAATTAATAGAGTTAAAAAAATCAGTGTTCATAAACTTTTAAATGTTGTAATAAACTTTTAAATACACAGAAAACATTTAAAAGTACATAAGCTATAGCTCATATAGCAGAAGTAAAATTTAAAAGAAATGTTAATAAAGCGTATAAAGGAATCACAAAGAAAAATGCCAAACATCATCTGTCAATCTGAAAATGAACTAGTTAAATTTTCATATTTAAAGCTTTTCAAATAAGGATAGAAAAAGTCAACTCTTTGCTATTTACAATAGCTGCAATGTCATCGAGTATAACTAAAAATATAAGGATGATCAAAGACATATTTGGCAAAAACAAAATAATAGAAAGCAGTCCTGGAGGAATTATTGGCAGCAGCCTACATTCAGAAGGAATTTCACAACTTTCCACATACACATGATTAAACCAGAATTAGCAAAACTATAAAATAAAATAAGTAAGAATGAAAAGATAGACTAATATTTTAAAGTAATATTTAATGGATTAGAATCAGGAAAAATAAGAATTAGTGAGCCTGTGGATCATCGGCAATAAAATCAGTGCAGATAGATTTCTAGGAAATGTGATTAAGAAAAAGGACAAAACAAATAGAATTAGAAAGAGCAAGGGTACAAAAATCAAATAGAATAAAATGTAATCTTGAGATTATATTGCAAGACCCAATGTATGCAGTAAACATGTATAACTGTGAAATGGATGATTTTCATGAAAGATATCAACTAACAATAAAAATTTATAAAAATTAGAAAAATCTGAATTGAATAATAACTACAGGCATAATGAAAAACATTTCAAAAACTTACTCCAAATTTCCCCAGGGATTGTTTTACTAGTGAATTATGTGAAACTTTAAAGGAACTAGTAAACTCACTGCTATATAATTTGTTCCAGATCATAAAAAAAAAAAATAAGGAAAGCAATCAAAAGTATTTTATGAATCCAGGATAATTCTGACATCAAAACCTGACAAACATACAAAAAAACCCCAAAACTGAAGANGGGATTTCACAGTCTCAAAATGAGAAGATTATACTTAACTGTGCTCTCTCTATTTTTGAGCTTACTGATTCTGGTGCCTGAGGGAAAGGGCATGGCCCTGCAGAAGTAGCAGGCATCTTGCCTGGTGGGATCCTATGATATGAGACCATGGCCTAGCAGAAGCATGTCTGGACCTTAGCCTTAAAATGCTGAGATTTCATATGACCCCAGATGTCCCCCAAATCAAGACACATTTCTCTTGGTATGCATTACTATCATAAAAATTTTAATATGTATTTAATAGCAGCCTGAAACAGTAACAGAGTTTTGTGGAAAAGGCAAGACAGTCTGATCCAGCAAGTCTTCGTTTCTTATTTGAATAGAAGCTCCCTTGCATTCTGAAATTACTGGCCAGTTACTTTCAATCTTGAATACAATACTATATACTGATGAAACACAAAGTATTTTCGAATAGTAATTTTAAAGAATTCTCCTCATTGCTCAACTCTAGTAGGGTGAGTAAAAGACTCAGAAGAGGAATTAAGGATTTTTCAATGGTTAGATTCAAATCAACTACTTGGGAAGATGTGGTTCTTTAAAATTTTCTCCTTATCTGAATACAAAGTGCCTGAAGATAAACAGATGGCTGATGAGAGGGGCTAGGAGTGAGCATGGAGGTCAAGGGTTATCCTAAGGTGAGAGTGGCCAAAGTAAAAAAGGCAGGTAAAAGAGCTGATTCTCCATCAGAGGAGAAAAACATTGATAAAGAAAAGAGTGTTTAGGAAAAGGCAGGACAGATGTGTTTGGCAAAGGAATGACCACTGATATTTATTTTTATGTGAAGGAACTGGTCAAATCACAATCAGTTCCATGAGAGAACATGGCGGACAACATTAAGTTCATCATGGAAGAAGTTTAAAATACAATTATTTAACTCATAGGTTACAAAAGTGACTATATACCCACTCCTAATTCTCTTGCATTCACTGCCCTAACAAAATATGTATGACAAATCTAACACATGCCAAATTTCAAATCACTCTTATTTAAACATATTAATCGATGTTTTAATTTTTGGAAACTATAATCTCTATTTGCTGCAACACATGTAGGCCAGTAGCTAACTCAAGCCTAGACCTCAGAAACAGAGCAATCTGTCTAGACAAGTGAGAGGAAGGTCCACCTATCACCCTTAAGTCTTGTACTGCTGACCAGAAGGCCTGGCAGCTATTTTTCTCTTACAAGATTTATATGGTCATTCCTTTCCTCCTCACCCATACATCTATTCAAATATTTTAACCTTTATACGCTGATTTTGTTACAACCCACACTTTTGTCTATTTTACATTGACCAAAAAGATCTCATTTTTTTTACCAAAAGTCATCTTTCACCAACAGCCTGATGAATGATGCTTTTTGAGCTATTGTCTGGTAATTCTGGTAGTTGTCTGACGGATTGGGTCAAGCTTCTGCCAGAAGAGTAGTGTATAATATCTGGATGGATCTGGAAGTAGTACCAGGCCCTTGCTAGGGAGAGTATGTGTGTGGCTCTTTCTTGTAATGCTAAAAAAAAAAAAAAAAAATTAAACAGCAGCTTTATATAATGTCATTTATATACCATATTTGTTATGCCATTAAAGTGTACAATGCAATCAATGGTTTTAGCATCCTACAAAGTTTTGCAATAATCAACATAATCTAATTTTTGAACATTTTTATCACTTCAAAAAGCTATCTTGTACGCATTAGCAGTCACTCCCTATTTCCACCTCCGACTCTGAGCCCTACACAACCACTAGTCTACTTTCTTTCTCTCTATATTTGCCTGTTCTGGGCATTTCATATACATGGAGCCACAATATGTGGTCACTTATGACTCGCATCTTTCATTTCTGTTGTGGCAAGTATTGGCACTGCATCCCTTTTTATTGCCAAATGATATTCTATTGTATAGATCCACCATATTTTGTTCATCTGTTCATCAGTTGATGGGGATTTCTATTTTTTGTCTATTATGAGTAATGTAGATATGAACATTTGCATACAACTTTTTGTGTAGACATATGTTTTTATTTCTTTTGGATAGAGACCCAGGAGTGGAATTGCTGGGTCATGTGATAATTCTATCTTAATATGTTGAGAAACTTTCAAACTGTTTTTCCAAGTGACTGCATCATTTTACATTTCCCATTGTATTAGGGTTTCAGTTTCTTCTACATCTTCACCAATGCTTGTTACTGGT
>NW_017731690.1:733563-742411 GCF_001890085.2 Hipposideros armiger
TTTTTTTTTTTTTTTTTTTTTTTTTTTGCATTTTAGGGGAAGGAGAAAGCATTTTATTCAGAAGTAAAAGCTTCAAGATATGTTCTGGATCCCATTCTATAATGAAGTCGGCATCCTTAAACTTTGTCAGTTACTTCTTTGTCAGTTACATGTAGTCTCTTTCTATTAACTTTTTTTCTTTTAGTTCTTAAAGAATGTTTCCACAATTCTTCATACTTCTTCATTTATCACATATTTACCGAGCACTTCCAAAGTGTCAGATGCACTCAAAAAGCATGACCAGATTACATGCAATCCTTGCCTTCAATGAGCTTTGCATCTGGTCAGGAGCTGGCTAAATCAGAAAATGCAGGGCAATGTGTTAAAAAGTGGCCATACCCAGGTCCTACTAAAGCTCATTGGAGAGGGGTCTGGGAATGTTTCTTCTCCACTCGAGTCTATGTCTTTATCATTCCCTCCACTGTCTTCTAAAAGAGTAGCTTCCACTTGTCATCTCAATTCTTCATTCCCATTAATCTCTTCCATAGAGCACTCTCTGCCTGAAACCCCCATGACTTCTTTTTCTTTGGCCTTTCTTACCTATTTTCTTTTGCAGACTCCCATTCTTCCACCTTTTTTTTTTAAATTACGTATAAGCTATTTCTCAGGAAAACTCACTGCTGTAACCTTCTCAATCTGCATGCTCTCTCACAACACACTCTCTCTCATCTATTTTCATGCTTTCCACAACCACCTAAATGTTGGGTCTCAATCTCTACCTACAGCTCAGTCTTTCTTCTGAGGTCCAGATTCAAAACTCCAGCTCTCTACTGAATCTCTCCACATGAATGCCTAACTGGTATCTCAAACACAAGTCCAAAGCCAAATTAGCATCTTCTCAAATCCGGCTGCTCACTCTGCAGTAATGAAAAGCATCACTGTGTCCCCAGTTTCCCAAACTATCCTCTCTTCCCTCTTCCACCCCTATCCAGTCAATCTTGGACATCAGGTCCTATTCACCATGCTTCTTTAGGATCTTTCAAATCTGTCTCCTTTCTTCCATGACCACTGCCTCAAGTCCAGGCCATCAACATTTATTACTTGTATTACTACAGAAGCTGCTTAAATGTGTTTGCCTTCGTTCTTATACCCCTGTAATATACTTTTTTTTAATGGCCACCACAGATATCTTTTAAAAGGCAAATTGACTAAGATCATTAATTTCTTTAATGATACCTCAAGTTTCTTAGCACATCATATGAGACCCTCATAATATGACTCTCACTTGTCGCTCCTGGTTTGTTTTCTGAGCCCATAGAATACATATATTTTGAACAGAGATAAACAAACAAAATAAAACCCCACCAGTATTCATGTGCACGTGAATGTCCTCAGCTATCTCCCACCTTGTTCTCTATACTCTCCCCGTGATTGTATCAATCACTTTTTTACCTAAACCTTCCATTTCCAACCCTCTCTCCTGAATGTCTACAAGGTATGACATATCTTAGTAGCAAGGCCCTTGATCATCCAGTCCTGCCAATCTTTGTACATTCAATAAACACCATTCCTCCCAAAGCATAACATGCTCCAGGTATGCTGACCTCTCCTAATTTCTAAAACACTGAAAATTGGTTTCTTGTTAAGTATTCAACAAGTAAATCAATATAAAATGAATTCAATAAAACATGTACAAAATCAATATAAAACTAGAAATCTGCTTCATTATAACTCCATCAAAAGACTACATATATCTAAATGGGCCAGTCAAAAGAAGCTGGTGAGATAGATAGAGGTAGGGATGCTATTTGGAAGAAGTGAAGCAAAAGGGAATAAACTTAGCAATAACTACCCAGGCACATTTTGTGTAAGGAGAGGGTGTCTTGTGAGCTGGGACATCCCTGACACAGAGACAAATTAATCATGTTATCAAAAAATGTAAGGCTCACATGCATCCTGACATCCTTGTCCTGATCCAAATGTCATAATTCTAGTGTTCTACATGAGAGAGACTTCTCTGTGCAGGATGTCACAAGGATCTCTTCTGAGTTAGATTGATCATAACCAGTGAATAATTGGCATTCCAGTTTTTTACATCATGTTTTGTGAGGCTTGCTGGTTTGAGTTCACATTCCCCGTTCTTCCAAGACCGGAACACTAAAGAGACCCAATTATTAAGTCTGCAGGGCTGAGCCTAAACTGAAATGTGACCAGTTCATCAGGATAAAGGTGATAAATATTATAAGGGATGAGGATGGTCTGTCCAGGTGAAACTTCCTTTGTCTCACTCTGGAGCCTGTTTACACAGTCAATGTTCATTTAATCAACTAATTCAGCTCCTAGTATTTTGTCCAATTCTTTTTTCTTGTTTTCCTTTAACTATTAGACTGAACACAAAATAAGATACCTTGAAAAGGCTAATCTTGTTATCCAATAAGATTTTTACAATTTGGCCAACCAGTTATTCTAATTACAATCAGAGCTAAGTGTTTTCAAAACTTTTTACAACATCTATTCATTTATCTCACAATTATTTTCAGCTTCAATTAAATATACCAGCATCCACAGCATGCTTAAATAACTCTTTTTGCCACAGGATCCAGATGTGATTATTATTTTGTTTTGTTTTGTTTTGTCTGGGTTTGGTTTGTTGCTCTTAATGCCACTGGGCTCAACCCCATGTACCATTTTGTCTCTCAGCAAAGTTGCCATTTAATAAATAATAGAGGAAGCCTTTGAGTTCTAAAACTTCTTGACTGTGTAAAATACGCTTGTAACCAGCAGCTTATAGAATCAATGCATATCCTAATGGTTGTTCAGCGCTTTAAGAGGTGTTTGAATTATTAGGTGAGGGAAGTCACTGTTACAGTCAAGCAAAATAACTAAATACATCTGAAGTCATATAATTTAATGTATTAGGAGCAGATCTTTTGAAAATTTCCAGAAAGTTATTCAATATCCTATTGACCAGTGTTTTAAGACACATTTTATAGCTCAAACCCTCCACTTAAGTGCCTATGTCGCCCACTGAGGGAGAAAGAAATGGCATTATGATAACCTTAGCCATGGAAAAAAATGCTCTTTCTTTAGTACACCATTATTTCCCAGTAAGCATTGTAATTGAGAAGAAACTTCCCTTAAATGTGCTAAATCAATTAATTACCCCCACACACTTGCTTTAACATCCTGCACTATTGAAACAACTTCCAGATGTCACATTTGCTAATAATTCTTTGGTCATCATGTTTCAGTGAGTTGGCTGTATCACTCCAGCTAGGAACGCAGGGAGACGCAGAGTCGCATTGTCCCATATAAGAATTACTCTAGTCATGAGTCGAATCGGCCTATAAACTCATTTGCTATCTGGGTTAAAAAAGTTAATCATTTTATGTCTTGACTTCCTCGTCTGTAATAATGGGAGCAGTGATTGGTGGTGCTAAGGAAGCATTAATAACAAAAATAAATATAAGCAATTCTGTGTCTTGCAAAGAATTATACATGTGCTTAGTAGTAATCATACTTTGATGTTCGCCATGTTCTTGCATAAGAATGATCTCATTAACTCATTTTCCCATTGAGAAAGTGTGTATGGCAACATTGTGTTCTGTTTGCTATTAAACATAGTCTTTTTTTCATTTACAGGCTAATGCTTGTTTTATTTTAGCACATTTAAAAAAAAAACATTATGCTAACATACCCAACAAATTATATTTCTGAAGTCTACTGTTGTGGAGAATCTGAATAGCATCATGTTTACCCCCATAGTAAGTTTTACTCATTAAATGTCATTTTATAACATGAAGAGTTATATTTGGAATTGCTTCGCTCCTTTAGATTTTCCAGAACCTTTAAGCCCATATCACTATTAGCTGAATTTCTTCCTAAGTTGTGTGAGCTCTACTAATATAAAACTATGCAGCAAATTTGCTTTGAATATTTTTCTTCTAACTTTGTGCTTTATTAGAAATAACTCATTTTCAGAAAGTCTTTTATTTGGATTGGTGGTGAGAAGAAACACATAGTTCTCAGTGACTTTTATTATTTATTATAAAGTAATTTGGCAGGGTGTTGTGTAGGCAACTAAACAAAATAAAAGATTAATCAGAACTACCAATCTTTTTCTGATTTGCAGAGTAACAGAAAACAGCAGCCCAGCCCTGTTTTACTCCCCGAAGGTTTAGTTCAGTATGTGCCAGTGATGGAAAACATCGTCCGCCTATAAAGCAACAATTAGGGCTGGTTTTCATTGACTCAATCAGTCAAATGTAAAAATACAAAAGACCAATATAAAATAAGCCCTCTTCTGTGGGCCTTCACATGCCAGAAACGTGAACACCCTCGAATATGTGTGGCTCTTGCTATTTACCAATGCTCCGCTGGTATTTTTAGGTTTAAAAGTTCATATTTTAGTTGCAGAATTGAATACAGAAGGGTAAAAATTGGCACTTTTTCCCTGGGTTAGAGCAAATTTTGGGGGGAAGGGCGTAGGTGGGAGAAAAGAGCCCTAAATTCAGTTTTTGAATAAGCTATAGTCAAAGTGAGGCTCGTGAATAACTACTTAGCTTCTTGGTATATTTGTTTTCTTATATGTGCCTTCTATTAATTGATAGAAAAATTATAGCCTAAAGTTTTCAACACCTTGGAAGTAAGTATACTACTCAGATTTTTTTTTTAATGTTCTGTTAACATGTATGTTGTTCTCCATGTGTTTTGAGGGCAGGGTCAAAGAAAACAATTTGTTGTTAATGTTTATTTATGCAAGAAGGAATTTTAAAAATCTACTAGGAAGAAAAATTGTAAAAGGATAGCAATATGGGTTTAGAGGAATGATATAAAAGTAGGATATTTTCTGAGAAAAAGAAAGCTAAGCTAAATAGATAATAACAGTGCTAGGTCATAAAATGCTATTATACATTCAGTGATAAGTATTTAATTTTTACAGACACACACAAGATATGTTTGAATTGTGTAGAATGGAATTAAGGTAGATATAAGGAAGATCTGCCTGGCATTGAGGGTGGGGAACTAAGAGTAATTATAGATACCTTTGACTTCAGTTACAGTAAATAACCATTCTCATTGAGAGGAAGGACGATAACTAGGTGGTGCTTAAAAGGCTTTTCCAATTGAACCCTTGTTTAACAGTGCACCTAGAAGCTGTTACAGTACTAAGGTCTTTTTTATTATTATTTTCTGGTGACCATTAATGACTTTCAATCAGTAGAAATGTTAAAAAAAATCAAACCTTTTTATTACTACCTTTATTCTGTCCCTATATCCTTCTTCTAACATTTTGCAAAAAGTAGTATATTATTTGTGTTTATAAACTTTTCAATGAGCACAATTAAGCATGAAGTACTGCCTGATAACACAAGGGCTTTTGCTTCAGTTTGGTAGGAATATACACTTTTTTTTTTTTTTTGCATTTTTCTTCATGGCTTGGAAGGAATAATAGATCGATGTTCCTAGGTTTTCTGCCATTGGCCTGGTATCATGAACATCTCTCCAAAAGTATTCCAAAACAAGAAATTAAAAGTGAAAGAGAGGAGATTCTTATTTTAGTTACAATGAGGAGGGGATGAATTTGAGAACTTCCAGACTTTGTGGTGAATTCCATAATTTACAGAATAAGAGTTAACACTTCTTAATGAGCTGATGATTACCAGGCCTTCAGCCATCTGGCTCTGCTTATCTCTCTCACCTCATCTTCAGTCCTTTTCATTGTTGTTTCTGCCCTTAAGCCTTCCAAGCTACTTTACGTCTCTTTAATAGGACATACTCTTTCGCTTCTGAATATTTTAAGTATGGATTCTCCTGCCTGGAACAGGCTTCCCCCTATTCATTCAAAAACTGAAACTACCTAACCTTAACATCATATTTTCTTCTAAGAACCCTTGGTTAACTGGCTTTGTTTCCTGTATTCTCACTATGGTAGACACTGTAGATTGGTGTGTTCAAATTCCAACTCCCCCTTCAATGATACATGTTCCCGCAATGCTGCATCTTTTTCTGAGTTCCTTGCACTTAAGATTCTGAATAAAATGTAGGTTCTGTCATTTAGATGCATCTGTGTAAGATCTGGAAGAGAAAGGAAGAAGGGGCCATCTTTCCATACTTCTCAGCTATGTCTACTGGCTTACAAAGCAATGAGTATATACAATTTTCTGCAGTAGCATTCCAGTTGCAATGGCAACAAGGAGCTATTTCTATCAGATCACAGCTACTATGGAGTGTTCTTGTGTTCAATAGTATAATGGCAGCTCAGAGGAAAACACAATCAACGTAATTATTTCATATTACGTGGAGGAATGACACAACATTTGTTTTGTGATTTCCAATAGCTTCCATCAACTGTGCTTATCATTATTATAGCAATCCCTCAACCGAATTCTTTACACATTACAAAATCAAGGACAATATGCAAAATGCACATTGACGGAGTATAAACTATTCCAAGGTTAAAATGTTACCCAGGGATCGTCTTTGTCACTTGCATTTCTGGGCAAGCCTTAATAGCAGGGAATCTACGACACTTTTTTACAAGTACATACTACTTTGACATTTGAAAAAGGAGCTCAACAATTCTACTTCGTATGTCATTACTCAGATTTTCAATCCTGTAAAGATAAATAAATGGCTGTTAAATATTATTTTGTATTAATGTCTCCGAAAAAAGAATGAAAATTATTTATATCACCTAGACAATTTCATAACTCCCAATCACCTTGAGTACCAGACAGGACAGGAAGTATCTTGCTGTTTCTAAGACTGAGGTCTATGACAAAAGTCACAAAAAGCAATTACTTAGTGTTGATTTACACAAATGAATAGAGGGTGCCCAGGAAGTAGCAGGTGGTAACAGAAGTATATGGCCATAAAAAAGTAGACACAAAACAAAATGAAAACCTACTAACTAAGGGGGTGGAAACTAGTAGTAGGATAAGCTGTTGGACAACCAGGAGGGTGATTTGGGGGAATATGATAGTGGGAGCCAGCAGTGGTCTAGCTCTTGAAGTCATGTTAGCAACTTAAAAAGAGCTATTTGAAAGCACTCTTGATATTACATATTTTAATATGGCCACATGATTCATCTAGTTTAATATTATAATTTATCATTCTGTTGTGACCTTAAATTTGTCTAACAACCGTCATGTGTGCTTTTGTTTTGACGGGCCAATTTATTCATGATAATTTAGGTTCCAATTAAAGCTCTAGTCCTGCACAACATGTCCTAACTCCTTTTAGGTACAGGTATCTTATCCCTTTCTCCTTCAATGTGTTGCGATACTTATTTTGATGTTGTCAGCATTTGTGATATCAGAAGATGTCTTATGAGCAAGATGCCTTATAGTTTGTCTGTAGCATTATGCTTTTAGATCATTCCCAATGAAACTTTGTTAAATGAATAAATGATGCGATGCAGTTTGCCAGAGCAGAGGTAGTGAGGTATAGAGTAAAAACAAAGCGCTATAATGGGAATGAGAGTGCATTTCAGTTCTGCCAGGACCTGCCTTAGGAACCAAGACAGCCACTTAGGGCTTTGAGGCCTTATTTCCTCATCTATGAAAGAATCTCTAAAGCCTCTTTCAATACATCCTCTTGAAACATTTGGATGTTGTCCACGTATTGGAGTAATACCTATAAAATCATATAGGAAATGAACAAGAATGTGGCAGCTAAAGGAAACCACAGAATTAGACGTTTACCTCTTTAGTTCGTACTTACAAAAATTATACCATAAGGTATTCTTTTGTATGGCACATGAATCTGAAAACAATTTGCCATTAAATGTGCTAACCAAGCTATAAAACCACACAAGCTAAAAATGTCCCAAGTACCCAAAAGAAATATAGAAACCAAATGAAAAGACCAGTTTAATGGTATATTGGTATATAGAGTGTTGCTAGAAAGAGAATAATGATATGCAAGTTCCTTTAGTGAATGCATTGTCACATCATAAGGTGTCACTTCAACAAAAGAAAAAGGAGGTTGCAATCCACTTCTTCTGTTAATGGTAGTTGGTGATGATTTTCACATAAAAATAAAAATATATCCAGGGACACATCATTATTTTAATAATATGGAAAGCTTGGTGTGTAAATTATCAATATCTTGATAATCCCTACTTAAAACTGGACTTGAACTATGTATATATACATTAAGTATTCGTGTGTGTGTGTGTGTGTGTATAGTCGTTTGTACCTTACAATGGTAAGAAAAGGTATAATTATAAGTTGTACAGAGATAGAGATTTTTAAAACTTACCTGATTAACAAAATAGAGAAACATTTCCTGAGCCCGCATTTCCCCTTGTCTGCATGAATCTTCTGTAGGACCCTGTATTTACTGATACAAATCAGGATGATGTCCTGATCGTAGGCTTAATAATCTTAATATGGCTTTACCATCATAATCAGGGCAACTATACTCTTTATGGAAACTTTTAGATAAATTTTGATGCTGCCTTTTAAGGCTGTCAGCATTATGAACTACAGAGAGTATGGTTTTGACCAGGTGCTGGAATTTATATCTAGTGTCCAGAAATAAAAGGTTGAATGTCCCCAGAAGATCAAGGGATAGACAAATGTGGGAATCTGTGTCTAGAGTAAGATGGATTTTAAGGACCAAGTTAAATATGTGTGATGTATTAATTTTTTCTGAATGACTGAGTATTAATTCTCCAGTATGGGGCAACTTGAAGTATGGGAAAGTAAACTATTTCACCAATATCACTGTCAAGATGAATTCTTGTTAAACTACAAAATAGTAGAGTCATGGAAAGAATGTAGGCATTGAAGGCATCCAAGTCACACTAGCACTTACTCACCAAGTAATAGTAATGGCTGGTGTGTGTGTGTGTGTGTGTGTG
>NW_017731690.1:742446-755883 GCF_001890085.2 Hipposideros armiger
TGTGTGTGTGTGTGTGTGTGTGTGTGTGTGTGTGTGTGTGTGTAACAAGCACAATGGAATAAAGGAGCAAATACTGATACACTCAAAAGCATGGGTGAATCTAAAAGCCATTTTATATATTCTAAATTTTGTATTGGTTGGTGGATACCCAGGTGTATGCAATTTATTCAGCTTGGGCTGCTGTAACAAAATACCATACGCTGGTGGTTTAAACAATAGACGTACTTATTTCTCAAAGTTTTAGAGGCTTAGAAGTCCAAGATCAAGACGCCAGTCAATTCAGTTCTTGGTTTCTGATGGCAGCCTTCTTCCTGGCTTGCAGAGGGCCACCTTCTTGCTATGTTTTCACATGCATGGCAGAGAGAGAGCTCTGGTGTCTTTTCTTCTTGTATGGGCCCTTATTCCATCATGAGGGCTCCACCCTCATGACTTCATTAAACCTAATTATCTTCCAAAGGCCCATCTCCAAATACCATCACATCTGGGGGCAGGGCTGCAATATATCAGTGTGTGGTGGAGGGGGCAAAGGGAGGGAACATTCAGTCCATAGCAGTAACTGTCAAAAATAATTGAACTGAACATTAATAATTTCTGCATTTTATTTTATATAAATTATACCACAATAAAAAAATATGACAAAAATAAAGCTAAATTTTTGGAACTCTTTTGCAACTCTGACAGTCTGTACTGTTGCTAAAATGTTGTCTGTGGTTTGGTGCTGATCCTAAAACTCTTTATTACTGGCCTAAGTACAGAAATTATGAGCAAGAATTTACAATAGAAACTTTTGTAGCAGTTTGACATTGCCATGGCTTTTTTATTTTCCTTTGTCTTTTACTTCCTCTCTCTCTCTCTCTCTCTCTCTCTCTCTCTCTCTCTCTCTCTTTCTTTCTTTCTTTTTTTAAATGTTACAAAAGTATCAGACTGCAGTGGAGTGGAAAAAAGTTTGATTCTTTACCACAGTCAGTTGAGAAAACTATACAGTAACAAAAAGTATAATAAATCCTGTTCACTCAATAATAAAATTAGCTTCTTAAAGGGAGAATAAAATTTGTCATTATGTTACTGGTATTGGTCATAGATGTAGATTGTCTAACATTTCCATATTTTGAAAACATTTTAAAACACAATTGTATCTTGATGTCTAGTTGCAATATGGGTAAAAATAGCTTTTAGGAAGATCAAAATATCTCATCTATTCAGAGTAATTGTTATACATAGACTCAGTCTCTGACTGATAAGCCTGGGAAATTCTTTCCCCTTTCCAGATTCTAGTACTCATCAACACCAAATTGGTTGCTATGCCATACTCTTCCTTATCCATACTGCTTAGTCCATTTGTGATATTAAAAAATGATTCTAATACTTGCTCAGTTAATATTCCAATAAGGTGGCCCATTCCCACACCCAATATTAATTCCCACATCCAAAACTTGTGAGTGTGGAAATATAAACTAGCTCCCTTTTCATTTAATTTAGACTTTCACTTTTATTAATTCCCTAAATTGCCATATTTTTTTCTATATTCCCTCAACAGAATCTTCTCAAGCATTTATGAGCTCCATGCATCAAATAACTTGTTGCTGCCTCCATCATCACCCTACTCTCAAACTTTATTATTGTAAACTTTTAAGTCTGTTGTAACAACAAAGATCCTCCATCTCTTTGGTCAACTCTTAAGGATATCTGCCCTGGATTTAGAAATAAGCTGTGAATCAGTACCCCAGTGTATACTTTGGAAAATGGCATTTTTATGTTTAGATTTTGTTCAAGAAGCAAAAGGGAGGAAAGAGAGAGGGAGAGAGTAAACAAGGAGAGAAAAAGAGAGGACGTTTCTACATCAAGTTCACTGAAGAATTTGGTCGAGCTATAATTTCAGCAACAGTGGAAGCTGACAGAGTTTTCGTTGAAAGTTACCAAACACTCCTTTTTCAAAATTTTCTTTTATTTTTCTTTTTTCTTTTCTTTTCTTTTTTTTTAATAAAGACACATACTGTGTGTTCAAGAGCAAAAGTGTGCCATTCAATTAGGAAGAGAAAAATCTAATTGTCTGATTTGTTTTTACGTAATATGGGAAGGAATGCAAATAAAGGTTTTTTATTCTCTTGTTTTGTTCTGTGACTTTCCGCAGTTTAAGGTGAATAATGATAATGATGAGGATGATAATGATGATGTCAACATATCAATGAGAATATTGTAAATACCTTCCGCCAATAAGAGAACAAAGTTTAAAAAGCCTCAAAACTTCCTACCCCAACTCAAAGATGAAACAACAGTAAGATGAACAGATAGGTCCTTGAATATATGCACAGATGTCCACATGCATTTATTTGGTCTATGAATTGTATGTGGTTTTGAACTCTATTGTGGGCCTCTAATAGCTTAGACAGTGAGTCAGAGCCAGTGGCCCAACCAGCTGATTTAGTCAATTCATTCCAACCATTGATCAAGTCCATGAGCTATTTGGCTGAAATGGTTGATTGACAGAGCAGAATAATATGCCCAACAGTGCCAGGCAGAGTAAGAACTCAGCCCCTCATAGGCCAATTAAATGAAGCCAGCATCTCGTGACTGGATAAGTAATGGACCTTTCTTCAGCTCCTCAGTCTATCTTGGGATAGACCCAAAACAAGTCCTCCATTGAGAGGTTTTTACTTTTAAAAAGAACCTGAAACAAAATATTATATTTTGCTTAGATTTTGACTGATGCCAAGTCTCATCATTCTTTTCTCTGGCTGTCTGTTATTTTCAAGCTTTATCTGAACATTGACTGCCATCAACAGTTCAGATTTTCAGTTGGGTTCACTGCAGCCAAAGGCATTCTGATATTAGAACATTCAAGATATAGATTAAATTGTGTAGCAATGGCTGCCTGCCATCTTGACAATACAAAGGCATGCATTTACAGTGCATTAGCCATTGTTTGTTTTTGTTAAAAATAAATGGAATATTGGTAAAATTTGTACTTTGAATGACAAGAGTAGAAAAGAAAAAGTATCATTGAATGGTTTTCCATACTGATGAAGAATGAAATTTTTATCACTTTCAGCTTTGCTCTTACATCTGTTTCCTGGAAAGAAAGAATTCAGTGCCAGTAACAAATATGCTAATTACAATTTGGGCCATAGCTTCAAAATCTTTAAGTAAATGCTGAATACTTTATTTCAGTCAGGAAATTTGCTAAGACACATTTCTCTTGACAGCTGCCAAGGAGAATGTCTGTTTTTAATACTTGAAAGATATACCAGATTTGCACTTTTAAATAACCATAGTTTTATAGCTCCTATTGGAGTCTTATTAAACACTTGACTACATTTTCAGCATTGAATGTCAGAAGGTAGCCTGCTTCAAATGTTTTTTTTATGCTAATCATACTGTTATGCTGCACAGCATTTATCTCAGAGTCAAAAGAGCTAATTGTTTTGCTATTTTTTTGTTCTATGTAAATTCAGTATCATTGAACAATGACACATAAATGTCCAACCTTCTGGTATCCAGAGTACCTAGGTTTATGTTCTCAATGAGAGCACAGCTTAACCAGTCCCATTATTCCTGGCCATCTTCAGGGGCCAATGCTGGTCTTCATACTCAGATTTATTGTGGGATGGTTCTCATTATTTTTAGATAGGCAGAAAAATCAGCATTACTATATAATGATCTCTTTATTTCCTTCACTTAAAACTGGCAAAGTACACCAAATGAAGTAACCAAATTAATGACAAATGGTGGAAAGGATTTTCCAATTCTAGCTTTCCAACACAATATGTTTATAAAGAAAGTAGTAAAGGCAAAAATAGGCTTTATTTCAAAGGACCAAATGCATTAATGTATCAAAGACCTGTGTAAACATTTTACATAAACATCTTTTATAGCCTCCACCTCTTCTTCCCCCTGATGATAAAGAAACCTAACTCCTGTTCATCAAGAAAGGTTCAAATTTATTTACAACTGGATGGACTTGGGCCAAGCTATGTTTTCTGTAGCATGACTTTGGGTTGTCCTTCCACTATGGCCTGCCTTAGTATAAAATTTCAATATAGTTGAAATAAATGCTGACTTTCTTACAGAGCTAATAGTCTGAATGTTTGGGCACTTTATAAACAAATGACATATTTTTCTCCTTGTTTAAACTACTTAATAAAACTTCATGAGAAATACTAAAAATAGTCAATGCCTTGAGATTGTTCTTTTTACATCTATAATACCCACTGGGAACTTGATATTCTTCAGAGAAGGAGAAGAAGCAGACAGATACTTAAACATCCTCATCAACACCATTAGCTTTGCCTTCACCATTCCTACAATCTGCTATATGCCAAGAATTACAGTAGACACGTAAGACCCAATATCTCATTTAACATTTATAAAAATTTTATGTAAGGTAAATACTATTATCCACTTTTATGGATAAGGAAAATAAGTTTCAGAAAAGTAAAATGACTTGCCTGGGGTCATGTAACTATTAAGTGGCAGAGCTGAAATTCTTTACCAGTTTTGTTGGACTAGAAAATGTTTGGCGCTTTACACTAGGTTTTCTTAGAGGAATAAAAGTAGTAGAAGGCAAGGCGAATTTCTCCTAGGGAGAAGGAGGTAGCAAAATATGTGCCTTATTATTCATCAGATCCAGTCACCTAGTGGCATCTTGGCTTACTGGACTGTGTAAGTCAGAAATCTTTCCTTATATGTCTCACATCACCAGAACACAGAACACAGGTAGGGGTTTCAGGTGAGAAGTTCTAAGAATACTTACAACTGGCTCCAGGCTATGTCCAAATGAAGGTTTGGTCAGGAACAACAACAATAAAAGGTAGCAATGTATTATTTGTAGAAGAAAGGACAGCTACATAAAGAAGAATCACAGATTTTCAGGTTGAAAGGATTTTCACAATTACTTAGACCCATCTAATGACTGAGCTACTCTACTGAATCTGTTCATTTACTTAACTCTCTCCTGTGGCTTACACAAACAACCTATTTCCTCTTCTGAGTCATGTATTTATTTACTCATTCAACATACTCACAGGTACTTCTTGAAATTACCATGTGCCATGAACTGTGTCAGGCACTGAAATGATATACAAAGTAGTAAGGACAAAAGTATAAATTATCCCCCCGAATGGATATGTACTGGTAAGCTGTCATTCTTTTAACAGCCAACATGATGGACAAGTATTTGCTTAGTTAGCACTATTTTTCAAGACATAAATTATATCAAAACTCTGAATAAAATTGCCTATTTGCCTTTCACTTATGCCTCCAAATTAGAAATGCCTGTCTTTATTATCTCCCTCTGTCTGTATCTTATCAAGACCAATATCAAGTCCTCTTTGTACAGGAAGCCTTCCCTAGTCCAGTTCAACCTCTCCATTATTTGCAATCTTATAACACTTGTTATTTGTAATACATATGTTAGCTCTTCATTGAACATGATTCTTTTCGCTTTCTAATTGTTTTTTAGTGTAGGTCTTCTCTACCTTCCCATGCCCTGATCTTATGTGACTTTGTGTCCCACACAATCTTTGCTTTTGTTTAAGCAAGTTGACTATAATAATAATCATGAAGGCCATAAAGCACAATATAAAAACCAACCTCTATAAAAGTGTGCAATTTGATTATAAACTCATTATGAACAAGCAATATCTGTTGAGCATTTTGACCTGAACGCCCTTTTTGCATCCCAAATTCATCAGGGCTAAAGTTGAATGCATTAATTTTCCTTCCCTAACTTCCTTCTGTTTTGATTCCTATTTCAGTGAGGGGTGCTATCAATCCAAGTCAGAAACGTATATACCCTTGATTCACTTTCCTCCAGCAGACCCCAAGTCCTACATTTAACTAGACCCCAAGTCCTGTAGCTAGCCCTCAAATCCATTCAGCTATTTCAGCGCTCACTGTTAATATCCTATCTGTGCTTCCTCTCTTTCCCTAGCCTCCAGCCCAGTCAGTCTGAACTGGTCAAACAAATCTAAGCATGCCACTCTTCTGCTTAAAATCTCCATTCTTTTCCATGGGGTAAAGTCCCAATTCCCTAATAAGATTTAGGAAGTCTTTCATAAGAATGTGGTCCATTTATACCACTTCTACATCAACTCTCATCCCCCTTGCTCCTGGCCCCAACTTCCATAGTAACATTATTTCGGCTCTTCCAACCAGACTTTCCTTCCCTTATCTCTAGGCCTTTGCATGTGCTATTCCCTCCACAGAAAGCACTAATTCCCTTTCACTCAGTTAACTCCCCCTACCACCTCCAGTCATTTGGCCCTGGATTATATGTCCCTATGATATTGTGCATAGACCTAATTACAATGCTGCTTGTCTGTCTCCTCCACTGAAATGCGATTAAAGTCAGGGTGTATCTGTTTTATCATTGTAGTTTTTCCCTCTGACACCATGCCTGGTCCATAAAGGGACTCAATGAATATATATATATATTTTTTTAAGAAAGGAAAAAAGAGGTAGAGGGGGTGAAGGGAGCAAGAAATTATAGAGAGAGGTAGAAAAAAAGAAATTTATTTTATTATTCTACTTGCTCTCAAATATTAATTTGTGAGGGTCATTTCTGAGCCACCAGTTTGGGGCATCCCCTTAGGATGGTGCTTCTTACTATTGATTCAGTTACTGCTTCTTTCTTGCAATTATACTTTTGTGAGGAGGTTGGTTGAATACAATAGCCAACATTCATAAATCAAATTGGTCCATGTAGAGACAAACACCCACCCACACCCAATGAATAACAACACTATGCTCTTACAAACTGAGCTAATCAGCCCACTCTAAATACCTGTTTATGACTTCCATGGTGTCAGCCAATAGCCAAGTGAATGCCGTGAAGAAGTTAATAAATGTTTGTTCTACCCTTAGCATTGCACTAAGCACTCAACAAATATTAAATGAATATGAGTCTTGAGAACCTGGCACATGCTCTTAAGAACTTTTGTCTAGCTAAGAAAATAAAGCTAACTAAAATACAAGAAGTAATCATAGATAAATATTGTGCTAAAAAGATGCTTCTGTATTTACACGTCAAAGTAGTTTAGAAAACAAATCAACATGATATTTGATCAACGAATATCAAAGAAATGTTAACATCAACTAGAACTTTAAAATGAGAAGATAAAAGATATTAACCTACAAAAAAAAGCCCAGTGGAGTTAACTACGAGGTAGATGTTTACTCACCAAAACCTCTCAGTTGGTAAAGGTATAATCATGAAGGCCTGCTCTGTTCTCCCCACTATTTACATGAAAAGTAGAGTGCCAAATGCAGGGCATTCAGCAATCACTAACTCAAGCCATCATCCTCATCCAAAAACATCTCCCACATGCATGGGAGCAGCAGCCAAGGTGTTCTGGTCAGGAGCTGGGAAATTGCCCTGGCCGACTAGGTTTTCTGCCACTCCAGCAAGGAAATAATAGCCTGTCTTGTTGCTGCACCACATGTGCTCAAAAGGAAGAAATGATATCAAGGATTTTAAAGCATCCTATCACATTTTGTGCTCAAACTTTCACACAGTACAAGGTAAAGCAGTGTAAATGCTTTGGGCCACTTTTTTCTCCCCAACCAATAAAAGACAATATCTGTTGAACTGCTGAAAGGAAACATGGCAGCTTATATAATAGGTTTAGGGTGAAAAGGCTCTTGGATGGGACCATTGCACTCTATAAACACCGAGTTTGTTTAGAGGCCACAGCTAATTCGACTACCTCTAGAAACTGTTAATGGTGGGGCTAGGTGTGCAGTGGAACGATGCCACAGGGAACCAAAATAGAAAGCAAAGAGCAAGAGCAGGGAATGTGTCCTGACTATACACTATGTTGATTTAGTCATTTATTTCTTGACTGAGGTGAAACATTTCAAATACCTTGTTTTCTTCCTTTAACAGTGTAAGTAAAGTACATTATAAGACCAATAATGAAGAGAAAAATCTTGTGTCTAGCCAACAAGCAAGCGTATTTTGTGGTCCCTCTTTGCCATTAAATTAAATGATACAGGGGAGTATGGTAAAGCAATAAAAAAAGATTAAATATAGAGTTAGTTTTGCATCTTGGCTCTGCCAGTGTTTAATCTTAGGCAGTTTATCAGAGGGTCTCCAAACCTCACTTTCCCCATTAGTAAACTGGGAATGATAATAATGTCTTCCTCATACAGTCATTAGAATTAAATAAGAATAAGTATATTTGGTAGAATGCCTAGTACATGATAAGCTTTATTACTCATTTGCCATTTATTACCTTATTTATATTTTTCCTTATCCCTAGTTCTTTGACATTATCTTAGTCTGAAATGCGAATAAACTTCAAGGCTCTGGAGCCTTTGAGCTTCCCTTAGAGAACAAGGAGATGCTCTCAGCATCCCTCCCTGAGTGTGGGGGGACTCCTCTCCAAATAAGCCCACCTTCAGAGCACCTAAGATCTCACATCACATAAATAACATACAAGTGCACAGTACATAAAAGTGATAATTATTCATGTTTATGTCTTTCTTTGATAAATCTAGGGAATCATACAGATGATATCCAGCCTACCTAATTCAGTTTTATAATATTTCTAATACTAGCAAGTAGGGGTGGGAGCGGGGAATATGTAGGTTTTGTGGGGGGAGGGGAAATGGGGGACGGAACTGGTATTGGTAACGCTGGAGGAAAAAAAAGAAGCTAAGCACTAAAATGTATGAATAACTCCAAATACTGGAAATAAAAATTTGTAAATATTTAGTGCTGGGGTGAATCCTGGAGATCATTTAGCTCAATTCCCCTTACTAATGTCACACCGCAGGAAAATGAGACAGCAAAGTTAAGTGACCTGCTCAGATCCACACAGTAAGGTCAGAGCCAGGGCAGGAGGCAGCTCCAGCAACTTCTGGTGTGTGTTCCATTAGTGTCTCTAAGAACTGAACAACTGTTTTCTTAAATAGCTCAAAGAACATTTACAACAAAACTATGTTTTATTTTAAGCATATTTAAAAAGTACAGTCAATATTCTTTCTCTTGACTTTCAATTAACTGAAAAACTTTTTTTCTCTGAACGTTATAAATGTAACTATCTTAGTCTGTTTGTGTGGCTAGAACAGAATACCATAGACTGGGTGCATGATTTATAAACAACAAGCATTTATTTCTCACACTTCTGGAGGCTGGCAAGTCCAAGATCAAGGCATTGGTAGGTTCCGTGTCTGTGAAGGCTTACTTCCTGGTTCACAACAGTGCCTTTCCACTGCGTTGTCACATGGCGGAAGGGGCGAGGGGTCTCTGTGGGGTCTCTTTTATAAATAAGTGCACTAATATCTTTCATGAGGGCTTCACTCTCATGACCGAATCACCTCCCAAATGCCCTCCTAATTCCATCCATTGGGAGTTAGTATTTCAGTATATGAACTTTGGGGGGACACAAACATTCAGATCATAGACATGAGTGATCAGCAAATTTAAAAACAAACATTCTTTCCTCTCTTTGAAATTGAAGAGGAAATGGGTTAAAAGGCTTGCTTTTTTTCTTATGTGTTAGCTTTCCTTTTCCACATCTATGCATTTGCTTCTAATATTCTCTCTACCCAGCATGCCCTTTATCCCTTCCCCACCTGTCTGAAGCCTCTTTCCTTTATGAGCTAGTTCAAATATCTCTGAATCGCCACTGATCCTCCCAAGTTTCTGAAAGAAACTCCTCTCCCTTGAGAACTTCCATTTCTCTTCATTGGTGTTCCTCTCAAAGTACTTTTCACTTGTAACATTATTAAAATATTTCTGTATCCCCTACATTATCAAGCACAGTGTCTTACACATAGTAGGTGTTCAATATTTTTTTAAAAAGTAACAAAGTCTATATATCTCAGTTTAAAATACCATGGCCCAATTGGAAATGACCACGTCTAATAACACAGATCCTTTTATCTGCAGTAAAAATCCCAGGTTCATGAACCTAAAACACTCTCTTTAAAGACATATCCCAACACATTATGCCTATGTAAATGAACTAATATTTTTTAAACTTAACTTGTTTTCTTATTGTTCAATTAAAACTTGACAATTGTCACTTATTATCAATAAATCACTAGAAAATATTAGAACACTTGATAACAACGTCTCCTATTTAGTCATTATTAATGTAATTTAATTATACATCTTAAGTTTAATCTAGTATTTATAGAAGCTCAATTAAGCTTATATTAATTTGGCTTAGGATTGTGAACCATCTTCTTGCATTGCCAAGAGTGAGAATAGAGGGTCAGAGAGAAATAGACCCAAGAAAGCTACAGAACACAAAGCCCTATGCAAGAGCCTTAATTCTATTATGTAGCTTGCCTTGTGGATTTGCATATTTTATATTAATATATAAAGAATAAGTATTAACTCCATTTTATAAAAGACTGGGAAACAGAAAAATTAATATATTTACTAAAGGTCATACAACTAGGAAATTCCATCCTTGAGATTAGAACCTGTGTCACCTGACTCAAAGCCTTTAAATCTTTCTACTACTCTCTTTTGGCTTAAGAAAAATTGTACCATTGTACATTTCTACATTGCATTACCAAAAACACCTCAAGAGTAGTGGTAGCAGCAGCACTAGTTGTTGTAATAAACTTGAGCCATTTTAAAATAAGTTTAAATCCCTCATTAGATTTTGTAAGGGTGAATTGACTTTTTAAAGAGCCCCAGTGTTTTCCTTGAGACTAATTTAGAGATCTTTTTTTCCTCTTCAAATATATTGAACATGTTCTGTTGCTTTAGAGAAATTAAAGAATGCTGAGGACTTAATTTCTGACCAGAGGAGACATGAGGGGGCTTTAAGAACAAAATAAATGTCTTTCACATAACATGTGCTTAATACATTCTGCTTTCATAACAGAAGCTACTAAAAAACTCATTTCTACCATCAGCTGGGATTGTAGGCAAAAATCACTGGTTCCCTACTACTTAAACTTCCTGATTCAGAAACAGCTTTCCTGAAAATAAGGAAATTAAGCATTGGGAAGACTTCCATGACCACAGCTGCTAATATAATAGTAACTGACCCTTTTATTAACTTATCCAGCATTTATAATCTGTGCTACTGTTTTTGCATAGGTATCTTGGAATAGGGTTTTTTTCTCTGTATATCCCCATAAAATTTTATATTTTGAGATAGATTCACACATTAAACTAATTTACAAAAAGCCAAGAATAGTCTATGAAGTATATGGTCCCCTTCATATACGGAAAGAGGATCAAGTGATAGCTTTTTGTTTCTGATGCTTTTCTCAAAGTGTAATCCTTAGACCACCTGAATCACGAGCACCTGGAGAGTTTGTTAAATACAGAGTGCCAGCATCTCTCCATGGAGGTGGCCCTGGAGTCTGGGTCTGATACACACTAGAGCTTGAAAATCAGTGAACTAAAGGGTAAAGGTGGTGGCACAAGAAATAACAAACACAGACACAAACTATGGCTTTCAAGGTTAGGGAAGGCTAACCAGATACCAGATTGCTCCTCTCTAAACTTGGCCTGACCGTTTCTCAATTCCCTGCTCTGCAGGTTCATAGCATAAGTCATTTCTCACCGAGGATTATTAACTTTCCTTATGTGATGAGATTTCACTGGAAATGTGAAATTGCTCTGCCAGAAACATCACCAGTGGGTTCTGAAGAAGCCAACTCCAAAGAGCCTGCTGGCTGAGTGGCCATGTGGACAGTTATGACTGAGCTCCCCATGGACTCAAGGAAGCGCTGTAGGTTGGGTGGTCTCTGTGAACAGTAGTTCAAGGAGTAGAACAGAAAACACTGCATGTAATTTAATATAGCACACAGTCTCAACTCTGACAAGGCCCAGGTCTGATTCGCGTGAAGATCGAATTACCTCTCTGTCCACAGAGGGACACCCCTCCCCAACCATCACCATTGGCAGTGTCTGTGGGAAGACTTCCTAGCAGCTGTGATACCTTATCTAGTCAAAGGAAAGAAAGAGGTCATCAGATTCCAGGGCTGCCAGTTGTGAAACCTTTCTAAGAACCACAAAGGGGAGGTGCAGGGCGTGGGGGGCGGGTAGAGGGTTTTAAGGAAAAGATACACAAAAATAGTTCTAATTCCTTTGAGAACATAATCCAGGATTTATTTTTCTGAAATAAAAACCTGGAAGGGAAAAATAAACACATATTAAACTACTAATGACCAAATATCACTGAGGGATTTAACTATATTTTTCTTCCTATTCTAATGTTATGAAGCCAAAGCCAGAATACTCAGAAAGACTAATTGCCAATGAAATTGAGACTGATAAGCATTTGATTAACTTTTGTCATATTTATTTAGTGTATTATACTGGGATACATTAGTAACAAAACTAAAATAAAATAAAAATAAATCTCTTAACCTAACAAAGAAAACTTTGAAGGTTAAATGGACTCAAGAAAAAGTCTCAGCATCACAAAGCCACCCACAAAATCTTCGAAACTAAATTAGTAGTCAACCTGGCCTAGGTAAGTGATAAACCTTATCTATATCATGTTAACTGAAGCTAAAACAAGTCACCCTTTGAATCAATCATTTTGTTTTCAAGCTTCCTTTTGAAAAGCCTGAAACTAAAACCTCAAGTTCTACGCTATTCTTGGGTCCCAAAGTTACTAGGGCTTTCTAAAGGTCTGTCTATTTTGTGAGGCACCGGAGGTGAATAATGTGACTGCTCCCCACAGCCTTCTGGCCAATCTCTCTACAGCCTTGAGACTCACTGTTTTACTGTTATCTTACGTTTGTTTACCCCTATCTTATAGCTTAAGCTTCTCGGGTCAAGGACCCTGTCTTTAGTGGTTTATACTTTCTGAAGCAATAGACTTCTCTGTAAATAATAATGTTTGGTCATCACAAGACACTTTAATTGGATTTTCCCACAAAAAAAGAAAGTCTCTTTAAAGGTGCTTTATAGTTAAAGCACAACAGAACACTTACTGGGCCTTTTTCTGTGAGGCTTATCAATACATTCACAAGCTGGAAAACTCAAGGCACAAAAAAGCTAGTCACAATCAAGAGAGGTTCAAGTGTTTCTCAGAGCCTGAGTTATGGTCCCAGCACTGCTGGCGGAACCCTCCAAAACAGATAAGAAGTGATAAATCTGTTCATTATTGTTATTTTGGAAGATTTTGAGGCCAAGTCGTTTATTTGATTCAGTGAAATGACTATTACTTGGGGTATGAAACATACAACTAGACCTTTGTTTACTATCAGAGGCGTTATCATAATGAATTTCATTTTCTATTTCTCTAGCATGTATTTATGTTGTGGTTTCAAACTTAGTGGGGCATCAGAATCACTACAAAACATTTTAAAAGAATAAAACAACCACACGTCAGAGCTTTGCTTACCCATGGTGGGGCCTGGTTATCTGTATATAAGTGCAAAGCTCCAGAGGTGGGACACAAACATTCAGATCATAGACATGAGTGATCAGCAAATTTAAAAACAAACATTCTT
>NW_017731690.1:756064-782508 GCF_001890085.2 Hipposideros armiger
GCCACTCACGGCGGCTCTTGGCAACTCACACCAGCTGCTAGCCACACACGGTAGCTTATGGCAGCCCACTGCAGCCCAGCTCTAGGTCAAGCTGTTGTTCACCATCTTAATTGTAGAGGGCAGTGTCACTGGCCCCCATTGGGGATCCTAACCAGGGACCTGCTGCTCAGAGCTGGCGTCCCAAGCCAGCTCTTAACCAATGCACCACTCAGCCAGCCCAAGGTGGGTCTGATTTTTGATGCTCTGCTGGTTGGAGACCACTACATGTGTCCAAAGATTTGAATGGATCCCCTAGACCTGCCCTACATTTCTTGAAAGTACCTGGTACACAACAGGAGGGCCTAGAGCCCCAGACTCAGAATTCAGGTGCATTCTCAGTTTATCAGCACACAGTCACCTTATATGACAAGTTTAATACATCCCCAAAACCTAACTACACAAACAACTGAAATGTTCTAATAGCTTTGGAGACAACTGGAAAATTGATGAGGACATATGTGGTATTGGCTCACCCTTCACTATCCGATAAAGTCACCTAGGAAGCTATATAAAAATGCCATACCTAGTCTCTATCCCAAGAGATTATGGTTTAATTGGTTTGGATGTTGTTTTGACATCAGTATTCTAAAATCGCTCCAAGCGATTTTAATGTGTAGACAAGTTTGAGACCCACAGGGAAGGATGAAACAATAATTCTGCAAAAAATATTAATGAAGTAATTACATAACCAGGTACACTGCCTAGATTTTTTGATACCTAAGTCTCACAACAATATTTTGAGGTAAGTAGTGAAATTTTCATTGAGCAGATGAAGAAACAGAAAATATGCTGGAGCCTTCCTACTCAAAGTGTGGTCCATGTATCAGTAGTAACAGAGCACCACCTGGGAGCTTCTTAGGTATGCAGATTACCACGACCCAAGCCAGTTCTTCTGAATCAGAATCTAGTATTTTAACAAGATTCCCCAATGATTTGTCTACATATTAAAGTTTGAAAGGCACTTCACACTAGGGAGAATTCATACTCATGAGGCTTCTCATGGGAGTGAGAGGGCCCTCCCTGCACACACCTGCCTTGTAGATGAAACTGTTTGGTATCAGTTCCAATAGAAAGGCTTTCCTCCAGTGAGCATAACTGAATGAAGTGAGGCTATATCACCTATCGCTTCACCTTGGCTTTTTCAGTCAAATAACTATATATTACTTAATAAGAAGGAAGTATTTTAGAGAATCTAAAACAAGAATGAAATACTCTATATGAGATTAACTCCTGTCAGATGCCTTGAACTAATGGCTTGTGTGTTACCTACTTTGACCTTTGGTTGCATGTCTGATACCTCAACCCTTGTTTGAACCTTCAACTCTTGGCCTTGACCCTATCTCTCCCTAAATCTCAGCAGAGCTGAGGATGAAAGGATCTTAAATTCTACATACAGATGAAGTACTTGTGTTACGTAGCCTTAATTCATTCACTCTTCACGAACACTGCACTGGGTGTTATGATCCAAAGATGAATAGGATGACATTCCTGATTGTAAGTAATTAATAAATTAATAGGATAGACAGACAATAATAGATCATTACAATATGTGTGACAAATGAGAATACCATATGTTGGTGAGGGCATGATAAGATCCATATTTTGTACACTGCTTGTGGGTGTATATGAATTGCTGAAACCTTCCTACAAGCAATTTCGTAATATGTATTAAAAGTCCTAAAATGTTCTTGAATTTGAATCGTTTATACATGACACATTGAGGAGCCATTGTAATGGGTTTAGTAGGGAGGACAGGATCAGATTTATATTTTGGAAAGTTTACTTTGGCTTAATGTAGAGAATGAATTGGAGGGGTGCAAGACTGGAAGCAGGAAGATTAATTAATAGGCTGTTATAGCAACCCAACATTTTTCTCATCTAAGAAAAGATGAGAATCTGGACTAGGGCCATGATTATGTCTGGCTCCTATGAGCCGAATATGTTTCTAGTCTTACCTCAGAAGTGCCTCTTCTCGGAAACAATAGAGAAGGACTATCACAAGCAAAGATTTACAAAGATGCTTACTGTTGCAATGTTTGTGATAGTGAAAAGTAAAAAGGCACTTCAAGTTATCCTTAAAAAAATCTTAATATATCAATTTGACAGAATTTATAGTTATTAAAATAGCATTTATAAATAATTGTAATAAAGTGGGGCTAAGCATATGATAGTATGTAATCTTAGGCAAAACGCTGTGGTCAAAATTATCCAAACATTCATTCAAGCTCTAATCTCTGCCTAATTCTATTGACTTATGCCCATGATGCTCCATCTGTACTGAAATGCTGCTTATTCTCTAAACATAGCAAATTCTCCCACAATCCCATGCTACTAATTATGCTATGTCTGTTTTTTGGTTTTGTTTTTTGTTTTACAAAAATATAATTTTTCCTTTACAGCTCAGGGAAAAACCATAGGTGCTCCTCCTCCGTCCTCACCCCCATACTCCCAGGACAGCCCAGGTCCCTGGAGTTACCTGCTAAATGAATTAGTTAATTATCTACTTAATTGTCCCCTCTCTGTACTTACTTTCCCTCAGCCCAGTGGGCACAATCTACCACAGAACTTGGAACTGTATCCTCCCCATGCTTGTTTCCATTTCTCATTCAGAGGCTCCTCTTCATGGAGATTACCGCTAATTACCTCACTGGAATAAAAGACCTCTTAGAGGAGCAGACACTTTTCCTTCTGAATATTCGAAAGCCGCAAAACACTTCAGAGTATATTTTAAATATGTTATTCTGATTTCTTGGGAGATTGAATACAAATGTTTACAAATAAGTTCATAAATAAATGTGCTGATAAAATGGAGAAACAACCAATCGTGCAGCTTCATGGAAAATAAAGATTTTATTATTAAAGACAGTATAGAGAAAAATCTTAGAGGAACAAAAATTTTCAAAGGGACTGGATGAAGAGTTTGGCCTTCAGAAGTTGGATATTTGGAGGAAAATAAAGTCTAGACAAAGGTCTGAAGGTGAGATAGTCCCAAGCATGTTTGCAGCAAAATGAGTGCATGGGTTGATGCCGTGGCTCCGTGGAAAGCCAATGGTGGAAAAATTAAATGGAAAAGTCTAAAAAGAGCCAAACTTTGGTAGTTGAATGTTCATATTGAAGTATTTAAACTTTGTTTTTTATATTCTAGGAATTCATTGAAGGTTTTTGTATACGCATATAGGCAATGAAATGATTATATCTGTGTGCTTTAAAGGTTACTGACAGTATGTGAGAAAGATGGCAGAGAGGAGAACATGGAAGCTGGAAGCTCCTAAGTTGGTCTTCTGCTCAAAACTTCACCTGAACTCTAGACTCATAAATTGACCTGCCTGCAGGGCCATCTTACCTGCTTACAGAAAAGTCATTATGTCTAAAAAAGAGTTTGTCAAAGGTATTTGTTTATCCCATGAATTAAATTGTGCATTAATTGCTGAACATACACATGTAATTGTAAAAAATTCTTACGATGTTGGTCTCTCCGTATAACTAAAATTTAGGAGATCCAAAGTACTCTACTGGGGCTCTTGTGTCCTGGGAGTTTAGAGTAGATGAAGATAAGGGGTATCACTTGCCAACAAGCTGCAGGGCTTGAAGGAAAGAAGAACAATACAGAAGGCCATGTGTTAAGGTGAACCCCAAATTCAATCCATTCAGATTTTCTAACTGAGTCAACCTTGTGAAAGGCTAATCAGAAAGAGAAAATCTATTGGGTTGTCGGAAAAGTCATGAAGTATTTTTTTCTGTTTTTTGTTGCAAAAATGCATCATGACTTTTCCAACAACCCAATAGAAAAGAAGAGGAAACAGATGAGGGCAAGAGGATCTGAAGCAGGGGTGAGAAGGGTGCTCTGAAGCAAAGAGGATGGCTGGAAGGATGACTGCAGCAGCTCTCTATAAAGGGCTTTAATGCACAGGGCATAAATAGTGAAGTTGTCCAAATTGCTATCCTTGCTTGGTCATATTTTGTCTTTCAGTACAAGTCCAACCTTTTGCTATAGCTTTTCTGTGGTGCTTCACTGTAAATATTTTGGATATATAGGACAACTTCTTAGAACACATCTGCATCTTCAGTGCTGAAATTTTCTAATATCCTATTGACATTTATTGTTTCTCTCTTTCTCTCTGTGTCTTTTTTTTTTGCTTGTAGTGTTCTATTAGACTCAGTTTTCTATCTAAACCTAGTGTCTTACTCTTTCCTTCCCACTTTTTCCCTGCTTCATTCTATTTCAGTTCATTCTCTCTTTCCTTTTCCTGTCTTATTTGTGGTATCAAAACACAGAGGACTTTCAGTTTCACCTTTCCTTCCACTAATACTGGTTTCTGATTTGTGGTCCACATAACTAAAAGTTTTCTAGACCAAAAATCAATATGGATATAAAATAGTGTACTAGCACATGTGCAGGGATTAAATGCCCTGAAACTGTGTCTTCTTGGCTGGAACCAGGCATCCTTTAAGCCTCTCTCAAATTCTCTCCTGAGCAAGCCTTCTTTGCCATCAGAGTTTGCTTGTGGCATATTACAAACCATTGACCATCCACACATTCAACAGTAAATTTTGCAGAACATATCAGCTGTAATACCCCATCTATCCATGTGTCAAGTATTACACTAAACACTAAGGACACTGGGTGACTAAGACGAGACTTTCTTCTCCAGAAACTCACAATATAAAGGGGGGATCAGACAACTACATACATAATTACAATATAGTATAATAAATACAATATATAAACATACTGCATTATTTTTTTAAGCTGAATCATGAATCAAGTTCTTGGTCTTGTAAACCAGCAGTCACTTCCTACTATATTAGCCATATTTTGGTACCAGTATGCGACAAGACAGTGCCATATATATATATATATATATATATATATATATTCTCTCTCTCCCTCCTTTTCTCTCTCTCTCTTACATACCAGTGAGTAACCTAATTCATATTCAACTTCAGCATTTTTATTTGATGAGTAGATTAGGATGCTGTTACACTGGCAGTGGATACATATGCTGGGCTGTAAATTATTCATATGTATCTACTACTTTTGGTCTTCAGATTTATTGAACTCATACATTTATGAATATGGAAGGGAAAGAATTATTTTCCTAGGAGAGAAAAAATGCTGAAATCAAGAAAACTTCAGGAAATCTGTATAAAATGGCTGGTTGCAAGGATTTGGGGATTTTGTTACTACCATTGGTATTTTCTCACTCCAAACCAAAGAGATTATATGAACTTAGAGATATTGTGAACCACTGGCACTTGGATAGGAAGAAGTTGGTTCTTCTTTCAGTTCCTTCCTGATATGAGAATGTTTAAGGTTTCAGTGTACATTTTGGGCAACTATGGGTCTCCCAGAATCCACTCTTCTTATGTCTATGGTACCATGAAAAAACACCAAAATATATATTTTGTGTTAGATATATATATATATATATATATATATATATATATATATATATCCGTGTCTACACCTATGTCTATCTATGCATATAATAAGAGAAATAATATAACAATCTTTATTTTAACAATGTCAAACTATTAAAAGAGGATTGGATCAATAGGGAGAAAGAAATATATATGTCCAGCTGCTCTACTGTTTAAACTATCATGAAATAAAATTATATTTATATTTAAAGTAAGTTGGTAGTAGCTCTTAAAAATAGGAAAGACACCCACAAGTAGTCTACATAATTTAAAGTTTGTTCAGTTTTTACCCAAATCACTCAAAATTTATGGTAAACATAACTAGAAGCCATAGTCAGATCAGCAACATACCTAAACACAAAATTTTCAGAAAACAAAGTATTGCCATAAATCTGAGGAAAACCAAAACAAAGAAACTTCATGGAAACAAACAAATAAATAACTGTAAAAAAGAAAATAACAAAAAAGAGACAGATACAATAAAAACCACATTTAAAATTATCCTCAGCTCTTTGAGAATTCTGTATTTATAAAAAAAAGAAAGTAGATATTGTGGAAATGAAAGCTAAGGTAGTTGAAATGTTGAGAGAGAGAGAGAGAGAGAGAGAGAGAGAGACAGACAGACAGACAGACAGACAGACAGACAGATTGAATAGAGAATGGGCACAGCTAGATAGTAAACCCATGAGCTGAAGATGAAGCCAAGAACATCTTCCACATCACAGCACAAAAGAACAAAGAAATGGAAAGAATAAGAGAAAAGTTAATAGACAAGGAAAACACATTCCAACATCCATTTAATAGGATTTCCAGAAGGAACAAAGAGACTGGAGTGGAAGAAATGACAAACAAATCACATAAATTATAGAAGAAAAATTTGAATCTAATGCAATAGCTGTAAGAGCTTATGCAATACCAAGCAAGATGAATAAAAATAGACATATACTTAGGCCACCATGCTGAGGTTTCAGAATTCCAAAGAGGAAAAGTAAAATCCTACAAGATTTTCGAGTGAAAAACATAGCTTATTTATAAAAAATACCCCACAAATCAGCTAAACAAGAATCATCTTCTTGGCAACACTGAGAGCCAGAAAGTAATAGAGCCATACCTTTAATGTTAACACCAAAAAACTGATTTTAAACCTAAAATACTATACTGAATCAAACTAATATTCAAATAAGAGGGCAAAATAATGATATTTTCAGATTTGCAATACGTCAGAAAGTTTACCACCCACAGTTGTTCTCTGAAAAAATTACTCTTAACTCTAACACAGGAAAAAGGAGCCCAAGAAGTGGGAAGATATAGGCTGCCAGAAGAAATGGTGAGCAAAGAAACCAATAACCATACTTAAATTTAAAGCTTTGTTAAAGCATGATGTAAAAAAATCAAATAGGAATCAAGTTTCTGGAACCAAAATCTCAGATGATTTCTATATAGGAAGCAGAAGGAGAGGAGTATGACCTTTGGGGAGAAAGTCAAATTATAATATCCTAATGTTGTCACTGTTTCACAAGAACCTATAAATTCATCTAAACGAATATATATGTTTGTTGTGTGTATATATGTAATTATAATAAATAATACATTTATATATTAGATCTAAGCAAAATCTGATAGCAGTAAATTCAACATAAGTTAACATTTTATGAATAACTAAGGGTATATACAAATTAGTTATGCAAATTTGACAAAACCACTAGAGCAAAAAAAAAAAATCATGTGGCAAGAACACGTGACCCACTTAAACAAAGAGAGAGAAAGAAAAAGCAGGGTGATTTGACAAATAAGTTCAAGCACATCATTAATTAGAAAACTGTTAAAGCGTTAAAAACATCCATTAAAATACAGGGATGACTGATAGAGTTTTAAAAAATCAAGCTATATGCTATTTACAATGGGATAGAAATAAGTATACAAAAGACAAACACAAACAAAAGATAAACAGTGTGGTAAAATTAATATAAGACAAAACAAATTTTACACAGAAAAGTATTTAACATGTCAGAGTGATATTTCATATTCTTGAAAGCTACAGTCCATTACAATAAACAGCATAGCCTGGACTACATATTTTTTAAAAACTGGTAGAAATATAAGAAAACATTAAGAAATAGTATTAAGACTTTAGTATGCCCATAAGAAGTCATTAGCAGACAAAATATAAAAATATAGAGACTTTAACAACACAATTAACAATTCTTATTTAATAGATAATAAAGAAGCTTGTTCACTAAAATCAGAGAATTTATATTTCTAAACACAAAATGAATTCAAGAATTCACAATTTAAAAGACCCCAAAGAACAGAAGAGGGAGCAACTGATTCTGCCTGAAAGGGGAGGAGATACAGAATATTCAAAATAGGTCAGTGTATTTCAGACTAAACAGTAAGACCAAAGCTTATTATTCAGTTTCTGCCCAGCCCAGGTCTCTAAGTATATCTACCATACCTGTCTTTTTGGCTCTTTAATCACCCCCAGGAAACATGTTTAATGTTGGAAAAACTAAGTTTGCAGTATTAAAATTATGCTAATGGAAGGAGGATGGAGAAAACATAAGCATTTATATTTAACTTTTCTAGCTCATCTATCAGCAGTGCCCTTCAATACCCAACAAACAATCTCATTTTGATTTTTTTTCAACACTAGGTATAGGTATAAATAAAGGTATAAGATATGCATATGTATGTATATATGCATATATATGTGTAAGATATGCATATATATGTATATATGCAACACATATGTTTGCACATATGGGTGTATGCATGCATGCATGTAGTCATGTATATGTGTGTGCATGTATGTATCTGCATATATGCACGTGTGTATATATATATATTGTTTTTATATACAAAGAGGAAAAATTTACAAATACTTAACTAGGATTGTGGAATACAAAACCCAATGAATAATGAGCAATTATTGAATTTAATTAATAGATCTTAATTACCTATAAATATGTAGTATTATTGTTTACACTACAGAATGGTATGTTATCACACATAACTTCTGGGTTATCATGCCTGTAAATGATAAAAACTTTAAAAAGACAATTTATGGATATGTCTGCTCTAGTACACAGGAGCAAAATTAGAACTTTTGAGCAAAGTGTCAAAAATGGTATTGAGGAGGATGTAATCCATAACCCATAACACCAAACTCATATATTAGGAAATCTATTAATTTATTGGCTTATAAGATATTGCCATCAATGACCATATAACTGTCCTCAAGGATTTATCAGTGGTGCTACATTGTCAAGCTCCAAATAAAATGATAGAAAATACAAGTTTCTGTGTAAACCATTAGCTGCTAGACATAGAAGAAAAGAAGACTTTTTGAGAGAAATTGGAAGGTAGTTCTATCAATATCATGTAGACCCCCGTGTTATGGCATGACTCACTCTTCAAGGTAAAAACATGCACTTTTTATTCTTTAAGTATTTCTTGGTTAAAAGGAGGCATTGTCCTATCATCTCTATTTAGTCTTGCCTTTCCAAATAGTATAACAGTAAAAATTACTGCACTTTACTTCAATAAGTTCTATGGACATAATAGGGTAGAGAACTAACACTCCAAAGTGCTTAACTGTGTCCATAGACTTAACTGTGTTCCCTCAAGATTTGTATGTCAAAGCCCTCAATCTCAATGTGACAATATTTGGAAGTGGGGCCTTAGGGAGGAATGAGATTTGATGAGGCCGTGAGGGTGGGGGGGGCCCTCATGATGGGATTAGTGCCCTTGTAAGAAGAGACAGCAGAGACTTTATGTTCCTATGCTGGTTTTCCCTGCCGCCACCATCTCTCTCTCTCTCTCTCTCTCTCTCTCTCAAGAACAGTCAGAAAAGATCGTGCGAGCACACAGTAAGATGGCTGCTATTTCCAAGTCAGAGAGAGGGTTAGAATCAGACCATACTGGAACCCAGATCTCAGACTTCCAGCCTCCAGAATTGTGAGAAATAAATTTGTGCTGTTTCAGCCACCCTGTATATGATATTTTGTTACGGCATCCAGAGCTGACTAAGACAGGTAGAATCATAAACCAGTCAAGGATGAGAAAACTGTTCTGAGTTAAGTGGCTTTTTATATAAGGATAAATTTATCTAGATGTATACTCATACACCAAATATATTTTATAATTCATCAGATACCAATAAAAGCCCCAATAGCACAGTGTCAGATATCACCAATAAAGGTCTCTAAATGCTAAGCTCTTTGGTAATGTTCTGGATTGCTCTAATCAAGTGGAATGGCATAGATCCTCTGTCATATACTGGAAACTCAGAAACTCTACTCTTGGCCAAATTCCCTGTAGCTCCTTTCACCCAGGTTTCTGTGTGAGTTCCCAGAAATAGCTCACTTAACCTACCTGAACCCATGGTAAGCACATTGACTTCAAAATACCCTTCTTCATCCATTAACTTCAAAATACCCTGCATTGTTGATTGGAAAAAACATAAGTGGTTACATCCCATTCTTATTAAAAATGAATTCTCTTTCCATCTCCCCAAGAATGCCCACTTCCACTCCTCATGTTGCCATGACCCACAAAGCTCCAATTGTTTTCTTGGACTTTGACTGGCAAAGATGACTTGTCCTACACAGATAGTGCAAGATTAAGGACCAGGATTGGATAAGATGAACAACTAGATGAGGTTGAAAAAAGGAATAAAGGAAGAAGGAAAAGAAAGATGCCTGCCCCTCATCATGGAAAGACTGGGATGATATTTGGTTTAGAAAAGTTCCCTGAGGACCGGCCAAGTGGCTCAGTTGGTTAAGAGCTCGCTCAAGAGTGCGAGCTCTGAGCAACGGGGTTGCTGGTTCAATTCCCGGCCCAAGCTGAGCTGCCACTGAGCTGTCAACAGGTAGCAGGATGGCTCAGCTGAAAAAAAATAAAAATTAAAAAAATTAAAAAGTTCCCTGAATATGAACACTTTACTATGGACTGCTTAGTTGCAATAACATTGATGACAAAATAGCACAGAATACCTGTAGTCTCTTGATCTGTGAGTCACTATAAAAGGAAGAAAAAAACTAGACTTTTAAAACTCATCAAAACTCAAAGCTTCATTTTCAACATCCAGAATCTCTTGGAGGATTGTATAAACTTTGGTTGCTTGTCAATAAGTGATATTGGGACACTGACAGTTACTCAGGAGAATAAAGAGTCCCAGATTCTGGAATATAACTTAGATCATTTATCTGACTGACTAAATATCTTGGACGAATAATTACATTTTACATTAGCTAAATTTTTCTAACTACAAAAAGTTGGTAATGTAACATAGCGAAGCAGTATGTATAGTGGTTGTAGCAAAAACTGCCATATTCTCATCTTTGTCCTGACTTTTCTCCATTTATTTGTTATAAACTGGGCAAGTTATTTATCTCAGTCTTAGTTTCTTCATTTGTAAAATGAGGATAACACTTGTAAGTAGTCCTTAGAGTTTTTAGAGAATTTAAGGAGTTAATAAATTAATAAAACTCAGAACAGTGCCTGATACACAAGAAACATTCGATGCATTTTAACCATTATTTTTAAGAATACCTCCGTCATCTCCCTTAAAACTACACTGAGTCTCTCAAGCATCATTCTATAACTGCTCAGTCATTTGAAGTTACAAGTTCTTCAGTGTTTGCATTAAAGATCTTAGCACCTGTACAGAAGTCGAACAACACAAAAGCAAATGTCTTGCAACATGGTTTTGTGAATGTGAAGAAAGAAAAGTCTAGATTCAGAAATTCTGGTGTTTTAACTATTTTTTAAACCAAATTGTGCCCATTAATTGAGCATTTTTTATTCCTTAATTTTAGCATTTATAAAATGTGAAACATAGAAGCTGATTAATTTGAGAAATGATGTAGCATGAGCTTTAAATTATGAACATTGGTTATATATACAACAATTTTGTTCTATAAAATTAAAATCACAGTAGCTTATTTAGTACCTACATAATGATATGTTGCTAAATATTTATGCTGCTAGGCATTTATGTATAAATAATATTTTAATCTGTTAACACTGATTTATAATATCATATTAAAATTTAGCTTTTTGCTAATATTTGAAGAGGCTGCATGGGTTTAAGATGGCAGACTCTGGAGCCAGGCTGCTGGAATTTGAAATCCATTTCCACCACCTACCAACTAGCGGAAGCTCTAGCAACTTATTTAATTCTTCCCTCATTGAAAAATTGAGAAATAACTAAACCTCATTTTATTGTGATGAGAACTAAATTATATGAAATATGCAAAGCACCTAAAATATTGCTGGGCACCAGAGTAAACACCACAAATCAGTTATTTTTATCTGGTCAACATACAATATCAATATCATATCCTAAAATTGCATGGCATTTTGTCATTCTTTGAATCACCATCGCATAATTTGCACAGAAATTGGGTTAAGTAAGGCACAGTGGGTTGGGGAGCTTACTTGAAAATAAAATGGGCCCCTTTTGGTCATGTCTATGATCCATGCCTGCCCATCCTGACCACTCACTACTTGTCGGATTTCTCTCCACCTTGTCTTCTCCAATGAGATTCATTGAGTGCAAACTCTAGGCTCACTATTTTAGAGCCAAATGTTTAGGGTCCAGAGGGCTTAGGGTAGCAGATTCTTAGATTCCCCAGACTTCAAGTCTATCAATTTTTTTCCCATGCACCATCTGCAAATTTAAACATCTTGAGAAGACAGAAGAGAGGGTCCAGAGATTTTAGACAGAGAATAAAACATAAAAAATACAGAAGAAAGGCAGGCTTAGAATTAAGGCAGCGTTAATTAACATTAAGGTGAAGAAGAAGAAAAGAAAAATGAGAGAAAGAAAGGGACTTACCAGCCCTGGCATCCTCTGATCATTCACCCTCCAGGCATTCTCAGGTTACTCAACAGATTTGGATCTATGCCTGAGTGTTGGAGAGCATGTGTAATCCTTCCCTTACTTTAGTTCTTCAGTCATTTTTTGTTTCATTCATCAATTCATTCAATATGCAATTATGTAGCACCTTCTCTGGGCTAAGCATTCATTCTACTAGACACTGGGACTGGGAAAAGAGAGAAGTGGTTACCAGGATGAAGAAAAACAGGACTCCCGACCTCAAGGGGTTTGTAGTCTGGTGGAAGAAACCGATAAAGGCATAAAAACATGACAATAGAGCCCTGAGTTAATGAATATAAATGCTACGGGTGCAGAGAGGGAGGGATGATGAGCTCTGTCTGAGCAGTTACGGACATTTCCACAGAGGCTTTAACACTTGAGTAAGTCCCTGAGGACAACTAGGTACTCCCCAGCCTGAGAGAAACCATATTTTGCACAGCATGAGGCAGCAAAGGCATGATGTGTCAGGAAGCAGTGGTTCACTGTGGCTGCAAAAGTGAGAGCGTGGGTGGAGGCACAAGACGTAGTGGAAGAGGTGGGGGTAGTTGAGAAATCATGTGCCCAAATAGGTTTAATATGTCTCTTTCATCTTTCTTCTTCTCCTCCTCCTATCGTCCTCCCTACTGTGACTAGATGAGAGATGCCTTGGAAGTTCCTATTTCTGGTTCTGGGAAAGGCACTGAATCCATGCAATTCTGAGAAGGATGGCCTGGAGTGACCTGAGCATCTGGAAAGGCCATTTTCAGCCTTCAAACTGGGACAGCTGAGTGGCTGGTGGTGTCACCAAGTGACTCAGCAGGATTGGGGTCTATTATTGAATTTTATCGTGTCACAGCTAATAGTGTCAGTAAAACATAAAGCATTACTTAGAAATTGTCAGATGGCATTTCTTTAGTGGCTTTGTTGAAAATTACAGGTATGGTACACTGGTATAGATAGCCATCTCTGTGTGTGTGTGTGTGTGTTTGTATGTGTGTGTGTGTGAGTGTGTGTGTGTGTGTGTGTGTGTTTGTATGTGCGTGTGTTAGTTTTTATAGCCGATAGGCCCCAGGAGCTCTGAAGAACAACCAGGTCCTTTTAATATTCTTATTTGAGCACATACCTGTTTATTCAGGACAAGGGTACAATGGGGGCTTTTTGTGCCCTTGGAAGTGTTAGAATCAGGATGAGGAGACCAGGAGATGCTGAGAATCTAACAAGACATGATCACGTGTTTCTTCTGTGGTGACAGAGTGTGGCAAAGGCTCAGCTTTCCTATAGCCGATGCTCTTCTCAGCCCAGGCCTTTAGATATCATTGAAACAAACACTCCCTTCTCTAGTATGTTTTAGTCTAGACGATGCGAAATCCTTCGGCCTGACAGAAACAGGCAGTTTAACCAAGAGAATCATTTGCCTGTGTTTTCCTGGGACTCTCCCCAGTAACACTGCCTGGAAGTTCTGCCTGCCAAGGCTATCTGAGTACACTGAACAGCTTAGCAGAGAAGGAAACTGATATGAAAAGTGGACAGGAAGCAGCCAAAACAGGTCTCTCTTGAATATAAGCATAAAAGTGCAAACAGCCCAGTTAACTAACTGGTTTTCTAGCATATTAGGCAGTAATGCAATCTCTGGCTACCTGAAATTGTATTAAATGAAGAGAAAAGAAATCAATACATTAATTTGCATAATAGGAGGTGCTTATTAAGTCTCCTGGATGGGATGCTCTACACATAAGCTTTCAATATTTCAACATGATTTGCTCTTAAGATATCAGAAACTAAAACTGAACACACTGTCTGTTGGCATCTTCTAAAAAAGTCCTTACAGCATCTCAGTCTAATAGTTCAGCACTGGCAACGCCAATCTTACACATTTCTGAAAGTTTTCAGCAGTAAATCTTTGAAAATGTCCACTTAAGCAGTAAAGGTCATAAATACTTCGTGAGAGCAATGAAATAGAACAGAATTTTGGAAGTTATAATTTTAGTGGCTATAACTGCACTATAAAAGGAAGGCCTCTGGGACCCAAAATAAATGCAAAACCCTGTATAAGTGAACGGCAGTGCTAACGCATCTGCAAGTGGTAAATTATCCCCAGTCCCAGGTGTGGGGCGTTATCCTAAGGGTGTCCAGTGATTAAAGGTAAGAACATGGCTAAAATCCAAGGGAAAACTGAACTTTAATGATGGCTGGAAATTGTCAACAATTTCTCTGGAAGTTTGATTTGTTCCCATTTGCTCATATTAGCCAGGTCCAAAGTTCAGCAAGTTGTCTCTAATCAGTACAGATACTCCAGTGAGAAAGGCCCAGAGGGTGAAAAGGGTCTTTGGCTTTTCGTTTGCTCAGGAATAAGTTCATACAGGATGGAAGTAGAGCCATAGTCCTATCACCTATAAGCCCTTTAGGCTTCAACAAAGAATAGACACTTACTGAGATCATTGTCCTAAAATTCAACTGATTGCAAAGCGACATAAAAATTTCATTACATTTGTACTCTTTCTGGTACATCACTTATTCTGTTTAGTACATATTTGCCTAAATGTTCTTTTACATTTAAATTTGTGTCAAGGTCTTAGAAACTCCCAAAGGGTCAAGGATATGTTTAACTACTTCCTAATCTCTTCCCCTATCTTCCAACCCATACACACATGAACAACACTGTGCATTATTGAATACAAGTGACTATTATTTCATAATTACACCCATGATTTTTTTGTAATGTGTGAGGTCACAAAGTTCCCATCTTTCATTCTTTTCCATAAAGTTTTTGAATTGTCCCCTCTGCCCCAATCTAGTTTTGATTGGTACAGTATAGAAAACTGATGAGTACAGTATTGAATGACGGTGGCAGAGATAAAAAAGTTACATCTGAAGAGCAGATGAAGAAAATTTTCATGCAAGAGAAGAAGCCCACGCTTCCAACTTTTAATCAACATTTGATTGTAGCCTATTAAAATGCCAGTTCACTTTGCAATATTGTGCTATGTCTTCACACCTTAAAATAGTCACTGTGAAATAGTTATTTTACCCCAACTTTCCCATCTGAAAATAATAACACATTGGTACCTTTTGCTGTTACTCCTAAATTTTTTTGGTTTTTATTATTGTGTAACTGAAATGTCAGTCTTCTGCCTCTAAGGGTCACCTTCTAGTTTCTTTAGAAAATAAAGGATCAAGAGGGTTTGTCTCATGTCAACTCCTGAGTCATTGATTTGGCAACTATTTTCTATATCGTGCACTCCTCTCAGTCTTGCTTTCTGCATGGCCTTTGATCACTGCTCTTTGCAATACTTTACCACCTGGAGCTTGGATCTTCCTTGGTGGAATAGTGCTTATTCCAGAAGGCCACACTTTCTATCTCTAACCTGTCACTTTCTGCCTTTTATTGCAAATTTAGCTGCAGGTTTGGGGATCATTCCAAGTAAAACTCTAGCTCTTTCTCAGAAAAACATTGCCTGGTAACTTATGTGGGTTGGTTTTACCATGGCCTTTTTTAAATGTGGCCACTCCTGGGATGTAATAATCACCCCTCAGAGCATTTCCCAAAGACTGGGCTAGCCTGTCCAAAGTAAGACTATGACAACAGTGGGTGGGAGTTGGATTTGAGAGGTAGAGGGCCTGCAGAAAACAGTTTATAATGGGTTCTACAGTTAAAGCCTGGTTACCATCCAGGCCTCTCAGCTAGTGTGAAGTGAAGCCAGCCTAAGCTTTTGGGTAGACATGTGTTGATTTGCATACCCAATGTCATTCCCCTTATTCTTGTAATAGCATCTTGACTTTTCTTAAGGACCAGCTCTACCCAATTTCATTCCATGTAGTTTAGGTGGGGCTAGCCCAAACCCTGGAATCAGAGGTAAGCTCACACCCATGTCTGAACAATTGGTATCTTGGTCTGGCGCTGGTGATTAGTTAATCACTCTTTGCTCCAGTCAAAATAATCCCAGGAATTTTTCTGCAGCAGTTAGGAAAGACAAGTTTTACTTATTTATTTATTTATTTATTTATTTATTTATTTATTTATTTATTTACTTACTTACTTACTTACTTATTTATTTGTCTCAGACTGCTAGCAGAGAGGATAGAGTAAGTTTGAGCTTCCATCAGGCATCATAAAAGCATAAAATAAGGCCAATCAAAAGGAAAGTAGCACTGAGATGTAAGGAGAGATTGTCTCTGATGATGGCATTGGAGCCTCTTAGATCTAGCCATGATTAAAGCTGGTACTGCTGGAATTTTCAGTATGGGAACAAGATTTCTTTTTTTCAACTTAAGCCAATTTGAGTTGATTGGAGTCCAAAGATTCTTAAAAAATATATTCTTAAATTTTTCCTATGGCACCAGGTTTCCCATGGATACCAGAATAAACACACACACCTACCCTCCCATACACAAAAGTAAACAATAATTTTAAAAATATTGCAGTCTAAATTCATAATAATAGAGGGAAGCATTTTTTTGTGAAATATAATATAGTATACACAGATACTTGTGTGAACAATGACTATAGTACTTTATATTATTATATAAAAAGTATCAGTTTTCATCCATTTCTAGACAATAATTCTAAATCCTAATGATGCAAAGGAAATAAACGCCATTACATTTTCATGACAAATAACAAAACTACATATTTCTTGAATTACACAACTAGCTGGAATTAAAATATTTGAAGTTCAAGGTCAAACTAATAAACAGGCATCCCCCTACCTCACTATATCTCTATAGCAGATGACAATATAAGATTTACTTCCCTGTTCAAATTCCTGAGATAAAGGAATGAGGGACAGGCAGGGAAGGAGGCTGGTTCTTCCAGTGACATTTTGGATTTAGGCAACTTTAACCAATGTTTATAAAGGACACAAAATCTGTTTACAGCTTACAAATTCATTTATGACCTTTCTCAATACACATATATTCATTTTCATTTATGAGAGGAGAACGGTTTATGTTAGATGAAATAGACCAATGTGGGGAGGAAAAGTTGAGAGATCACTATACTACTCTAGAACAGATCGTGTTTGTTGGGAAATCTTTAACATTGAGTCAAAGACATGATTTAATTAGTTATGTTCAATTTGAAGAAAAAATATTTTCTTTTCTTTTTTTTTTTTTTTACTTTACATGGAGAATATTTATCTAAAGTCTAAATATTCTAGTAAATCAGAGTTTGGATACCCATACATCTATTAACTTTTGTGTGGTGTGGTGCGTTTGTGTGTGTGTGTGCCTGGAGAAGGCAAAGGAGAGGAGGCAAGAGCCATGTATTACCTTCCAATCTCTCTCTTGGAGGAGAATGAGGTTGGTGAACAAGAGATGGAACCCCAGTTTGGGTACCAGATATTATTCCCATTCCAGAAGACACTAGTCTATGATTTATATTTATATGATACCAAATAACATGGAATTCTTTTCATGGTCAGTGATGATTAAATGCACCCTCTGCCTCCAGGATCCTGACATCAGTATGGAAACTTGCTTAGCTAATCAACAGTTGGCTCTCAGTGCAGAGCACATTTTGATTTTATATATATATATATATATATATATATAGTGTTTTTTTAAGTATATCAAAGTATTGAAGTATCAGGAGCAATGAATTCTGTCCCTTTTTAAATACTTCTGCTTTCTGACACTCCATTTAATCAATTCATTTTAGCCACTCTAAAGTAGATTCAAGGCTTTTAATTTGATCAGAATAGAATAAAAAGTTATTTACTTATTTTAGGCATTTGTTTTTAACTACTTGGATCTTAATCTCTAGAAGATTGTTGACTTCAGATTAACCTGTGATACCATTCTTTGGGATAAAAACCTTCCCCATTTCTATCTAACAGGTCTGTTCTAGTCCCATGAAGTTGCTACCTGTTTGGTTTAACTGTTCACTGAGGACTATTGGTTCTTTCTCAAGGCCTCCACACTTGTAAGAAAACCCCATAATTGGCTCTCCTTTACCTCCCAGAGTAAAATCTAAAGTCTTTAGCATAGCATTTGAGATCCTTTATGATCTTGAATTCTCTGTTTTTATTAGATTGACCCATCTACATATCCTTCCCATGAAGACTTCCATCTTCCTGGTTTTAAATGTTGAGAAAATTCCTTATTTATATAACATCATATACAAATATGTGACCATTTTAGCTTTTTAATCAATGTTTGTTATCTAATAAAGAAAGCTGAAATATATATATATATATATATATATATATATATATATATATATATATATATATATACACACACACACACACACACACACACACACTCATATACCTTTTTGGGTTTTGGTACTGAAACTAAATATGTTTCATAATGTGAATGGGACAGTAACATATTTTACTTTTTTATATTTTTCAAGTCCATATAATATAAAGAACATTTATTCCATAACAGTTGTAAGGGAAAGGTCTTTAGGGAATCAGGTTCAGATAATAACTTTAGGGATAATTCAATTTTTACTAATGTATCACTTGAGCAATTTTATATTCTTGGAGGATCCCTTTTCTTTATAAAATTTTCACATTTATTAGCCCATTTCCTAAAAAGAAGAATAGCATTTTTCTTTCCTCAAGGCCTAGTTGGCATATTCATCTAAAAGTTAATATGCTACAATCTTAAGAGCACAGACTCCCCAAAACCAGAACTCCTGCCACTTATTATTGTCTCCTTAGGTAAGTATTAAACCTTAAATTTGGGATGATGATAATTAATAGTACTTTTGTGACAAAGTTGCTGTGAAGATTAAATGAGTTACTATATAGAGAACACTTAAAAATGCCTAGTGTGTAGAAAATGTTAGCTATTTTTTTATTCATTGACTATTTAATAAGCACCTCAAACTTAAGAGATCCAAAGTATTGGGTTGTCGGAAAAGTCATGATGCATTTTTGCAACGAAAAACATAGAAAAAATATGTCATGACTTTTCCGACAACCCAATAGAATTTCAATCTACTGCCAATTTCCCAGATGTGCTCCTTCTTCTATAATCTCCTTCTAGGTAAAATGTATCACATTCTCACAAAGTTTCTTTGTTCAAAAAACTACTAGCTGCAACTAATTCCTCTCTTTTCCTCACCTCCCACATCTAATTTATCAGTAAGTCTTATCATCTTTAAATTTACATATCTTCTAAATTAGACAACTTCTCGCTTCTTCCATCATTGTCTAAGTCCACAGCACTATCACCTTGACTATAGCCATGGTCTCTTAAAGGATCTCTCTGGTCATACTCATATTCCACTTCATTCTCTACACCGCAGCCAGCATCTCTTCCTTCAGTGAGAAACGAGATCAAATTACCCCCCGGCTAAAAATTGCATGGGTCTTCTTATAACACTCAGAATAAAATCCAAAGTCTTTACCTTCACCTAAAATGCTGTGAGTACACTGGCCTCTGTGTTGTTTCAACCTCATTCCCTATCAGGTCATGCCTGCTCTTTGCATGGGAGCAGGTCTTTCTAAGAGTGGGTGTCTTCAAACATGCAAAGCTCGTTTCTATCATGGAAGTGCTAAGCGTAGGGAGAGAGGAAGCATTCTGTAGTCCTATGATTAGCTCTCAGTCTTTTGGTGGGCACGTGTTCTTGGACTGTGAACTTCACCTATGTGTCTCAGTTTTTCTTTCCTCCCCTTAGGTGGAATAGGATAGCTGGAGGGGGCTGGAATTGTGCATTTCTCTTCTCCCATATTGAAGGCTATTTGCTGACTGGAGTTGGGTATTTCTCTTACCCCAGGTAGGTTAGGCTTTGATGAAACCCCAGAAGGCTGGGCTGTGGTAAAATAGTTTCTCCTATGGCAATGCCTTGTAAAGAACAGAATGCTGTAATATTTATATTTCAAAATGATTCCTTTTCCTCTCTTCCTGCTGGAAGCATGATCACATTTTTCTACAATATTCACTGTGAGTACTTGGTGGGGCTCCTGGAGTTAAAAGTGTGGGAGCCCTCTAAGGACTGAGTTCTCTTGGAGTTTTTAACTCTCAGACTTGTCCACCCTGGGCCTCCAGCAATTTGTCAATTACAGTTTGAGTTTTCCTATCCTGGCACTGGTTCCTGTGGAGGTTTCTACTGGTAGGTTTGTGCTGTTAAGTTGAGATTCTCTGTATCCTTCATCTGTCTCTCTAATTTTGAGGGCAGCATTTGCCTTAGGATATCAATCACTTCTGTGACAGATCTGAATTGTTGATTTTTCAGTTTGTTCAGCTTTATACTTGTTAATATGAGCAGCGACTTCTATGCTCTTGGCATACTAAACTGGAAACGGGAAGTCCCCCTTTACTGGGTATGTGTGTGGTTAGCCTTTTCCACATTTGAATTTCTTTTAAGTTCCTTGTACAACTTATAAAGTAGGGGGAAAAGCTGTGGTTAAAAAAAAATGTTATTAATCATTGAAAATAAATACAAGTATTTAAAGGATTGGACTGAACTGGTGTTTAACTCCAGCTTTAGAAATATGGACACACAGAGGGTCTTCTAAAGATTATTTAAATTCTATAATAAGATATATCACCAGTGTACATACAAAATATTACAATTGATATTTGCATAGCACTTATCACTGGTTTATGTGAGAGATTTATTGAACATAAACACAGACTGTTTGTTAGCCCTAAAATATGGAGGAGGAAACTTGGGCATAGGAAAATTGAGAAACCATCCAAGGTCCTCTAATCACCTGATGTACACTCTAATAAATCTGAACATCTGAATATTAATATTTTTGTTTCCCCATAAAAATGGGGCTTAGACATATGCCTTTCTTAATTGCTTTCCCCTAAGATTTATCTTCCACTGATAGGCGCACAATAAGTTAGAGCACATAGAGGTCAAGTTTAAGTATTTTGCACCTCCGGCATATTTCTCACATATTTCTCAATTCATAAACACAACCGACATCGGAAAACCCCCAACTACCAGATTTATCAACATAGTTATTTAGGGGATGCAAGACAGGTGTTGAATACATGGCTAATTTTCATAATAAAGAGCAAATTATCTTAATTATCTCATAAAAAGTAATTTGAATGAATAAACCTATCTATGTCTATATCTGTTTATATGTATATCCATGTCTAAAATGTCACATTAAAACAATTCCTAAATGGGGGCCAAGATCCAAAGCATTTTGAGAGCCTGGCCTCCTTGTGTTGCTAAGTATTTTATTTCACACTCTACTTTTACCATGATGAAAAGAGAGTCAGTTCACAACACAGGACAGAGAAGAGGGGTTGAAAATCAATGTTTTTGCCTGTTGCCAAAATAATAAAGTCACCACTGGGACCAGTATGATTCCTTACTAAAAAACCATTGCTTTACACACACTACATACTGTCTAATAGTTGATATTGCACAGATATTGATATTGAAAATAATGTGGGAGAATTCCAATGATCTAGATAGTATAGTGGGAAGACAAATCAATTGTGCCAAAACTATAGTTTAATATAAGAATATATGACTTTAAAAGGACAGACATAACTTGAAAATACATACTATTTTAAAGCACTCATCTTCCATTATTGCAATTGCATTTGCATCAATGTCTTTCTCCCTCCATGAGCCTTTTCAATGGCTTGTTTATATTTGACCCTGAATTTCCAACAAATTGCCCTCACATTTGTAACCACAAAAGTGCACTTAGTGAGTAAATAAAGGAATACCTGCATTTGTAAGTCTAAGAAGTATTTTTTCTTCTTTCACTGGTCGAAATTATTGGGCATTTTTGGATAATTTTTGAAATTTCTTATTCTTTAATTAATGTATAGAAGAGTTGTTACCATTATCTATGAATGAAAGTATTGTAAATAGCTGATAAAATACAATATAACTGCTTAAAATTAGTTTAGATAAATGGAGCATAATAGAAAGAAAGCATTGGTTCTATAGAAAAGGGAAAAAAACAATGTTGAAACTTGATACCGGAGTTGCTTTTCCCCCCAAGCAATCCATGAATTTGCTATTGCTTTCTACTCTCAAGGAAACACAAATTAGTTAAGGATAATAAAACCAATACTCAGATTCATGTTTGTGGGTTGAGTTGCTACATAGAATCAGAATGTGTTTTCTGTGGCATGATATTTTTATAGTGAAGCAGCCAAAATACCACAAATGCATAGCACAAGCTGCAAGCATTTAGGCCTTTCCAAGCATTTCTGTGGCTTGGCGTTGATAAATGCAGGTGACATATAGGTTGCAGTTAGGATCAAATTACACCAAACACCAACTTTTCCAAAAATGTAAGTGTTGCTAAAACATCTTCCCTATTACCTTGGGAAAAGATGCCTGTCCATCAACAAGCTGGCACTGCAGAGTGAGTTCTCACAATTGGATCTTCTGAGTGAACAAAAATTTGAGCTCAGTCAAAATAAAAACAGCAATAAAAGACCCTTCCCTTACATTTCCACAACCCTGTGTGGCAAACACCAGTGCACAGTGTGACTTCCTTTTCTCTTCCTTTCTTTTAGTTTTCTAATTGTATATTTTTGCCCGCTATTGAATTTAAAAGGTTAAAGTGATTCCTTAATTTAAAAAATGATCAAAAAGTAATAAGACAAGCTGGAATATTTATCGCATAGAATTATTCTACTTTACTTTCTCAGCTACCTAACAATTAAACTTATTACTTACATAACTTAATAATATATAGGTCATCATTTATAAGCATGTCATTTGTCCATGGTTTTTGTTTTGTTTTGTTTTGTTTTCTTTGTATTTTTTCCCATTAATTTCCTCCTAATTTGGTTATATCAGATAACAACATAATATAGAAAAACACAGTGTGTGGCTCATATGAGATGTTCAGTACCTTGTGAATATTAATAGACCATCCAAACATAAGATACTTCCTAAGATTAAAAAAAATAGAGGCTCTGATTTTTTTTTATACTCATGTAATTTTAATGTGTTTTTCTGGTATAAAAATGTGAAATATGGTCTATAGTTCTCTAATACTGATACTATAGTCACATGTCATTTTTAGTTATTCTTTGTTATTTATAGTTTAAAACAAAATTTATGTTTTTAAATAATGTGGCTTTTCTGAAGTTGATATCTTAACACTCACCATTTCTCATAGGGGTCAATTTCTCAGTATTTTGAGAATATATCTTGAGAATAGTATTTATGTGGCTCTTGACATAGCAACTAAGATTCTTGTTTCATTTCCAATAATGAACTGAATATTATGGGGCCCACACATTTGTACCCATATGAAGTTAAATTGTGCTGTACCACTGTTTTACTGTGTAAGAAAAAAAAAATTTTAAACAGTGCTGAAACAACACTAAAACTTTTAAATTATTCTCACAGAATGAAGTCCTCAACATATCATTAATCATTTTCCTTTGTTTCACTTCTCTATGATGTCCCTCCATACCACTTTCAACAAACTCCCTGTGGATATTTTGACCTTAAGACAACTGCCACCATTCTTATAGCTACACAAAAAGACATTTATTACAGTCAGATCAATGCAAAACTGATGCAGTTAAGCCATTTTCTAATTAGCTTCCTCTCCAACTAGTCTCTGATGAATGCTTTCCACTAACTCAAAGGTTCCAACCAACTCATGTTTTGTTCTTTTGTTTTTATTTTGACAAGGACAAATTGAATTTCTCATTGCCTACGAATCCCCTTACAACCATCACAATAAATTTGCATTGGTAAAAGTTTCAGCCCTCCAGAATGTTTAGTAATAAAGGACCTCTCATATTGGAAATAGTAGAAAGATGATTACCACATAGTCTAACTTCAGATTTTGTATTGAATATTTCCATTAGCAATGTAGAAAATGGTATAAGTTTGTTGTGATGAAATTGACAATGTGAATCAAATGAGAGAGGATAGATATTAGGCAATAAAACAGCTTTCTAACTTCCACACCACTTATATGGCCCTATAAAGCTTGATGGACCTTAATGATTCATTGCCTCCTAATATTGGAACCAAGCACGTGGGCTCTGAAAGTTAGGAAAGAGTCTGAGTAGCTCAGACAGAGTTCTGACAACGCCAAAGAAAAGCTTGGAAAGGGAAACAGTCAGTCTAACCAAAGATTTGGCAGCATAAAATCCCATCAAATATGTTAGTTGATGTTTGTTTTAATATTGAATATAGTCAAATCGTTTTTATGTAAAACCAACCATTAAAAAGACACCCTCTGAAGGAGAACAGTTGAGCAATAGAGGTCACAGTGTCAACTGAGCCATTCTTTGTCAAAAGTAAAAAAAGAGGCTGAAACTTTGATGAGGTTCCAAAATGAGAGAGAAGAAGTGTATGAAAACTATGCCACCCTTTAGATTGTATATGTCAACATTAGTTAACATTTGTAGGGTAAGAAAAATTTTCCTCACCAAATTTTGATGCTCAAAGGCTATAAAATATGAATGTATTAGCTGACCATTTGCAAAAGGCATTTAAAATATTGACATTTTATTTCAATAATGAGGGTCCCTATAGTTTTGAAGTGTTGTGCACTGATATTCAAATCTTTGATTTTGGGAATTTATCTGAATTAAAATATATTTTGAATGAACCTTCTTTTTTCTCTTAAAAAACTTTCTGGGTTATAATTGCTAACACATTGCAAGATGTATAAATACGGTTGATAAAACTATGACACATATAGGCACCCTGATAATCCCTAAACATCTCTATTATACTCAAAACAAACAAACCAAAAAATAAAAACAACACATTATGCTTGATATATAACTGATTATAGCTCATTCTACTGAGTCTTACTAATCAATACCCCCCGTTAAAACAAATTGAAAGTCATATATCAGAAAATGCAAATCAATGAGATGGAACATAATTATGATAATAATAGTAATAATAGTAACCATATACTGAGAACCTACTAAATACCTGGTTCACAGTATGGCAATTTGGATATTCTCTTTTATTTAATCATTAAATAAATCTTAAGTTCAGTATTATCAGTTCCATTTTACAGATAAGGAAACATTAAGTAGCTTGTCCAAAAATAATCACAGACTTAGTTAATGTGAAGCTGAAACTCATTTCCACATCTGATTGTATTGAAAGCCTATGCTGTTTTCACTCAGCAAAACTGCCTAGAATAATAATAATAAACTGAAGCACTAGGACTAAAGAGAGAATATGATATCTCTGGTTAAGCCTATGTTGTGCTTTCATGCTTTCAGGTCATGCACCCCCCAAACCCACCCCACTCCAAACATAGCAGTAATTAAAAAAAAAAAAAACAGGGAAAACAATTAAAGAATGGAGCCAAATTCAAAATTTTTGAAACAGAGATCTCCATAGGCCTTTAGTGAAAGAGAAACCACCATGGACTAGGACGTATGTGTATATATATATATATATATATATATATATATATATATATATATACACACACACACAGGGGTCATGATGGTTATTTGTCTGTTTGCACTCAAATTTATCCCCTGCTTTTCTTCTATGTTACAATTAGCCACATTTCCCAGGTTCTGTTGACAGCTGGCTTTGTCAAGGTTAACCAATGAGAAGCAATGGCAAGAAATTGGATAGCAGGAAGAAGGAAAAGTTAGGGTGTATCTTGCCCCTCTCACAGCTTCATTGGCACCTGGCAGTGACTTTACTTTTCTAGGGGCTCACACTTCTGCCAGACTGATTCCTCCATGGTCCCAGCTCCTCTCCTCCCCAAGGCGGGTTCCAGTTTTCTGTCCAGTGGCATTGGTGGCTAGTCTCTGAAAATGGCAGTTTACTCTCATGGCTCTCCGCTAATAGGGATGATATAATCTTCTCACTGTTGATAATCTCTGGGATGACTTACTGTCCCCTATTTGTTCCTCAATTCACTGTTTAAACAATTATCTGAATTAAATGTCCTCTCTGAAATAGCTGGAGTGATTCCTGTTTTCTGGACTCCGATATAGTATGAGGTAGTTGAGGGTGGTCAGGAGAATAAAAGCTAAAGCCATGTGTACATTGGTTTATGAGTCCAGAAACCACAGGAAATTTTAGTCCTACACGTTGCACAGTTAAAAGTATTCCAAATTCATTGGGGGGTTTGAAGAAGCTCTGTAGGAAGCTGACAACATTAGCAAAACCCTGAATTCATCATGATATGGTTGTTTCCATGTCTAGGCCACCGTAAATAATACT
>NW_017731690.1:783688-785625 GCF_001890085.2 Hipposideros armiger
GCCTACTATTTGACCAAACACAATGTGGTGTGCATATGGTGTTTTTTTTTAGATTTTAGTGTCTGTGGATGCCATAGCATGTCTTCTTCTTTGAAAAATGTGCAAGTGGAAATCAATTCAGCTATACTTTGTCAACCTTCAAGGATTTATTGTTTATTTCTTATGCTGTAGAGGATAATGGACTGATTGCTTTAGTTATTTTTTATTTATGCCTTAAGGCAATCCTGCAACTGCCTATGGATACCAAGCAGTGTGGCCTGCTTCTGTGTAGCGAGGCTTGGCTATCTATTCACACGAGTCCTGGTTAGGATCCTCAGTTTTCACAATAAATGTGTTAGCGCTATCATTTACTTCATTTAATAAATAAGTAAAATGTTATTGATCAGCAGCACAGAATATCTGGATTGCAAGTCTATGTCATAGAATAAATCTTCAAGTATTTACTGTCCTATATTTATCAAAAACCCAGCTGAGAGAAAATATTTTTATGAAAGGAAACAGCAAAGATAAGTAATCCTCTAACTGGTTTATATCCTTAGTTCAAACCGCACCATTTGAAAGCCATAAACAACAGAGTACATTATCATAGCTCCGTAAAGCCCTATTTCTACTGAATTTTACATTAGTGTTATATCCTAGACTTGTTTTGAGGGCTGCTATAAGAAAAACAAAACAAAAAAACATTTTTTGTTAAGGTAGGCTAAACTGCTTTAACAAATAGACGTAACTGTGCCTCTAACACTGTAGAAGCTTATTTCTCACTCACGTAGTAGTCCATGGGTGCTCTTGGTAAGAGCACAATTCTCATCTATGTGATGATTTGGGAATATTTGGTGGCTCTGGCATGCCCTGGGCCTTCATCGTCATGTGCAGCTAACGGTAGAAGATGAGGGAGAGCCTAGAGGGGCACACCCCTTCTTAAAAGCCTTAGCTAGAAAATAGTGCTCATATCTTATGCTCACTTTGCATTGGTAGGAAATAGGTGAATGGTCACACCTATTGCAAGAGTGCTGAGATACGTGGTCAAGCTAGCCAGCATCTTCCTGTTGATGGTTCTATATTGTGAAAGAGCAGGACAGAATTTAGTGGACAAGTGTACATTNGAATATTGGAGTACATATATCTTGACGGATGTTTTCAGACTTTTTTGATTAGATACCCAGGAGAGGGCTTGCTGGGTCATATGGTAATTCTATTCTTAATTTTTTTAGGAAACTCCATACTGTGGAAACAATCTAAGTATCCTTCGATAGATGATTGGAAAAAGAAGATGTGGTATATATGCACAATGGAATACTATTCTGCCATAAGAAAAGGTGAAATATTGCTATTTGTGACAACATGGATGGATTTTGAGATTGTTATGCTAAGTGAAATAAGTCAGAAAAAGTCGAGAACTATATTACTTCACTCATATGTGGGATATAAAACTGAAAGCAACAAAGGAGCAAGACAAATAAAGAAAGAAACAAAAAGTCATAGACACAGACAACAGTTTAGGGTAAGGGGGTAGGGAGATGGTAGAAGACTGTACAGGGGATAAAATATATGGTGATACAAGAACTGACTCTGGGTGGTAAACACACAATGCAATATATAGATGATGTATTCAGGAATTTAACATTGAAACCTTAGTAAATTTACTAACCATTGTCACCTCAATAAATTTTAATTAAAAAAAAGAACTAAAAAAAGAAATCATGATATGGAAACCCAGAGCCAACAGTATAAGACATGGTGCTGAAAGAGGTCCCAGGATGGAGGAGGGACTAGATGGAGGAAACTGTAGGCTTGGAAGAAATAAGTAGAGAGGAAGAAAGAGGGAGACAGAGAAAGACAGAGAGAAACAGAGAGATAGACAGAGACAGAAAAACAAACCTATCCAGGGGAGCATCAAAACTAAAATCTCAAACTATGAGAACTAAATAACACTAAGG
>NW_017731690.1:788845-805510 GCF_001890085.2 Hipposideros armiger
AGCAATCTTAAATAACAGCTATTTAAATAATAACATATTTGTCTTGTCCCACATCACTGAAAATGTTTCCAAGAGTCCTTTTGTTAGCATTTCTTCATTGAAATGAGGTTTTTTTCTTTTTTTATGGTAGAATATATTTAATTTATATACAATAAATTTTTATTTTTAGTGCTATTTATTATCAGGTTTGTTTATAAAAGTCATGCGAAGTTGATTAAAACAATTCAGAAATTTATTTTCTTTTTCTGTTCTAGAGCACTTCAATAAATTAGAATTTTCTGCTCCATACACTAAGAAATAGCATTGGACTAATGCTTTAGGGTGGAGAAGGAAGAAGTTACACAATACAAATTCTTTCCTTGTTTTTATGACAATTAAACTATTTACTTTTAGGGAGTGGAGGTTGTTTTGGAAGTTTATTGTTTCCTAGAAAATCTCCCACTTTATCAAGATGTACAGAGTTATTTGATAAGGTTAAAAAACATCATGTGGTCCTTTTAGAGTCCTCCCAATCTATAGTTACTTTTTCCTTGTCAGTTCTCATATGTTATGGTATTTGTGCTTTCTCCTCTTGTTTTTCCTTAATTGGGTTATCTGCTTACCTAATTTTTAAGAAAATTGCTCTTGAATTTATTCAGTAGTTTTATATTTTTTTCATTTTCTAATTCATTAATTTCTGTTTTTTTTCTTAAAATTATATTGCTTCTCCTTTCTTTAGGGTTATTTAATGTTCCTTTCTACCTTCCTGAGATAAATGCTCAATTCATTTTTTTATTTTTTCTTATTTATTAATATAAATATTAAGGCTAAGAATTTTCCTAAGCAACTGGTTAGCTGTAGTTAATAGGTTCTGATATGTGTGGGGGTTTTTTCTTTATTTATTTTTAATTAAAATTTATTGGGGTGACAATGGTCAACAAAACTACATAGGTTTTAAGTGTGCAATTCTATAATACATCGTCTATACATTGCATTATGTGTTCACCACCCAAAGTCAGTTCTCCTTTCAACACCATATATTTGACCCCCTTTACCCTCTTCTATCATCTCTCCCTCCCCCTTACTCTCTAGTAACCACTAAACTGTTGTCAGTGTCTGTCTATAAACTTTTGTTTCTTTATTTGTTTGTCTTGTTCCTTTGTTGCTTTCAGTTTTATATCTCACATGAGTGAAGTCATATGGTTCTCATCTTTTTTCTGACTTATTTCACTTAGCATAATAATCTCATGCTCCATCCATGCTGTCACAAATGGCAGTATTTCATCTTTTCTTATGGCAGAATAGTATTCCACGTTTCATATATACCACACCTTCTTTATCCAATCATCTATCAAAGAACAGTTTGGTTGTTTCCATGTCTTAGCCATAAGTAATGCTGCACTGGACATTGGAGTACCTATATGTTTTTATGGATAAATGTTTTCAGGTTTTTGGGGTAGATACCCAGGAAAGGGTTTGCTGGGTCATATGGTAATTATATTCTTAATTTTTTGAGGAACCTCCAAACTGTTTTCCAAAGTGGCTATACCAATCTACATTCTCACCAGAGTGTACCACAGCCTCTCCAACACTTGTTATTATTTGTCTTCTTAATGATAAGTGGTCTAACAGGTGTGAGGTGATATCTCATTGTGGTTTTGGTTTGCATTTCCCTAATAACTAATGAAGCTAAACATTTTTTCATACATCTGTTGGCTCTTTGTATGTCTTGTTGGGAGAAGTTTCTGTTCATGTCCTCTGCCCATTTTTGTTTGTGTTTTTGTTGCTGAGTTGTATGAGTTCCTTATATACAGTGGGTGCCAAAAAAACATTTACACATTTTAACAAAGGAAAACTGTATTAAAATTGTAATACTCAATATATACCAATAACAAAAGATGAATACAAGTCACATTTGACCTCTGCAATTACAAGAGGTACTCAATGTGGTTACCATCAGTGTCCAGATAATTCTGATTATGGTGAACTACTGCTTGAGCAATGTTGATCAAAGCATCATATATTTGTATATACTTTTTTGGCACCCCTGGTATTTTGGATATTAGCCCCTTATCAGAGTTGTGTGCAAATATCTTCTCACATTCGGTTGGTTGGTTGGTTGCCTCTTTGTTTTGTTGATGGTTTCTTTTGCTGTGCAGAAGCTTTTTAGTTTGATATAGTCCTGATATGGATGTTTTTCTGTCATTTTCTAGGTAATTTTTCATTTTGGTTTTGATTTTTTTCTTGGTGTTTAAGAAAGAGGTTTTTGTTTACTTTTAATCTCTAAATGATATATTAATTACTTTCCAATTTGTTTGTTATTTCTGCTTATATTACATTATGATCAGAGAATATTATTTCTTCTCTTTTATGGGTATTGAGATATTTTTAATATAATTAAATTTTGTGAATTGTCATGGTACTTGTAAAAAAGGCACATCATTTGTTTCCAAGGTATATACAAATTTGTCAAATCAGCACATACCAGTACTATCTTATCTCTTGCTTTGTTTTATTCAGGTCATCAGTACCTTAAAAAACTTTTTTCACTAAACCTATCAAGGGCTAACAGAAATTAATAAAAATCAGGTATCAGTGCTGTGTATTTTTGTGTGTGTTTGAATTTATGTTTTAAGAATGGCAATGCTATGTTTTTGAAAAGTAAATATTCACAGATGTCATATTTTTATCACACAGTGTTCTTTTTATCATCAGCGGCTCTTCTAAGTCTCATTTAATGTTTGTGCCCCGATTTCAACCATTTGTGGTATGATGATATGTATCCTTTCTATTCTCTTTGCATTTGCCTGGTATGTTGTTGTCTATCATTTAATTTAAATCTTTTTAAGTAAGTTTGTGTTAAATAAAGCTCTTGTTCTGCTAGGTTTGCTTTGTGATCCAATTCGAGAAAGATTAACAGGTGAGTCTAGTTCATTTGCATTTATTAATATGACTTTATGTTTACTCTTAGCTGGGTTATCATACTTTAGATCATGTTTTCTGTTGTAGAGTATATTTTAACCTTCCTGATGTTTTATCATTCTGATCAAACTGTGTTTTCCCTGACTCTGGTATTTTATTTATTTATACTTTATTGGATGCATTGTCAAGCACTGTTAAAATATATTATGGTACAAGGTAGAGGAAAGTAGTTACATATGTAGATAGATGTGTGCAAACAGAATATATACATATTTATGTACATATATCCACTTATAAATTTCTCTATCAAACAAAAAATTTACATTGTACATGTCACAAATGGCCAGAGATGCAATTTTACAATAGAAAGAATATTGGAGTGAGACTCAAAAGACCTGGATTCTTGTTCTGATTCCAAATTGTACTGACTAGAATACTTTGTAGATGTCATTAAGCTTTTCTGTAATAGTAGGATTATATTTCTCTTACAGTGAAATTCTTTTAAAACATAAAATATTTTAAAATGTATTTTTAAAAAACCAGTTCTCTCTATTTTAAAATTTTTTCAAACAATCATCCAAAACAACAAATTAAAAGTCAAACCTTAACCTTGACATGACTAAATCTGACTTAAAAATCCTCATATATACAAATCAGAAACAAAAACATTTTTAACACCCCACTGAATTTTATCAGATCAGTAACCCTCAGTGATGGTTTTTCCATTTTTCCATTTAAAGGTATCCCTAACTGCATATAATCTTCTTAAATGCTGATGGTGACTTTTATGTACAATTGACAGAAGGCACCTGATGATCACCACAATGAGAACACATCATTGTGTCTGTTATGGGAGGACAGCAGGTGGCTTTAGACGTGGAAAGTCAAGTACTCGGTCATTTAGAATTAGTCATGAGCTTGCATGAGGAGCCTACATATATCACAACATGAAAACAAAAGAGCAAACATTCCTCAAACAACAAAGGAATCAGAAAATGAGCCAGAGTGTGAAATGTAATGTGAGGTTGGCTGGTGTCTGGGCTAGAACGTCATCCCTCTGTCCTTTGTTGTGCCTCAAAATAGAAAACGAAGGCCACAGACACCTCCTGGGCAACAATCTAAGTCGACATTCATTTGCAATCTCAGTTCTCCTATTACTTAGGAACCGCAGGGGCATAAATCATCGCTGTAATGTTACTGTAAATAATAGCTCATTGGGCTGTTGATTCATTAACTTATCACTGTTTTAGCAAAACACTATGTCATGACACAGGAGATCTCCCCAGGCATAAAGAAAAAGACTAAGTATCTTTAACAGCACACATGGCTGTACATTATATGTAAGGTGAGGCTGTTCTTTTAGGTAAGAATAACACACCATGGCTTTTCGAAGTAAATTAAACTAATAGGCTAAAAGAACTGAAAAAGTTATTATATTTTGTAAATAATGTGTACAAGAAAAACATACACCTTAAAGGCCAGAAGATATTTCCATTGAATTAATATCTAACAAAATCTACTAACGCATAGGAAACAGATAGCAATTATTTACTGCCTTCTATCTGCACTTAGATATGTTCTCTTTTGCATCCTCACAGCAAATCTGTAAAGCATGTGTTAATGTTTTTATTTCACAAGTGAGAAAACTGAGTGACAGGGAGGTTAAATATGTTTCCTAAAGCCACTCAGCTAGGGAATTGCACATACAAATTCAAACCCTGGCATGTTTGACTCCTAAGCCCTTTGCTTTCCAGTACATCATTAATTTCTTCTGAGGGCCTATTATATAAGAGGTGCCCATCTATGCAGTGTAGGATATTTAAAACAGAGAGTGCAAAGTCTATAACATTAATCATGTTAAAAGTTAACAGATTAGAGTTTACAAATAAGTAAAAGACAAAATATTAGGAGTGGTTTAAGATAGTAGTAAGGGATTGAATGAAATACAGTCGACATCAAATTTGATGTGCAAAACTCAGAAAAAAAAGTTCATGAAAAAGACGACATTTCAAGTAGTTTTAAAAGAATTAGAAGAATTTTGTAAAGATAAACCGCATCATTAAACACGCCTTATAAACTATGAAATTGGATGTGCTCTTTACTTTCTTTTCATTGATACATGACAAACAGTTTGTATTTTACCTGGTGTGTTTTGTAAAAGAAGTTAAGTCTTTGGCAGATGAGAGATTATTTCAGGTAAGATTTACTAAATCTATAGTGAAAATGTGCCTGTTGCTAAACATCTAGGTTATCATATTTGTATCTTAGCCAAAGTTAAAGTAATGAATCTATCTGTTCTTGTTTGTAAATTAACACAGCAAAGGCAGTTTCAACAAACCACCAACCGCAAAGAAGAATTTAGCATAAAGGTATGCCAATTTAAGTTTCGAGGTTTATATCACACTATCTATATATTTAACACCTGGATAACTGGTTGACATGTGTTCTTGGGAAATTGCCCCCACAGTGTTAAATTCATCTGTGTCAAGGTTCTGCGTTAAGACTGGACTCAAAAGACCTCAACAAAGCAGGTGATCTTTAGGACAGTGGGCCAAATTCTTACACACAACTGCTACTGATATCAGGGAAAGGGATCAGGCTTCAGTGGAAGGTGACCTTGTGTGATTTGGAGCAGCATGTGTCCTCAACTCTATTCCGAAACTCATATAAAGCTTCCTTATCCCACGTAAGAATACAAAACTTGTGCTTCAGCATCATGGATGAATAATATTTTTCTGCATCTGTAAGAATCCCTCCACACAACGTGAATAGACAGAGGTACAGCCATTTCCTTCATTACTTCTCACGACAGAGACCACAGCACTCTCCAGGGAAGTCCATGCCATAGTGAGATACTTCTAAGTAGAGAATGATTTCTTCTACTTCACTTTTAAATAAATAATAATTTCTTCACCTGCTTTAGGTTTAGGTTAACCTATCTTTTAACTTTTTCTCAGAGTAGCTTCGTTTTTTTTTTTAATTTTGTCTTTTATGTTTCTCATGTTACCTGTTTTTATAAATAGCTTCCTCATTGATGTAACAATGGCATTGCCTCTTTCTCAGCTGCAAAAGATGTCCAGTTTTTTTCAGTGGGATAGGGACACATTTACTGACTGGTTGTTTTTTGTTGGTTTTTTTTTTTTGTCTCTATTTCAATCACTTTCACATATGCTTGAAGCTGAACACAATGGCAGTTGAAAGCAGCCTTTCATGTCTGCAAGCACACTGGGTAGGTGAAGTGCATTTCTGTAGGCTTCTCCACAAGTAGGTCTATGAACTAGGCATGCCATGGCAACTTCCAGCCAAGTTCACTTCTGCAAGCATCCCGCTTCCTTTAGAAACCGCCACGCTTGCTCTTTACTCTTGCTCGTCAGCTCCTTGATGCTCCAGGCAGACAGGACTGCCTTCAGTTCTTATCCGTCACGTCCATTCTCATCTTTAATCTTTCTTATGTGCCTTTATGCAGACACCACCTATTTCAAATGGCCAACCCTACTAACCATTCAGCTGTTGTCTAACCTCTTACTGCTTTCCCCTGCCCATACATGCACAAGACTCAGAATCCCTTTATATTTCTATAGCTCACATGGTAGCCTTACTGAGCTTTGCATTGCAACTCCCTGCTTTCCGGTCTCAACCCTTACTGCAAGCACACTGAGAGGGGCATAATTTGTTGGTTTTGTTCACAATTGTACATCTCACAGTGTCTGGCACATGGTAGGCATTCAATAAATATTTATTATCACCTACCCAGTGTGACATGAAACGCTGCTTTCAACTGCCGTTGTGTTCAGCTTCAAGCATATGTGAAAGTGATTGAAATAGAGACAAAAACAAACAAACAAAAAAACAACCAGTCAGTAAATGTGTCCCTATCCCACTGAAAAATACTGGACATCATTTGCAGCTGAGAAAGAAGCAATGCCATTGTTACACTTTAATGAATAAGTGTATTAATAAATAAAGGAGTGATTTTCATGCAGTGCCTGGATGTAGCATGCCAAGGTAATATTTGCTGACTTTCCACATAATGATTGGTATTATTGCTTAAACTGGCTGTAATGGTGGTAAGCAGGCAGAAAATGAATATATAACAATATTGCAACTTTTAAACAAGCTAGACAGAGCTAAGCAATTTAGTCATAGGTAGCATTTCCTATACATCTAGGATTAAGAAAATTTGCCTTCTTCATATTTATGAATTTACCCAATTATTCTGTAGTGTATCTGGTGTAGTCTTTCTTTAGTTATTGAACATTCCAGAGCAGTTCAACAGGAGAGCAAGTCCACTGAGTATCTGTGCTGATTCCTCACCGTGGCCGATAGTGCTGGACAGAAAGTGATAGCTTTGGAACCACATATCTAAGATAGCATTCTTTTTCAATGCTCATCTGTAACTACACCTAGCCAGAATGCTTATGGCTGCTCCCCATTGATAGAGTTATGTCAGGCATCCAGCCACATAGATCACTTTTAAAAGCTCCAGTGTACTTCTGGCTAAATACTGATGGATTGGATGAGACGTCTTTAACCTTTACTGTGCTTTCTATTTTCTGACATCTGTGAATGACACATTCACAAATTTAATGCAATTTCTCTGAGATAGACTGGAATGTAGAATATTTTGGGATCTTGGGGCTAGGGAAGGGAAAGAAACAAGATGTTGGACTTAAAAAAAAAAAAAAGGACTGTAAATGGAAAGGGACCAGGATGGCAGGGGAATAAGGTTGTCATGTATAATGAAGATTTAGTGCTTCGGCAATAAATCTAATTCAGCTAGAAGAGCACGCTGCCAAAACACTGTGCAAGAAATACCCCCAAGGTATCCAAAGGGGTCTCTTTAAACCTTGTTCGCTTCACATTGCATATTTGAACACAGACAGTTGGAGTTCAGAGAGCACACATCTGGGTCACTGTGCAAATCCCCACTCTCCCTTTAAAAAAATAAAATACACGTACTTCACCTACTCTAGACTTACTCTACTGCTAAGCCTGCCAAGGAAAACTATTCCATTTTGGAATACAAAAGCCAAAACACAAAGTGGAACCAACGCACATGGAGTCATGCTCTGCTACTTTATGTATCCAAAGAAAGAAAAATATTCAAAGCACAAATTCTCAGATTACTACTCCAACAGGCAGCTGCACACAAGATTCATTTTATTACAATTTTCTTCTCCAATGAGGATCAGAGATCATGAGCTTTAACAAACCAATATTCAGTGCTATCTACATCTCTTGCATTTAATGTAGAATTAAGCTCACACTTCGATGTACTATGCTATTTGTACATTATTTTTGGGGTTCATCATGATGAAGTAAGAAGAAAGACTTTGTAAATTTTAAAATGCTATATGTAAAAGAACCAGGCTTTCTGATTGTACATTGCTTTCCTCTCATTTCTATTTATACCTTGATACTTTAATATAGGAAAACAGATATGCATAATTGTCTCATTATTATAACTTTTAAGCCCAATTCTCTCTATAAAAGTTGCGTATGAAAATGGATCTTCTGGCCTTGGCCTAAAAAATATTTTACGTGTTTTCCAAAATCATTTGATAAAAGAAGAAATAGTATATCAGCAGGTGCTTGCTAAGAGAACTCCACCATGAGAAATAGAGAAAACCAAGCTAAAACAGCTCAATGCATATCCTATCTTTGAATTTTTTATTTTACAGGTAAGAATGAGTGTACTTGATCATTTGAGAATTCGTATCTCTCAGAAAAATATAAGGAAGCCAACCAGACACTCTTCAATAAACTCTTCCCCACCCTTCAACCTTTATCTCAGGTGACTAATACACACATCAAAACAATAGATCAAGAAGAGCTTAGGCCCCCTACCCTCATTTATCATATTTCATTTTATTTTATTTAACATTGTTTTCTTTTGGTAAGAGAGGGATATAGTCAACTGTTTACATTTTATCAATAAATACATTTACCCTGACTTCTTTTAGGTTTTATTTACCAAAAACTAAACTGAAAAAAATAAACAAGAAGTCTAAATTATGGTCCCCACTCTTAACTTGCTGTCTATCTAGTTGGGAGATAACAAGCATAAATACTGGATGAATTAAATAGCAGTACATCTTGGATATAACAGACAACAGTGTTGAAATATCACAAAAGAAGTGTAGATAATAATTGTAGAAATGGCAGGTCATTATAAACCAAGTGGATTTCATTTCTCTATGAAATACTGCTGATTCTACTATTTGCATAGAAATATTCAAACTATTTAATTGTTAAATTAATTGATATGAAATGCCTTAAATTATTTTATAACAACTCTACATATATTTATATATGTGATGACAACTTAAGCCAATAAGATATCACTGATAGTAACAATATCTTATCCTTAAAAAACAATGGAGTTTACAGAATAATTTTTACTTACTTCTTTTCATCTTATCTCTATAAAACACCAAGCATTTTTATTTGAGGACTAGGAGTAGTTATTGGGTTGTCGGAAAAGTCATGATGCATTTTTGCAACGAAAAACATTAAAAAAATACATCATGACTTTTCTGACAATCCAATAAATGGACTGCCTACATTTACATTTGTTCATGATAGTTTTGACTCAATTTTTATCTTTTGATTACTAGTAGAATGTCAATTCCACTATAGAATTATTCAAAAATCATCATAAAGCAAGCACCATTTATGGAACATCCAATGACATTTGAAGCTTGATGATAATTCAGAGTTGACCATATAATTTCCAAATTACAATAGCTAACATTTATAGGGCACTAATGTAGAGCTAAGACTGTTTACATACACTACCTCATCAAAGCCTTACAGCAATTTTCCGTGTTGGGCACTTTTAATTATAACCATTTTACATGTAGAAAAGCTGAGTCAGAGTCAGAATTTCAACACTGGCCTATACAGTGTCCGGAGGCTTCCTCCACGGTCCCCTGTACACATTCTGGGTATTTGGCTTAATTAATAGGCAGAGGCTCTTCTTAGCAAAAGTTATTCTTTGACAGCTGGATATTAGATTCAATTTGAACTTATACCTATCATAATTAAGCTGTGTAACTTCATGACCTACCACACATCTGAAGTTGGCCTGTAATCACTTTACCATTTAACCTCACAATAAGAAAAATCATGTTCATATAAAATATGGAAAAGCTTTAGAAAATAAGTATTTCAGTTATGCACAGAGTTCACAGGTATTTTTTAATCTTTGAGTTAGGGAAGCAAAGATAAATTGACCTCTAGTGAGATAAAACAACAACAAAAAAAGCTCTAGGTATCAAATAATTTTATGACTGTTGAAGAATACTTTCTAATTCGAACAACTATGGACTTCTAAAATAAATCCACACGTTTTTAATTAGTCATGAACCATAACTGTGGAAAATATTGTGCTTTTACTACATTTCTAAGAAATATTTGTATGGTTAGTTAACTAATTATGAGATCAATAGTTGGTAAAATAAGAAAACAATCAATATACAAGTGCTCGCACCTGAAAGAGAATTCCAGTCCAGGTTCCATATATTCTAAACCAAAGATTTTGGGGCCCTAGAGAGTTTTCAATTAACTCCAAAATAACTGAAAATTTTTCTTAGCTTTAACAGGTCTACAAGCCAAAAGTTCATTTAAACCACGCAGATATCTTAGTTGTCCCAGTAGAAATTCGTATTTAGTAGTTTTCGAGTGGCAATAGAATATTAATATTTTTGAAAAGTTTCCCAGCTTTTTTCTTATATAATAATCCAGCAACAATGAGGTGAACTGCATCTGGAAACTCCTAAGGTAGAACATTTAATTACCTGACCATACTGATGCACTAGGTGATATATTTATAGTGCAAATAAATCTAACATGAACAGTTTACAGATAGCATGTTATGGTGGATTTGTTTATGGAAAAGGTGCTATAAATCACATCTTATTTTAGTATGATAAATATTGGGATTATTGTTGCATTCTTGATCTTCCACTCAGTATTAATAGAATTCACCACAAACTCCACATTGATTCAATTACAAAGTAATTATCTCTACACTGAATAAATTTTTCTGTCTTACTTCTAGTTATTTTACTAGTAATCAATATACTGCAACAGGCATAGATAAAGACATATGAATTAAGGTAATAGATAGAGAGATAAAATTGGATAGGCCTTAAATAACCAAGCAAAGAAATTTAGACTTAAATGTAACTAGTAAAGATTCATTGCATTATTTTAAACAGGGAATTGACATGATTGAACTTGTATTTTAGAAGAACATTCAAGAGGCAATTGTGGAGGATGGACCTGAAGGGGGCGCAAATAGCAGCAAAGGGAATTGTTAAGAAGTAGTAGGTGATGGGAATCAATGGCAGTAAGGATAGGGAGCCAAAGAATAATAATAGCTAACACTTAAGTAATGCTTACTGTGTGCTGGACAATATTCTAAGCAGTTTATATATATTACATATTTATATATATTAACTCATTTAATCTTCACTACAACCCTATGAAGCAGTGTTATCAGTTGACTTTTTTGGGTAATAACCCAAAACATAGAGCCTTAAAATAATGACTATTTAGTTAGTGCATAAGTCTGTAGGATGGCAGTTCTTCTGGTCTTGGCTAACATCATACATACTCATTGGTCAATTGCCGGGGCTGGCTGAGGGCTGGCTTGTCTAAGATGGCCTCAGTTGGGAAAGGTTATCTCTGCCACACTTGGTCTCTCCTTCCTCAGAAAGCTGACTCCAATTTTGAGGGAACAACAGCATTCAAGGCCTCTTAAGACCTAGGTTTAGCATTTACATACCATCATATCTTCATTCTAATATTCTTAGGTGGGGAAATCAGCCCCATCTCTTGATGATAGCTGCTACAAAGTCACATTGCAAAGGGGAAGAGTAGAGAAAAGAAGGAAAGATTGTGCTGATGTTTACAGTCTACTTTTGGTAGGTATTATTACCATGTCTATTTTGCAGATAGGGAAACAGAAGCACAAAGTTGTGAAGTAATTCGCCTTAGGTCATTCACCAAACAATGCAGTTTCAGTGTCTGCTGTCAAAGGAATTTGCCTATATGTCTCTAAAGTTTTTTAAAAAGCTAGGATGGTTTAGAGCAGTATTAGCAAGAAAAATCAGCATGATTTAATGATTGATTAGATTGGGGGCAAAGCATAAGTGAAAGAATAAGAGAGAATTAAAATTTGGAAAAATAGTGGCCCTATTAAGAGGTCATCATTTAAATGTCAGATTCTGCACATAATCAAAACTAACCAGGCATAGTAGAAGACAAGGTCAAATGAGCAAAAGCAAAACAATAAAAAAATTTAAAAATTAGATGATAGAAAAAGACCCACAGGTGATTCAGGTATTGGCATTCAGTGATAAACATTTTAAAGTACCTGCAAATGCTGTGCAAGGAGACAGAAGAAAAAATAGAAATTGATGAGAGAATTGGAAAATATTAAAAACATATAGATGGGAATTCTAGAACTCCAAAGCACAATAAACAAAATCAAAGAATTCAATGAGTGAGTTTAACAGCAGATTAACACAATTAACACAATTCTTTCAGATACCTACTAATCTGAAAGAAATATCAGGGGAAAATAGCCAGAATAAGAGCATAAATTGTGCAAAATCAAAAGAGTGCAAAGCACGGAGTGAAAAAGACTACATTTAAGATTTTGGAATTTTGTATTGCAATAAGAGAGGAAATGGGGAGATACTTGAATAGGTACTTCAACAGGATAGTACTCAAGTGAACAATGGACACTGTAAAAATGTGTTTAGATTCACTATTATTCAGGGGGATGCAAATTGAAACACAATGAGATACCACCATATACCAAAATGACTAAAATTTTAAAAGACTAAAAGTGCCAAAGTTGGCAGGGATGTGAAGTACCAGAAATTCACATACACTCATAGCCATATAGTGAAAGGAAGAAGCCATTGATGAACAAGAAGTAGGAATGAGAAAGAAACAAATATACGAGCGAAAGTTTACTTGAAAACTTAGAGCGGTGAGACATACCTTTCCTTTGAGAGGAAGGAATAAAGAATAGAGTTATAGAATGGTTTGGGGCCAAAATTTGGAGGAAGTTTTATCAGAGGAAGTTCTGAGTGGGCTCTATGTTCTTTATCTATGATAGGCTATTCATGAATGGGAGGAAAACAGACATGGGCAGAGAGTTTGCAAATATTGACGAACATATTGGAATAGGTGTTATGAAGAATGGAAGTGGGAGTTGACTAGGCAAATGTAGAAGGTTGACAGAGACCACATAAAGCCAAGCTGATAATGAAAACAATGCAATTTAGGTGACTCCTATCTTATTTTTTTCAGTAATTTCTGTGGTGTCAGTGATGCAGGAACTATCTTGGTTTATGAAGTATATAATAGGAATCATTCCAATTCTGTCTGAGATCCAATTCAATCATTTACTTAGAAGTGTTTCTACATTGTGCTCAAACTGTAAAAGGCCATTATATATGTTTGGGAACAATTAAACTCAGGTATATAGAAAAACGTGCAAAGAGGGTGGAAGACAAAGCACTGAAATTGAATCTAAGAGTGGTGAGCTTGATAGCGGAAAGCTGTGTAATCCACATTCTTGCTTGGAGACAGTCATCATTTTAAGTATCTCAGGCACTCTAGCATCTGTGTCCCTTAAGCCATCTCAAGTAAAATGGTGCAGCCCCTCAAATTTCACTAAATTTCTAGCAAGAGAGATTCAGCCAACTTCCTTTGAAGACCATTCTAGTTTCTCCCAATTCTCATGGCCTGGGCATACTTTCTTACATGTTTCATGGTCTATTTAACTTTCCCTGAAGTCTGGAAAACCTCAAAAGCCTGTTGACAGCAAGAATTTTTAAAAGTCTTTCCTAAGACAGCCAAAACTATAGCTCATAGCCTACATAGAAACCTTGATTTTTACAAGCAGAGCAGTGATATAGGTTTCCCTCCTACACTAAATTACATTCCCTCATTTCAGTTCAGCTTTGCATATGAGTTTTACAAAGCTGAGTTTGACGAGATGAAATGTTGTTAGGAGCAAAAAACAGCAGGATCATGGGAACACCTCACCAGAGATATATTTAATTAAAATGACTCACCCTAACAGCAAAAGAACAGGTAATTTTGTAGGTTGTCCACCAGACTTTTTTCTCTCCATACCACCGAACCTCATGTGGTCTTACAAAAAGGAAAAAAAAAGTCTTGACCCAGAGTGGATAGAATCTGGAAAGGAATCCATGTTTGCTTGGTACCGTTTTGCATTTTGTTATCCCTCCAAAAATCAGAACAGGCAGGACCAAGTTTGTAAGCCCAAGAGAGACTTTCAACAGCAGCCTTATCTTGTTTGAAAGTTTGCTCTGAGGTCACATGGGGCGAGTGAGAGCCCAGCTGACAGTGTGTCAAAGGCCTCCAGCTAGCGAAAGAAATCACCGTGAGTGCACAAAGGTCGAGCATCTTTGGAAGTGGGTAAATTGGAACAATATGATATGCCTTGTCTAAAAACATATCCCATGTTCTAACGTTGCAAAAGCAGTTTGTGGCCTGATTTCTTAGCAGCAGAGGAAGTGAAAATGAATGACAGGTAACATCAGAAGTGCTGGACTTTTGTTGTTGTTCCCGGTGATGGCAGTGTTAAAAATAAAAATAACACAACCACATGTCTAAATAAAAAAAATATAAATAAAAAAAACACAATTTCTTCAAAAACCTGAATACTTGGGGCAAGCCCAAACAGCACGCACCTATCTTCCAATTCCAGGGCAGCAGGACAGCATTGGTTTTCACAGATAGCACCACAGACAGCTATTAAGGACTAATCCAGTGTCACATTTCTGCCCTGCACTGGTCAATTTGCTGGCTTCACTCGCCCTGTGTTTCTTCATTGTTTCAAGCCAGGCGGAGACTTATCTTAATAATGGGTCAATCCTCAGCCAAATGTGTTCAATTGAAGGCCACCAGGGGAGAATGGCAGGATATTGTCTTTCCAACAGCAAGTGAATTGCAGGCAGCTTAAGGCAATATCCATTTCACTATAATGCTGGTTTATGTTACAGCCCTTTTCAAACTTCTAATTGCCCCGTATTGCTGACATTTATAGACATGCCCTATTTTAAATGAAAACACAACACTGAGGTCAGGAGGAGGTTCTGGGACAGCAGAGACCCCAGGTGAAGCCAAAGGGGGAAATTACTTTAAAACTTCTAAATGCCAAACATGTTTGAGAAAAGGAGGAAAAAAAATAAAGTCTCGGGGCAGAAAAACATTAATCATGGCCCCATGGTATAAATTAATAATAACTATATTTAATTCTGCTATGTAAACATTCTATGGTTGGATTATATAATTTTTAAATGAAAGTAAATATTATTCATTTGGCTTGGTAAGTCTGGTAAGTCTCAGCTTATATGGAATAACTTTGAATATGATTTTTTTCTCCCAATTTCACTTTTATTTGTTAAAAGCAAACACACCAAGCTAACCAGGTTTGTCAGCTGCTTTTGGCAATCATGATATGTTATGAGCCTTTCAGATCATTCTAAAAGTCACAATGAATAAAATAATATTTTACATTTACATAGGGCTTTTCACCTAGTATCTCATACCATTTTATAAGCAATAAATCATTCATTTCAGAATTGCAACCAAGGAGCTTCAAGTGCAGTTCATATAAGTAATTTCTCCCAGGTAGCTGCAGAAAAAGAAAGATAGATTTTTATATATATGTGTGTATATATATATATGGCATATATATGTTATATATGTTATATACATATGATATATATAATATATATATATAAAACAATCATTTTCATTTGTTTATTCATACATTTATTCATTGAGTTATTGAGTCATCGATCCATATCCTGAACAAATATTTATATCATGCTCATGTGTGTTTAAGACTGTGTAGATTTCAGGCTCTATAAAGAAGCATTAAAGAGCATACACTCTAGTTGGGTTCTGGTTAAGATATCATTTGTTTAAGATCCTACCCTGAATTGCCAGAACAAATTGTTTTCAACACTATGTTCTCTTAATCTCCCTATAAATGCCTGATTGAGGAGTAAAAAATTATTAAGGAATAGTTAACACTAGTGATTTTCTTTTTTATATGTTATATGTTCATAGAAAATAATCATTTAAAATTTAAAAGTCACCATTTATTCCACTATACAGAGATAGACATTGTTAACAATCTGACATACAGATTTCTTGTCTGTTTCTACTTTTTGTGTGTGTATAAAATATATTCACGTTTTACATAAATAAGATGGTGAGATGCATGATGCATCATACTGAAAAGTGAGTTTTCAGTTACTTTAATATATTATGAATATTTTCCCATGTGATTAAATTTGAGTTTTCAGTATTATGAACTCATACATAATGACCACATGATTTTTGTTTTTAATCCCACTTCAATTTGTGAAAAGGCACTAGACCACAATTAAAATTCACATAAAGAAATAAAGAGTGAAAGTAAACTATGTAGATAAATATAAAAGACAATATAAATGTATTTTTTGTTTGTCACTCCTTTTTTTCTCCTAGTTTAAACAACTGAAAAATAGATTAATCACAAGTCTAAGTTTACGGGCACACAATGTGTGTGTGTGTGTGTGTGTGTGTGTGTGTGTATATATATATATATATATATATATAAAGAGGGCAGGGCCGGCTGAGTGGCTCAGTTGGTTAGGAGCTTGCTCAAGAGTTTGAGCTCTGAGCAACAGCAGTTCGATGCCCAGCCTGAGCTGAGTTGCC
>NW_017731690.1:805815-809643 GCF_001890085.2 Hipposideros armiger
TGCCTCACCCGGGAAGAGCGCAATGATGGTGCCAACTTGGGCCAGTGAAGCAACCTCCTCCACAACTAGACTGAAGAACAAAAGAAAAAAAAACAACAGCAACTTGTCTGTTCCCCTTCCCCCAATTCCCCAGCGCTGTTCCCATCCCCCAAAATCCCCAATAAAAATCTTTAAAAAAAAAAAAAAGAAAGAAATTGGAGAAGGAAGAGTAAACTAAACCCAGAAATGAAAGAAGGAGCATTTCTACTAACCTTACAGAAATGAAAAATAATTATAAAAGAATATTATGAACAATTGCCAAAAATATAGACAAATTAGACAAAATGGGAAAATTCCTAGGAAGACACAAACTACCAAAACTGATTGAATGAAATTTGAATAGACCTATAACTGGTAAGAGGATTAAATCAGTAATAAAAAACTTCCCACATAGAAAAGCCCAGAACCAGAACCAGATAGTCTCACCAATAAATTCTACCAAGTATTTAAAGAAGAAACACAAATCCTTCACAAAGTCTACTCAGAAAAAGAAGAGGACAAAATACTTACTAACTTATTCTATGAAGTCAGTATTATCCTGACACAAAATTCACACAAAAATATAATGAGGAAAGAAAATTACCAACTAATATTCCTAATGAATATAGATGCGACAAAACACTAGCAAATAGAACACAGAAACACCTAAAAAGGATTATGTATTATGACCAAGTTGCACTTATCCTAGGAATGAAAAGTTGTTTCATATAATGAAAAAGAATCAATATAATATACCATGTTAATTGAACAAAAGTAGAAAACATATGATCATATCAATAGACACATAAAAAGCAGTTGCCAAAATCCAGCACCTTTTCATGTTAGAAACACTCAACAAGTTATAAATAGAAAGAAAGAAACTTCCTTACCCTGATAAAAAGCATCCAACAAAACCTAGGTAACATCAGATTTAGTGGTAAAATACTGAAACCTTCCCTGTGAAAGAATGTAACCTTTCCTTGTAAGATCAAGAATAAGACAAGGATGTCTAATCTCCCCACTTTTATTCAACATTGTATAGGAGGGTCTAGTCAGGACAAATAGGCAAGAAAAATTAAATAAATAAAGGCATCAAGATTGAAAAAAAAACCAAAGAAGTAAAACTATCTTTATTTGTTCATGACAAAATCTTACATATAAAACACTCTAAAAAAATTCACAAACACAAAAAGTGTTAATAAAAGTGTTCAGCAATGATGATTGTAGAATATAAGATCAATACACAAAACTCAGGTGTTTTTATATACACTATCAATGAACATTCCAAAAATAAAATGAGAAAACAATTTCATTTACAATAGCACTGAAAGAATAAAACACGTAAGAATAAATTTAACAAAAGGAAGTCAAAATATTTACACTGAAATTATAAATCATTGTTGAAAGAAATTAAAGGAGACCAAAATAAACAGAAAGACATTTTATGTTCTTAAATTGGAAGACAATATTGTTAAAATCATAATCCTCCCAAATTGATCTTCAGGTTTACTGTAATCCCTTTCATAATTCCAAATTGCTTTTGTTGAAGAAATGGACAAGCTGATCCCAAAATTTATATAGAAATTCAAGGGACCCAGAAAGCCAAAATAATGTTAAAAAAAAAGAATAAAGTTGAAGGATTTACAATTTTTAATTTCAAAACCTACTACAAAGCTACAACAATCAAGAAAGTGTGATACTATCATAAGCTAGACAATAGATCAATAGAATAGTATTGAGAGTCCAAAACTAAACCCTGATATCTATGGCTAACTGATTTTCAGTGAAGATGCCAAGACCATTCAATTGGGGGAAAATAGTCCTTTCAACAAATGGTGCTGTGAAAACTGCATGTCCTCATGCAAAAGTATGAATTCCAATCCTTTCACAGCATATGCAAAAATTAATCCAAAATAGATAGAGATCTAAATGTAAGAGCTAAAACTCTTGGAAGACAATATATGTATAAATCTTTGCAACTTTGGATTAGGCAATGGTTTTTGAGATATGAACAAAAAAACTCAAGCAACCAAAGATAAAAGAGATAAATTGAATTCATTAAAATTAAAACTTTTTGTATTAAAGGATAATATAAGGACAACTTTTGAAAGGCAATGGAAATCCCAAAGGGCTGCATTTCTCCTCAAATAAATTGTCCAAGGTAAAAAATTGACTAAGGTAAAATTTACTTTCAATATGAATTATTTCTCCCCACAAATTTTGCCCTTTTTTTCAAAACTATTTGAAAGGGAAATAAAATCTTTAGCCTACATATTGATTTTCCAGGGTACTTTGACGTATTGAAAGGAGCCGATATTAACTTAGGAGATAGGAGCCCCCAGTAATGCAATTTACTGTACTTTAATTTATGAATGAAAGTTTCCCTTGTTATTTGGAAAAGACAATAATATTAATTCTGTTCTTAGCATCGACAAAGAAGTCTTAATTCTCTTGGTGTCAACATCTTAATAGAAAAGTCTGTCAAAATAAGTGAGTGAAATAGCTCATTGCCTTAAAGCAAAATGTACTATTTTAAATGAATAACACGAGAAATACCAGAAGGATTTGTATCTAATTGATTTATACTCAAACTGTGACATTAATAAGAGGAGTAAGATTGTGAAAGGAATCTGGATATCAGGACAATGTATGGTTCAGTGCAGGGATTGACCCTAGAGCAGATGGTTCAGAAAACTTTTTGGAGTGATGGAAATGCTCTACATATCTATTGTAGTGATGCTTACATGACTACACATTTGGGAAAAATCATAGAACTGTACATATAAAATGGTGAGTTTTGTATACAATTATGAATTTAAAAAAAAACCAGTTTGGGGAGGGATGCAGTTGCTAGTGTTCGCTCTGTGATTCAACACTATCAGGGCCAGTGTTGTGTTACAGTTTATTTTTGTTATCATTCAATGAAAGCCTCATACAGTTTATGACATGGAGCTGAAATAGTGCTTTGGGAAAATATATATAGCCCCAAATGTGTCCATTAAAGAAGAAATACTGAAAATGAGTAAACCAATCATTTTTTTCAAGAGATCAAAAAAATAAAAGCAAAATAAATGTAAAAATCATAGAAGGAAAAAATTTAAAAAATCAGTTAAAGGAATGAGAAAGTCAAAAGTTGGTTATTTTAAAACAAAAATAAAATTGATAAACTTACAGAATTATACACCTGAAATCTGTGTAACTTTATTAACCATTGTCACCCAATAAACTTAAATTTAAAAAAAAATTGATAAATTTTTATTGATCATTTTTTAAAGAGAAAGAGAAAGATGGAATAAGTCAATACTACATTCTCCAGACATTATAAACATGTTTAGACCAACAATTTTGAAAAGTTATTTGAAAAGGACAAATTCCTAGGTAATATAACCTATCAAAACTGATAGAAGAGGAAGTAGAAAAACTAAAAAGGCCTAAAAGCAATCTTTAGTAATTGTTAGTAAATCTTTACTAAGTAAGGACAAGTAATTGAATCTTTATGTTAAACCTTTCCCACAAGGAGAACTCTGGGCCCAGATAGGCAAAAATTGTATCAAAGAAGAATTAATGTCAACAAGAATTAATGTTACAATTTTTTTAGAGATTAACAAAACTGGGAATCCTAGCTCTATCAATCAAGAGAGGCTAGTTCATGACTAGATTGTTAACAAAAAACAATTCCAGAAATCTCAATAGTGTCTATAGCACTTTATACATAGCATATACAGAGGGTGCCAAAAAATGTATATGCATTTTAAGAAAGGAAAAAACTATTAAAATTGTAATAGTCAATATATACTGATAAAAAAAGAT
>NW_017731690.1:809680-829891 GCF_001890085.2 Hipposideros armiger
TATATATATATATGCATACAGGTAATATATGATATACTATAGTACAATAAATGTAAACAACCACAGAAATCTCAATATAATATATAATAATATTAATATTATATACTATATACACTATATGAATATATACAAAATAGTAGTTTAGTGTAATAAGATATATATATTAAGCATTCTTCTTGGTCTTAATAATATTGTATTTAGGCAATACAAGGGAACTGAAAATTATAAGATAATTGAGATGTACAGAGATGTGTAGCAAAAATTGCTCATATGAAATATGGAAATAACCTAAAACTAACATTTAGATAGGGAAAATATTGTGTGATATATACATATGTTGAGTTAAAGAACGTATTCTAAATTATACATCTTTTGAAATTTGTAGGATTTTATGTAAGGCCTAATACGTGTCATATTTACAAATGCTTCATGTATACTCATCAGACTAAGATGAATGGCCACATGGAAGAATATAAAATTGGCACTCCTAACAGCATCCCAAAGGGGACAGTTGACACAATTTGTAAATATAGGGAGATCAACCGTTCTTTTCTCCCTATTATAAGACATGGTATCCTATGAGGATTTTCTGGAGATACCTCATTTACCAAGCAACTAATTATCTCTTTATGTTCACAAAGCAGTACCATATAACCTTAGACTTACCTCCCATCCTTCCTTATGTCTGGTCCATTTTCCCTCAGTTTGCTGTTCTGAAAATTGTACGTCCCAACAAAGCAGGCTTTAGGCTCAGGCTTTTATTCTAGAGAACCCCAGCAAAGACAAAAAGACCAGTTGGAATTGAATTTAGACAAGTAAGGTATAATATCTGGTTGATAAGATTTGTGGAATATGTTTGACGGAAAACACATTTGAACTGGACCTGGAAAGGAATGGGTATAATTTCTATTGGTTGAAAATAGAGAGTGGATTGCAAGGAAATAGAAAAGAATTTCATGTAGAGGAAATGGCATTGACAAAGGTAGGATGCAGGATATAGATTTTTTTTTAATTAAAGGAGATGATTCCAGATGTTACAAAGCATAGACTATGTTATGGTGGTTCCAGGTATTAAAGATTGGGTTATTTAAAACCTGATGTTTCGTAGCCAAAATGAGTTCTGATGGAGTAGAAGAGTTGGAATAAATTCAAGGAGTTTTCTGATGGCTAAGCTGCAGAAAGATATATCTCCTAAATGAAATCCTTGTTTACCCATTTGTGCCCTCTTCAATGTCCAGGGACTTGGGTAAACTGCCCATCTCCCCAACCTGCTGTCTCAGTAAGGGCAAGCCTAGTAATGCTGTAATAGCAACCTCAGTGAGTTATAACACCAAAGGTTTATTTCTTGTTTATGTTACATATCCATTGCAGATTCTATTGTCATCGTCTACACTCTAGAACCCAGGCTGGAAAAGTAGCTGCTATCTAGAGCATTTTCAATCACAGTGGCTGAGGGGAGAGAGAATGCAGGATGACTGGCCTCTTAAAGACTCAGCCTGGGTGTGACAAAGAACATTTGTAACTCATTCTTTATTACCCAGTGCCAATCACTTGGTAAAGCCTAATTCCACTGATTCGGGAAAATACAATCCTTCCCCAATGAGGGGGAAAATATTGAGAAACATGAACACAATCTAGCATAGTAGGCACTCAGCAAAATTTCCCTCTTCTCCTTGTCTTAATACACACTCAGCTGAAATTCGTGATGAGCATATAACCTGCATTACCTTTTATTTCATTCTTTTTCACTATCTAAAAGAAACCATGGAAGAAAAATAATCAAAATAATACCAAAAGAGACATCAGGTTAAAAGAAATATTTAAAAAAATATTCCTATACTAATCTTTGACTGATGAAACTTCATCTTCACTCTTAGCTATTTCTTTCAGTTCTACTAACAAGCATATTACCTATTCTGTGATAAAGACTGTTTCCCAGCATCCTTTCTTTCTTTCATCCATTTTATAGAACTCTCCTTTTATGAGCTGAGGTCATTCATGCCCTTCTATAGCCTTAATTTCTAGTCTCCTTTGCAGCTAGATGTGGCCCTATAGTGAATTGTATGTCAGTAGGTGGTAAGGTTGTAAGTGGAAATAATGTGTGCAACTTTTGAGTACTCTTAAAGGTAAAATCACTTTTCCTAGACAGGGACAATTTGAGGGGCTGCCAATGGCACATGTTGGATGCCATGAGCATGCAAATCGAAGACGCCAGAACACACCCACTAGCTCAGTCACCCTTCTACATTGGATCTTTTAAGAGAAATGAACTACTTAGGCCAGTATTGTTGGTGTGTCTTTGTTATAGCAATTTGGCTTGTGTTCTAGTTAATACTTAGTTGTTACATTTTATTCAACATCTTTACCTACTATTCCAAAGTTCTGTCTGAACCCAGGCTTACTGGTCGGCTGTGAGGTAGCCTCAGAGGTGACTGTCATCATTTTAGGACCTTATTGGTCCTTTCCAAACATCCAACAAAACTTCCCTCTCTTGGGCATCTCATCAACTTCCTGCTTCCAGTCTGAGAATACCCTCTAGTTCTAAATTCATTTGCAGAGCAGATTAAAACACAAAATTCAATTAAAGTTCAAGTTCTTCCCCACTTAAGTTATAACATCTTATCATTTTGCTAAGTCTATTCTTTCTCTTTAGGTAACTGCAATAATATTAATCCTCATAAAAAAATGATCTGCCAAAACTGTATTGGCATAGCTTTATTTTATCAAAATATCTTAAAAAGACAATTTTAAAAAGCATATATAATTTCCTTGAGGAAGTAGTTAGCTATTTCTCCCAAAAGTATTTTCCTTTATGTTAGTTGCCTAATTTATTACCTGAGAGTGTGTAATGGAATTTGCAACAGGATGGTAGTGTTTCTGCTCACCTACTATTTAGAATCAGAGAATCTCTGTATAATAATGGATAATTATCTATTTTATTTTTATTGTCTTTATAAAACATTATGATTCCAAATTTTTAACTCCCTATTTCAAAGTGCTAATAAAACATGCCCTTCCCTACTATTGTTTTGTAAAATGTCTATTGTTCACATGACACAGAAGAGTTCTAAATCACCAACAATTCATTCCCTGTTCTAAATTTGGTTCAAATCTTCAAGTGGTTAAAGTATCTTTATGTGCCTCATCCAACTGCTCCTTCTTTTTTTTCCCCTCCTTTCAGAACTCTATAGAGACTGCTATCACAGAATTTATACTGCATTTCTCATATTGGCTGCCACAACTGGGTCCTGAGCTCAGGGATTCTCTTTCTTCTTCCTCTCTATCCCCACTGTCTCCTACCTGAAAGGTCTTCAATTACCAGGTACTGAAAAGTCATGCATGAATGGATGAGCGAATGGATAAATGGGTGGATGAAAACACAAATATTCTAAGACAATATGGGCTCCTAATTTTCCCTCTAAATATGGGTAAATAAAATTGTTAAGCAAATACTTATATATAAATTTATCTTTTGTCACTAAGTATAAATTTTCTAAAATTACCTTATTACTGATATAACATATTAAATAGATCTTAATTGGTAAGAACTAAATTTTGCTGTTAGCCTCAAAGTAAAGGTAAAGATAGCCTTAATATAATATAAATTATTATAAATGGAATAATATAAATGGAAATAATATAAAATAAAATAATATAAATGGAAAACAGGACTGAACCATGTAAATCCATCCTCCCCCTGGAGGGGGAGCTGGGGTGAGAATAAAAACTGTGGGTGGAGACGTCCATGGAAAACATCTGCCAGTCGTGTTTCAAAGAGTGAAGAGGACACTTATTGTGTGTGCTATTGCCAAAGCCCCCCAAAACACATCAATGGAGTGCTATTTGTTTTTTTCTATAGCCGATAGATCAAAAGCTTGAGCAGCAGTGTGATCTGCTCTTTGTAAGGAGAAAAGGTCTATCCAGAGAAATGGGGGAACACATCTGGAAATATCTGTCTATGAAGCTGTTTAAAAAATCACCATGTAGCAACAATAGGAGAAACATCTGTGCAGTGTGCAGCAGACCAGTGGAGGAAGGGAGCTTCTGAGAAGAGAACCACATAATCAAGACAAAGATTAGGGTGAAGACAGGCGCCCCTTGAATGACAAAGCTTCCCAGATCCCATTTTTAGCCACATGTAACCAATAAGGACAGTTTTCCCTTCCAAAGTTTTTAGATTAGCAGCACCTGCATCAGGCAACGCAGGGCAGAACACAATATGTTAGGGTAATTTCTCAAAGAGTTCGCCAAATGTCATCAAAGCGCAGAATCTGTATGTTATGTGTTCACTGTGAAGTTCTAAATACTAATTCATTTTTTTAAATAATGCATTAGAATAGCTCATAAACATGAATCTTAACCCCAAATACCTTAAACACAGTTTTCTTACACAACTTATATGCATGAGTTTTTAATAAAATAGATTTGAAAAATGTTGTTTTTATCAAAACTAACACCAATTCAGCAACTTTCTTTAAACAAGTTTTTGTTTAGTTATATTTCAAATTAATACCATCATATTCATTTTTAAAAATAAAAATGTGAGTGAATACTCAGTGACATGCCCTTTAAAATACAAATTTATTGAATTATTTCCCACATTCTTAATGGAGCAGCTCTATCGGGTTTTTTGGTAAATTAAATTAACCCTGCTCCTCAATTAACATATAAAGTTATAGAGAGCCTTCATTTACATCTACAATTTTAAAATACTGCACAGCTGTGAAACTAGATTAAAAGTACACTCAATGTTTTTGTTATTTATGAAATTCAGCCTGTAAATGGAGTTCCCAATATTGGTGTTAATTAAGAAGTTGTCATTTTACATTAGACTAGAGTTTTCTAATTCTCTTATTGCATCTTAAGTCTGTTTACACTACAAACGCAACACAAAAGAAATTATGTAGCTATTTCAGACCAAAATCTGCTGTTGAGGAAAACATCAGGGAATTTTTTCAGAAATAAACACTATGGCTTTCCCCACTGAATCATGTCACTAGACTATTACTCAATTTTCTTTCATTTTTTTTCCCAGTACATGTTGCCAGAATTTAAAAAGAAAAAAAATAGATAATTTTTAACAACCAAGAAATTCTCCAGCAGGTATCTTACACATATAATTTAGAAATTAACTGTATTCCTTGGCTCATTAAATTCTTTCTACACCCCTTTATAAAGGTTTTCATAATCTTATTTGTGGATGACCAAATTGGAGTTCTAAAGAATGTTTTAACTTGCCTGACGTTACATAACTGATTATTGGCAGAGCTAATGTTTGAACCCACGTATTCTGGTTACAAGTTAATACTTTTTTCTAAATATTTCCCAAGAATCTGAAAAAAGCTATCAAAGGCTGAGGAGACAGGGGAGCTCATAATTATTCTATGTGTGAGCACTATAATAAGTGATTTATATGTGATTTAAATTAATATTTGCCAAAACCTTGTGAGGTAAGCATTATTTTCTCTATTCTTAAAGTGAGTTTTAGAGAGGACATGTAATTTGCCTAAGTTGACACAATTGATGAGTGGCAGAGCTTGCGTTCAAACGCCAGCCTGACAGACTGTTGTAGACCCTTCCTAGCCCATGGTTCATGAACAGGCAGCAACAGCATCACTTGGGAACTTGGTAGATACATAGAATCTTGGACCCCAATCTCAACATTATCAGCATTTTAAACAAAATCTCCAGGAGAGCCATAAGCACATAAATGTTTGAAAAGCAATGCTACATACTAAATTATTCTGATGCCAAAATTTAATCTATTAAAAAGCATCTACATTATTCATATCTTACTAGACTGTAAACTCCTCAAGGATAGAGTCTAAGACTGTTCCCAGCAGTGGAACAAGATCTGATGCTAGGGTCTGCCTAATCCATGTTTATTTCTTCAGTTAACAGTATACATAAAATCAGTATTTTGCCAACAAAACTTGTATGTCAGTAAAAAGTTCTTTGTATTTTGTTACATGTACTAGGGGATGTTTGGTGGGGAGTAGGTTAGTTTATTTCTGTTGTATCTATTCTTAAAACAAAATATAAAACTATCTTAATAAAACATGGTGGTTTTCTTTTTTTTCCCAAAATTTTGTTTGTATACCTTAGATAATTTTTTCATGGGATTTGCTTCTTGTGTTTTTGGTAAATAGCATTTATGTTGGGAAATGAAAAGCTGCTGTAACATATGGTTATGACAGAATTCATATTTTTATATCTAACCCACAGAAATGAGGAACTATATTCAGGCAGGCTCAAAATCTCTGTGAAGAGACACAGAGCTACAGAGCTTTAAAAGGGAGGTGGGGTTAACAATAGAAAAGTGTGACAATAGTACAGGTCATTTTAGTGATGGGATCTCAGAGACTGCATGACAGATGAACCAGCAGAATAAAAGTTACGTGAAGACTAGGACAGAGAAAAGCTTTAGAAGAAACAATATTATACTGATATGATATTTATATTACTATTATAAATGTATTATAGAAAGAAATTAGCATCTATTAAATGTTAACATGGTAGAAACTATGTAAAGCACTCTTATATATTAACTTGTTAAAATTTTACAGTGATATAGAGAGGCTTTCGTTTTTCAGAGTAGATAATGGAGACTCAAAGAAGTGAACAAATTTGTCTAACCCAAAATTTAACTCCTGCTATTTTCACTGTTTCAATCCTGGCAGAGGATCAGAATCATCCAATGGGCTTTTAAAATTATGAGCTCCTCATCTATAAATTTTGTAGTGTCTATCTATTTGTTTAAAATACATAAATGTTTATGATGTACAATGTAAAGAAACATTGCATTATGCAATACTTCCTTTGACCTATAGGAAAAAAAACAGGGGAAAAAAATCAGATAGATATCCAGTCATCAAAGAGCATCCAGTCTGTTTGGTCAGACAAATCAGGTTCAAATACATCACAATATGTGGGGAAATTGCTACGTATCATATTTTAAATGTTATGGGAATCAAGACACTGAAATATTGATGAAAGATTAGATAAATAGATCAATAGAACAGAGTAGAGAATCCAGAAATATACCCACACTTTAATTGCTGACAAAGGAAAAAGGAAATTCAGTGGAGGAACAGATAATTCTGAAACAACTGGATTTTCACATGTAAAAAAAAAAAGGAAATCTAGACAAAGACTTTATAACTTTCACAAAAATTAACTCAAAATGGATCATAACCCTAAATGTAAAATTCAAAACCATAAAACACTTAGAATATAAAGTAGGAATGTTTGAATGTGAACTAAAGATTTGGGACAATATTCTGGTTTTAAGGAAGAGATTGGAGAAGCATCTGCTTTGGTCAAATGTCATGACATGCTTAATGAATCTAGTGCTTTGTTATATGTTAAGGGTGTTAAGGATGTCAGAATGTTGGGAAACCTACAAAAGAAAAAATCCCAATGAGGTTAGGATTTGCAACAATCAAATATTGAAAGGTGTTGAGGAGTTTGAGAGTCAAAACCATTGAACCTGTCAACTAGTCAATTGTAGATGGCTTTTGAGATGGCTGTGTTCATAGAGCTATTGGGGCAATAAACAAAAGCATGGATTTTAAAGAGTATATAGTAAGGAACTGGAAAATGTAGTAGAAACAACTCTTTCTAGATGTTTAGATATGCAAGTAAAGAGAGACCTAGAAGAATAACTCAAAAGGGTAGCAAAATTAAGAGAACTTTATTTGAAGACAGAAGACTAGAACAAGTACTTAAGTGTGAGCTTTTCAGTGACACTAAAGAAACAAAAGAAAGAAGAGACGGAGGGTATGCAATCAAACCACATATGGTGGGTAGATATCAGAAAGGGGTAAGGAGGAATGATTTATTTTAGGGAAAGGGAAGAATAAAGGAAAGAGGAGAGAGTAATTGAAGAAATTTATTTAGCAAATATTTTGTATGCATTACAGTATCAAACAATGAGCTAGGGAATAGAAGAGCAAGAACAGAAGCATAAGGGGCATACAATTTATAACAGTGCAGCAAATTCTGTGATAGAGGTGAGTGTGAAATGCGATAGGAATCGGGGAGAATCCACAGATGAGGTAATATTTCAACCATGTTTTTTAAGTTAATGTAATGAAGTGGAACAGTCAGGAAAAGGTATTCCAGACAGAAGATACAGAATGTGCAAAACTATTGGGTTGTTGGAAAAGTCATGACGTATTTTGTCTATGTTTTTCAAAGGTCATTTATTTATATAAAGAACAAAGATCAATCAATGATATATTGCCTGTTTTGTTCAATAACCTTTTGCCATCTTTCAGTGAGCTTCATAATTCCTCGTTCATAGAAGAACCTGTCTTTATTTGCCAAAAACTGAACAGGGTGCTGATTTACAGCCTCATCTGAATTGAACATTATACCACACAAGGAGTTTTGAAGAGAGTGAAACAAGTGGAAGTCTGACGGCGCAAGGTCAGATGAGTATGGTGGATGTGGCAACACATCCCATCCAAGCTCCAATAATTTTTGATGGGTGATCAAACTTGTGTGTGGTCTCACGTTGTCTTGGTGGAACATAACTCCTTTACAATTAACAAGCTCTGGACATTTCTGGATGATGGATTTATTCAAATTGCCCAATTGCAGATAGTACACATTCAAATTGATTGTTTGGTTCCTTGATAGGAGCTCAAAAAACACGACACCTTTAAAATCCCACCACGCTGAGAGCATAACCTTCCTCTGATAAATATCTGCTTTCAATGTCTTTTGAGGTGAATCATCACGTCAGGACCAAGACCGTTTGTGCAGCACATTGTTGTAAACAATCCACTTCTCATCACCAGTTATCAGTCACTTCAAAAAGGATTGTTTTTCTACGTTTAATGAGCATATTGCAGATGTTTATACGCGCCATCAAATAAACTGCTTTAAGTTCATGCGGAACCCAAATATCGAGCTTGCTTATGTATCCCAGCTTCTTCAGGTGGTCATGTACACTTGAATGATGGATGTTCAATGTTTCTGAAACCTCTCATGTCGTGTAACATGGGTTTCACTTGATCAGTGCCTTTATTTTGTTATCATCAACCTCAGTGGGCCTCCCTGACAGAGGAGCGTCGTTGAGATCAAAATCACCAGCACAGAATTTTGTGAACCATCATTGGCACTGATGTTCTTGTAGAGCATTGTCATTGTAAACTTTACACAACTTTTCACAAGCTTGACACGCATTCTTCCATTTATGGAAGTAAAACAGTAAAATATGGCAAAAATGCACAGTTTGGTCTTCCATTTTCAACTTGTTGTAAAATCTCTAAAACTCTACCAAATCACTTAATTTTTTTTAGAATGAAGCTAGAACTGTCAGCTGTCAAATGACATAGCAATAACATAGATGTGAATGACTCTAGTAATTCCAAAAATGAACTAGTGCCATCTGTTGCAAACATGCGTCTTGACTTTTCCGACAACCCAAGAGTATGTTGTAAATAAAGAAACTCATATCAAATGGTCCTTGGTAGGTAAATTCTTGTTTGCTGGCTTCTAAGTGACAGGAATTAGTTACCTTCTAAGCCAATTTATACAGGCAGTGGAGATCTTTTCCATAGTTGACATTTACCTAATTCCAATGTCATTCCTTTAACCTCCCTATGAAAATTGCTATTTTACTGGTCTGTGAGTACATATAACCAACCACCAGATAACCACAAAGCCAATTCTCCCTTTGCCTTTATACATTAATGATCATACTATTTTTCCTACACCCACTGCAGAATTTCTTTGTCTCTTTACTTACCTTTCTATTGGCACTAAATATTTTAAATTACTTCTTCATAAATATTTTTCTTATTTTTTATGCCCACTAACTTGGTTTGAGTCTAAGTCATAATTCATCATAAGTTATGCCTAAATTATTACAACAACCTTCTTTGCCTCTATCTATAGTTCCTTACTTTTCTAAACATCTTGTACCCCGCTACCAGATTAACCTTACCAAACACCACATCAGTTAGGCTGTCTTTCAGATAGCTCCTCAGTGGATCACAGCTACTTTAGCTGGGGCCTTTAACCACAAAGCTTGAACCTAGTCAGTATTTACTTTTTTCCACCAAGCTTCTGCCTGCCATCTTAAATGTTAGCAAGAATGTGGGGCAAGCAAAACTCACATTTTTAATGGGAATTGAGGAGATATGGAAATTTCTCATAAAACTAAATACACATCTACCTTATGTCCTAGCAATTAGGTACTTACCGAAGGGGGGAAAAATATAGATAAGGATATTCATACCATCTTTAATTCATAATAGCCCCAAACACAAAACAGCTCAGATATTCATCAATAGACTAAAGGATAAACAAACTATAATATATTCATACAATGGAATACCACTCAGGAATAAGAAGATATAAATTAGTGATACAACAAAATGAATTAATTTCAAAAACAGCATCTAAGCAAAAGAAAAGGCAAAACTAACCTATGGTCAAGAAATATCAGGGCTTTCGTTGGCTCAGAGGCAGCATTTACAACAACAGAAACAAGATATCTTTTGGGAGTGACAGTTATGCTTTGTATCTTGATAGAGGTTGGTCAGTTGTCAAACTCATTGTGTGGTACACTTGTGTTTGTGTGTTCATTGTACATACATTTTACTTTTAAAAGATAACTGAAAACAAATATTGAACCCACTTACTAATATACATGATGAAATATTTAGGGGTGAAGTGTACTGATGTCTACAATTTACTTTGAAATGAATTAATAAATAAACTGGAATAACTTATAGAAAGAGTGATATATAGATGGACAGATGTGGAGTAAAGGAAAAATGCTAAAATGTTAAGTGTACAATTTAGGTAGTTGTATATGAATGTTCACTGTACAATTCTTTCAATTTCTGTGCTTTGAGAGTTTTATAATAAGATGTTGGTGGAGAAAGGGGACCTGGCTTCCCATTACTCCCACATATACACACACTGCTCTAGTGAATGTGGTTGACCTTCACTTATCATCCTCATTTTTTCTCACCTCTGTATCTTTGACCTACAAACACCCCCCTCTCTTTCTTTCATACTCAAACTAGCCTTATCTATAGGCTGACCTCTTCCACAAGATTTTTGATAACCAATTCCATCTAACTTGATATCTCCCTCTTAAAATAAAGCTTAATTAATTTGATGCTTTTCACTTGTACTTAACTACAGATCGTAATGAGGAGTGCTCTAGCATAGTGATATAGCATAGGCCAGGCTCTGGAGACAAAGCACCTAGTTTTCATCCCAGCTCCACAATTTACTCACCAAAGTCTTGGCTTTGGGATTTCTTACCTACAAAACCAGAAATCTACCATCTCCTTTAGATGATTATTATGAAAAAGAGATACGTTAGTGTTAATATCTTCTGCCTAACACATAGAGCCCAGTGAATGTTAATAATTATTATCTTTGTGGTACTTATGCTAGTATCTTACACTGCATCTTAAACCCTGTAAGTTCCTTAACAGCAGAGGTTGACACAGACATATTGTTTCACTGCATTCTTCTGCAAAAAAAAGTCATATTGCCAAATATAAAATAGCCATTAAGAAAATATTTCTTTAGCAAATAAATGAGGAAATGAAAAGCTTTAGTGTGTTTTACTAGTGGGCTATGCTATCTTTTTGTCTGACCCTCTTTTCCAGAAATACAGCTTTAACTAATGTCTTCTAAAACAGCACATAACAAAATGACTTACAAATGAAATACTGTGTTTGTTAATCTAATGCATGCTCTTCACTGTTGTTTTAGAAGCAAATCTATGTTCCAACTGCTTTTAGAATCATAAAAAGAAATATTTGGTATGTACAGCTATTTTGTGAGTGTTTCCTTACATACTAGGATCCAATTAGCCATTGATCTTCTAGAGTGGGGAATTGCGGAGTTCCGGAGATGCTGAACTTTGAAGGCCTGTAATATGGAACAGAATCAAACAAACATGAGTTTTATGTCTTTGCTATTTCTTTAGAGAAATATTAAAACATTGCTGGAAGCTGTAATTTTATGAACTTCAAAAGCTAGAGGAAATCAAACATCCTACAGGATCGTGGTAAGACTAAGCCCCACTCATCAGCACTGCAGCGATGACAATGCAATCATTTTTCTGGGATATATAAAAACTTATGATCAACTGAGTGAGAAAATTAGCAAGCCATACCATAAGTTGGAGGGTCCTACCTTACCACAAATACAGAGGGGCCCTATAGAAATTATAAATGAGTTAAAGCATTTTGAGAAGGCTATCAGCGCGATGACTTTTCATCTCAAAAACTTATATACGTTTTTCAGAACCCCAGAACAATGGAGCAGTTAGAAATCAAAGGATTTAAAGCATATGCACAGATGGCTTGAAAATGTTGAAATAGCTCTTCTGTACTTTCTACTACCTAGAACTTTTAGAGGAGATTTTACATTTATAACATAGAGCAAGGCTGGCTAGAACACAATTCAAAAGAAAGTCCAAGGTCTTTGTTCTGCTTGAAGGTTAAGGCTGAGTGCTTTACTCCAGCATGGCCTCTTGGAGAGAAGGTTTCCAGTCATGAAGAGACTCATGAGAAAGTAGACGTATACAATGAATACATTATTTGAATGGCTCAAGATAAAGAGGCCATGAAGTCCTGTAGGCAAGTAAAAGGCTGTGTTTGGTGGCGGGGGTTATCTGCTCCTGCCCACAAACTACCTGGGCACATTTAGCACACAACAGAAATTGGTCATGCTTCCATCAGAAGAGAACGGCTGTCCTGAGTCAAACTTAGGTCTTTATGGGCTAATATCTCAAGGCTCACCAACATAGGAGCTATCCGACCAAGGGTGTCAATTCTGGGAGTCTCTTACTTAATACTCTCTATTAACAAGTGCCTCCTGCACTGGCTCTTGGTTCTCACAGCCGTTCAGGTATATGCTGCGTGAGGGCAGTCAGGGCTCGTCGCATGCGAAAGCTGGAGGCCTTGTGTCACAAGGTAACGCTGCCCAGAGCAGCAATGCATAAATATATTTCATTTAGGAGCTAAATCCTCTAGCTCTTAATCCCAATTGTTTACGCTCAGAGTGATCGTCTCAGATTTACCTTTATACTTTCTTTTCTCAACTTTTATAGACTAGAATTGCTCTCTGTGGTGGTTTCTCAAAAGTCTCTCTCATCCCCTAAGGTTTAGAAAACCTGTGCATATTTCAACCACAAGGAAGTAGCCGACAATACTAATATCAGATATTCCTGAACTCAGAAACACTTGGCAATGAGCAGCTTCAAAAACATACAATATTAAGGCTTAAAAAGGTGAATTTCCCTCTGTTTTTATTTCCAGTGGCTACCATAACGAAATACCATGAACTTGGTGGCTTTGAACAGCAGAAATTTATTCTCTCACAGCTCTGAAGGCCAGAACTCTAACAACCATGTCGTTGGGCCAAAATCAAGGTGTCAGCGAGGCCACAATCCCTCCAGAGCAGCGGTTCTCAACCTGTGGGTCGTGACCCCCTTTGGGGGTTGAACGACCCTTTCACAGGGGTCGCCTAAGACCATCGGAAAACAAAAAGATATTTACATTATGATTCATAACAGTAGCAAAATTACAGTTATAGAGTAGCAATGAAAATAATTTTATGGTTGGGGGTCACCACAACATGAGGAACTGTATTAAGGGGTCGCGGCATTAGGAAGGTTGAGAACCGCTGCTCTAGAGGCTCTAGGGGAGAATTGGCTCCTTGCCTTTCCTGGTTTCTGGTGGCTGCTGGTGGTCTTTGGCTTGTGGCCTCATCACTTCAGTCGCTGTCTCTGTCTTTACATTGCCTTCTTTTGTGCATGTGGGTTTTTTTTTTTCTCTGCTGTCTATGTCTAATCTTATCTGCCTCTCTTAAAAGGACACGTGTGATTACATTTAGGGTCCACCTTGATTATCCAAGGTAATCTCCTTATCTCAAAATCCTGAACTTAATCACAATTGCAAACATCTTTTTTTCCTAACAAGGTGACATTTTCCATTTCTGGGGATTAGGGCCTGGTATCTTGAGAATAGGAGGGCTTATTCAGCTTATTCCATCCCCAACCCACCCTCTGTCATTCTGAATCCTCTCTATGAATATCAGGAGATCATTTTGCTCCTCTTACTCTATATGTACCATTGTTATTAAATGAATTGCCATTTAGATATGGCTATACAATTAAGGACTGCAAGAGTAAAGCTCACTCACTATGCAGGGGGCAGGGGCTAATATGAGAGATAAGATCAATTCTGGTAATTCTTAGACAAAACAAACAAGCAAATTAAAATTCTTAGAAACCAAAGGACAGCCCTCCCTTAGCTAAAGGAAAGCATCAGACCCCCTCTGCCTCATTCATGGCATATCAAGGTATATAGTAGAGAAGGGCATATAAAACATACCCAAAAGGTAGTTTCCAGATGGTACTAACTGAAGCAGCTAAAAGGTAACTCACAGGAGCCCAGGGGAAATTGTGGAAGTCTCTTGGGGCCATCTGACTCAAAATGGAGAATAAAGTGAGACAGGTTTATGAACCTAGTGGCAAGACTGCAATCACAGTTTCAGGCAACTACATACTTCTTTAATTGCACTCTTTTTATATTTCCTGAGCTCTTTGTGCTTTCCACCTCTTGATTATTCATTCATTCTCTCATTCACTCAGTCTAAAACTATTTACTCAATGCCCAGTACGTGGCAGGCACAGCATTATGCCCTGGGGATGCAACCCTGAGTGAAACTGACATAGTCTACACTCCACAAGCTTATATTCCGGCGGTATAGCGCCTTGGTTTTCAGTAGTAGGACATTGCTGCCTTATCTTGTCTGTGATGAGAAGCCCCAAAGGCCAATGTTTTAATATGAGACCATCATGAGAATGGGAGTGGATCTAAAGTGTGCACATCCTGAGACAAATGTGAAACTACGAGAAGCACAGACAGAGTAACTCAATCAGCTGTGCCTCTCCGCTTGGAAATTCACCTTTCAGGGAAAACCCACAGTGTTCCTGAATTTCATTTTAATAAAGGAGTTAGAATTCCTACAGAGCAAGGGTCTTCAGAACCCTCGGAAATGCAAAAAAGAAAAAACCAGCATGATGAGCCCCCTCATGTGTCTGCTTCAAACAGAACAGCTCTGTTTTCATCTGGTTTACATCTCGGCCTTTTGAACAAAGGGTTCTGCAACAAGAACAATGAATATTGAAAACTCCTGCTTTAGAGGAGCAGGCCTCATAGTGACCAAGAAACGTCTCCTGCAATGTGACATGCATGGGAAAGAGCTCAAAAAACATGCGCCGTGAATGGTGGGTTAGGCATCATCTTCTTATATGGGTTTAATACTTACCCAATGACAGAGACCAGTGTAGAGGATGAAAAACTGAGTCTTTCTGATGTTTTAGTGTTTTAGTTCTTCTTTCTGTGACAGGCAAGATAACCAGGGAGGGAATGAAGAAAGGCAAACTGTCATTTCTCACAGTGCTTGTCACCTCTCAATTGATCATTTCTTTGCTCGTGTTCTGAATGTTCTCCTTCTCTTTTGAACCACTTTCCTTCTTTATGAGTTTCTGAAGTGTTGTCCATAGAGATTGAAAACACAGCGATCAAAGAGGATTGCATAAGTTAATTTTTTTAAGAAAAGGGAATTGAGATCTAGAAGTTTGATGAAAACCTCCTGTTACTCATTGTATATGCATCATTTTTATCTTATGAATTTTTAGAAAGATGAGTGAAACTCATATTCCCCAGACTACACTAGTCTCTGAATAAGATAAACTAATAACAATAATCATCAATATGTCCTGGCTCTATTTCTGCTCAATCTAGCCTCCAAAAAATTCTTTCCAAATTGTTCTGAGTTTTCTTAGGTGGGAACTTATGCTTTGGCACCTAATGCTATTAGGACCTTCATTCTTGTTCACAGTCACAATTTCTTTAGTCACCTTTAATGACAAAAAATGGCAGCAATATCACCATGATCACAAAGTCAGTTATAATGAGTTGGTTAAGAGTTCTACCACTTTAACCAGCCCTGTTTAAATCTCAGTTGTGCCTGGATCTAAAGGGACCCTTCAGGCAAAACTGAAGATATTCAGAGATGCCTGCCAATACTGATTACCAGATGGGACACTGGGTTCTTGATGCTTGCATAAACAAACAATAGTAAAAACCGTGTTGCTGACCCTTCTCCCTCAGTGCTTTGGCTCTACCTCCCCCAATGTTTCAGAATGCAAATACAACTCTGGGGAGAGAAGTGGAGGATATATTGTCTCAATACATGTTTCTACCTCCAGAGGAATCAAGTTCCTGTAGACAATAAAGTTTTCTTTTCTTTTCTTTTCTTTTTTTGTTTAAGACTTTTATTGGAGAATTGGGGGAAGGTAACAGCGTTGGGGAACCAGGGAAGAGGAACAGACAAGTTGCTGTCCTTTTGTTCTTCAGTCTAGTTGTGGGGGACGTCACTTCACTGGCCCATGTTGGTATTATCATTGTGCTCTTCCAGAGTGAGGCAGTCACTCTCCGGCCATTGAACAGCCACTCACAGCAGCTCATGGCAGCTGCCGGCTGCTCACGCCAGCTGCCAGCCACTCACAGTAGCTCACGACAACCCACTGCAGCAGGCGCTGCAGCCTACGCCATCGCCGGCGACTCATGGCAGCTCAGCTCCAGGTTGAGCTGTTGTTCTCCATCTTAGCTGTAGAGGGCACAGCGTCACTGGCCCTCATGTGGGATCCGAACCAGAGCCCTGCTGCTCAGAGCTGGCGTCCCAAGCCATTTCTTAACCAACGCACCACTCAGCTGCCCCTAAGTTTTATTTTCTAATCACCTGAATTCATTAACTGATAACTTTTTTCCCTTTATGTAAAATTATTTAAATGATTAATTGGGTTCAAATTAATTAAATCTAAATATACAATTATAACACATTATTATAAATCGCTATTATAATAAAGTGATATTTATAATAGTTTAATATTATGCAAGAAAACTATAAACACTGCTAATTTATATAATATATAATAGAATTTTATATTTTTCTCAATTATTTTATTTTTGGATAATTCATTTAATGAGCCAATATTTCCCAAAGACTTTTCCCAATTTTTCAGCTTTTCATAGCTGTGTAAATGGTTATTGAACAGTTAAGCTCCTACACTTCATATTTATGGAGAAAAGAACATATATTCTACTCCTGTGATTCAAGAACACAAGTTGTAAGTGAGGCAGTGGCAGAAGGGCTGAACTCTCAATTTAAGAGCCCCAATGAGAAAAGGCTCTTAGACATGCAAATTAAGGCATTGTCCTTACTTATTTAAAGAAGTTTCTACCTAGTCTCTTCAGGTACAACTAAAAATTAATCTGCACCTGCTAAGTTTTTGTTAGAGAACTTAAAAATACATTACCATTTAAGGGGACTAAGACATCCCCCTCTCAACACACCAACAACAACTGCACCTGAAAATTTCAGCTGCACAGAGGAGATTGGGCAAGAGAGGGTTGTTTTAAGAGAACAATAGATCTCATAGATTCACTGGAGACATGAGCAACAAAGCAACTACTGGAAAGTATGGTAAATCTTTGCATGCATCTGGAATTGATCGGAAGAAATGACATAGGACCATTATTTGTCTTATATGAATTCAAAAAGTCATCTTGTTGAGCACTGTATTTTTTTTTGTAAGGATATTTGTACTTCAACATAGTATAGTTCTTTCTTGTACACAGATGTACATGATGGATGAATAGAACAAGGGCCCATGGATCCAATGTTCTCACCCTCCAAAACTGAATTATTCCAAGATGCTGTTAATTACACAATAATTCTTCTAAATGAAAGCTCACAGCAACAAAACTCACAGTAGGGGATGTTAATGGATAGTATTATAATATTGAATAATTGAATCTTTAGTCCCTGAAGAGGTCCTCAGCTTTTAAAGTTAGAGGCAACCAGCCTGAATGGGAAGGAGTCACACAATTATTGGGTTGTCGGAAAAGTCATGATGCATTTTTGCAATAAAAAACGTAGAAAACATATGTCATGACTTTTCCAACAACCAAATAATAAGATAACAAAATAGTACCAGAAACCAAAATAATTTTCTCTTTACTATATTTTCGGCTCCACATACATTTTGTATATTTATTATCAAAGAGTGTTATTTTGCATATCAACTCATCAGGACTTAAGTATTATATTTATTTTATAGAAGACATTTAAAAGACTATCAATTGGATTTAGATAACAGAGTTCACATTTTCTTACCCCAAGTAATTACACTATTGCTAATGTCAATGATTATTTATTATTATAAGCTACCATTTTTTAAATGCCAAGATATTGTGGCAGGACTTAACTACTAAACTGATTTTTCTCAACAACTCATGTGGTATTGTAATACTCCTACATAGAGGAGTCTACAGATACAAATGGAAGTTCAGGAGTAACTATCTTGGTTAAGGTTACTTGGGTAATAAGTGCTGAAAAACTATTCAAAGATAGGGCTTTCTGAATCTATTATGATATAAGGAATTTTTCACTAAATAGTTTAGTTCTTAAATACACTTTTCCCCTTTCTATTTAACTGGAATAGTACAAATGCTCACAGCCCTAAACAGTCTCTTGCCCTTGATTCTTTGTTAAAATCTCCAGTTCCTAAAGGAAATCAAGTCTTACCTTTTATGATAAGGGTGTGGTGTCTCAGGCAAATAATATAGGCCCATACTCTTCTACATGGAATCTTCTTCAGCAAAGAGTCAAGGTGACTTTAGGTTGCTTCCTGGACATTCAGGCCAACATTGGGACAACTCAATCTATCCTGCTGCTCAGCAGAGGCACTACTGGCGTTTGGTGTAAAACAAACCTTGCTGGTGTTAAACTTTCCCAGTCACTGCAGGACATTTTCATCCCTGGCCACCACCCATTAATATCAATGATGCCAAAAGGCCTCCACAGAAATACAAGCCCCCCAGAACTGACAATGCCCCTAGTTCAGAACCACTGAGCTCATTCTTACAATGTTCTATAGTCAGCAGGCAGCTGTTTGATAGCTGCAAAAATCAGCCCTGGACTTTCCCCGAAGGGTTACACCATTTTTATTCTAATCCAAGAATGTCTGAAGTAGCTAGCATGCTGCCATATGCAGATTTGGACAAAACCATTGCTCTGGGGCGAAAGTGTATTACATCAAGGGAGGAGGGCAAAGGAGTCAGCTCAGAAATTGCAGAAGTGGAGAGACGATCAGTTGCCATACACAGTCATAAGCATCAGCGGAAAGGAAAAAAAGGAAAGGGAAGGGAAAGAATAAAAAAACACATTAGGAGGTGCATTTCTCCAGCTCATTGGAAGAGAAGAACAGTTAGTAAATAAAGCCCAGTTCAGGCTCCACCTGGCTGGTTGCCAACTTCCCACATGCTATTGGCTTGTGACATGGCAATCCCCTTTCTGGAACCCAAAGGTCCCTTCAGCCTTTACTATCACTCCTCGATCACCTAGGCCCCACAGAAGACAGGCCAACTATCTGCTTTCATGTCTGTTGTAACTTATTCTTGAAATATGTCACTATGAAGACTAAAAAGCTTGATACCCCGTTAAGCACATTTGAGTTATATTTTTGAAAGAGGATGTTTGGGCAATGACACACAAATTACATGCACAAAGCCAAAAAATTATTTGCAGATATGTTGTATAATTATATGAGTTTATGCTATCCATCTGTGAACCTTAGTCTCCCCTGGTGCAAGTACTGCTTGTAATAAAAAGGGTTTATTAGCTTTAAGAAAAATTTATTATGCTTACATTTGCATGAGAGTACAGTGTTCATTATTTCATGGCATTTATGGGCTTCTATGGTTGAAGCGGACCTTGCTGGGCCAAGTGGCCCATTCTCTGGCAATAAAGAGGAATCCCTTTTTAAACAAACCCTGAAAGATGGTGTTGAGGGAGTACCACAGCCACCTGAAGAAATCATTTAGTATTCTTCACCTTCAGGAAATTTTTTGGTGACTATCTCTGTTTCCTACGGCAATTTAAACTATACACAGTCATCTTATGCTCCTTGATGCCCAAAAATGCCAGCTGTCTCCTATATGTTAAAATGTGTCATGGCTGACAGTTATTTTTCAATGATTTCTACCTCCTTTGTAGATTAAATAACTTCAGTACAGCTTTTCCTCATAGGTCTTGTTTTATAAAACAATTTTCATTAAGTCCCACACAAATTTCCCATACTCATTTTTTTTT
>NW_017731690.1:830251-849189 GCF_001890085.2 Hipposideros armiger
AGCATCTTAGCTGTAGAGGGCAGTGTCACTGGCCCTCATATGTGAGATCCGAACCGGGGCCCTCTGGCGTCCCAAGCCAGCTCTTAACTATCGCGCCACTTGGCCGGCTCTCCCATACTCAATTTTAATGATAGACAGCCCTGCAGTAAGATTGGACAATGCAGGATTACATGATGATGGAAGATCATCTCAGGTCCTTTTATGCATTTTCTGTATTTGTATCGGTGTCATGCCAGCTTCTCAGAACAGCAACATGTGACCGGTTGTACGTCCCCAAGTCCAAGTGCTTCATTATTATGGTACAATGGCATAAGAGCTGACTTGGCAAATGCAAAAGATATGGAAAGAGGTAGGGAAAAAAAAGACAATGGATTGGTCACTCTTGCCTTGGGTGTTAGGGGGCACTTTACAGAAGAAATGACACTTGAGTCTTATCTTCTGGAATGAGAAGTAACTTTCCAGCAGGGAAGAGGGAGTTACTTTTTAAAGGAATATCATATAAAATAGCATAAATGGATGAAATGGAAAAATAGATTCAAGGTGTTTCACACATTCCAGCATGCTGACCCACAGGAAGAAAGTGAAAATGAGAGAAAGGAAAATGTATTGGGCATTGTTTATTTACTGAATAAATCACGTACAGGGTTTCATTTAATCTACAGCATAGTTATATACAGTGACCCACATTTTACCCATAAAAACTCCAAAGTTCAGAAGGGTTAATACTTTGCCCATGGTCAGACAGTGAGTGGCAAAGCCAGGATGAGAACCCAGGGCTGGCCGATGGCAAAGCACATGCTCTATGTTCATCATATTACTCCCTATTTCAAAACCCGTAGATAGTCAGTGTTCAAATCATGAGGGCTTTGATTGCACAGCTAGGGAATTTGTAATATATTTTATAGGCTAACGAGGGTTGGAATACTTTTTATAATTTTATTTTTAGAAAAAATTATAAAAACAACTTTTGCAATAGTGTGGATCAGAAATTTAAAATAGTAGAAATGGTTCCTGAAGCATGCTGTTAGAGGCTAAGATAATAACCCAGGTAAGACCCAGTAAAGACCTAACCTAAGGCAGTAGCAGTGAAGATGACATGGAACAGATCAATTCTTGAGTTCCTCCAAAGATTTTATCTCCAGAGTGTGGTGCCTGCTTTGATGTGGAATGAATGTCTGTGAGGAGCGTGGGATCACTCCCGGGTTACTGGCTTTGGCGGAAGATAGGGTATAATGAATAACTGTGCTATAAATTAAGATAGTATATGCCAGAAAAAGGTAACCATTTTGGAAGTAAAAGATGAAGAATTCCATTTTGGGGACATGTTGAATTTGAACTAGGGATGTCCCATACATAAACAGATCTCTGGGGCTAGAGTTCCGAATAGCTGAGGGTTGCCAAAGAAGAGAAAAATCATACTGGGAAAGACACAGAGCCAAGAGAGCACGGGCTGAGGTGCAAACCCATAGGGCCATCCGCTTTTTAAAGAGAGAGAGCGGGTGTAGAAGAGGAAGGAGATTCAAAGCATTGATCCAAGAGGTGGCAATAGAACCAGGAAGTACAATATCTTAGAATCTGAAACAGGTGGGTATTAAAGAATAAATAATGGTGAACACAAATAAATGTTGCAGGGAAAACACGTAACATAGGGGACTTATCAGCGGCTATCAGTTTGAACAATTTTAGCAGTAGTAATAACGTTGGTCACAACAGCTCAAGTAGAGTGATTTGAACCAAAGAATCATGGTGGTGCAGTGAGGAGTTAATGGGAAGTGAAGTAGATATAATGGAATAAAATGTGTTTGAAGAGCTTGGAGCATAAGCAACGTATTGAATATGAAAAATATCCTAAGACGCATTCATGAAAGTAATCTTACTATCTCTTTAATTGTCTTCAGTGGGGATAGTCCTTCCCTGCTCCTGAATTTAAAAAAGTGGGCAGATTCCATGACTCTTCTTTCAGTTAATAAAAGTCCTGGTAGATTCATGTCACAATTCTTGTCTTGCTTCAATAGTTAAAATTGTCCAGACAATATCATAAACGAGCTTTCACTATTTGTTTAAAAATAAACATTTTTTTCTCCTCCCTCAGCTAGGAGGGGAATTTCAGGCAGGCACCTCATCTTGCCCCATCTGTCTTCCAAACTTCAGACACTTACTCAAAGGGAGACTCAGCTACCTTTATTGTTGCCTAGGGCCTGGCATAAGGTCCAGCTTTCCTAGTGGCTGCCTGGAGGGGCCTGGGAATACAACCTGGAAGGGTAAAATGTAAGGAAGTGACTGCCTCATGAGTTGCACTTGGACCAAAGAGGGTCAAGAGATGAAAAAAATGCCAGCAGATGAATGCCTTTTCATTATTTCCATTGAGGGGATATTCCCAGGCATGGCAGTTCCGCAAGGCCTGACTGGGACAAGCAACCAGCCATGTGTTCTTGTGAAGCGCTGGCATGCTCAGCAATGTGCCTGGTATATGTGTTCCCTCTTTCCCTCCCTCTCTTCTGTTTTTCCTTGATCTTGCTGTATTGAGATTGCACCTCCCAATAGAGTCTTAACATGTAAGCTTTCACAGGGCTTTCCTTTTAGGGAACCCAGGCCAAGCCAGAGGTGGCTGTCTCCTTTTCTCTTTCTTCTTTTAGACAGCAGCTTTTTCTCTAACCTGGAGAGCAGGACTTGACTGGCACTGTTATACTATGGCTATATACTCTGTTTAACAGACTCCTTCTTTCCCTCGGCACTTTGTGAAAACTCTAGGGTGGACCCTCTGACAACAACTTCCTTGACCCAGGCAGCACCTCTCCTTTGGCTGCTTACACCAAATTCCCCACTAGTGTCTCCAGTGATACAGCTCACAGCCTCTGACTGCTGGACACCACCACCAAACAGGCCATACTCGTTCTCAGGTGTGAATGAAACACAAGCCCATGATTTCCTCCAACTGCAGAGAGTATATATCTCTCCACCTATATTTATATCTATAAATACATATATACACTAAAACACACATTTATATTATATACGTGTATCATTCATATATACATATATATGTATATGTGTATATAGTATAGTTCTTTGTGTGTATATATATATATATATATATCTTTAAATGTTCCCCTTTAGCCCCTCTTATAAGATGCAGTTAGAAAGTTGCACCCCTCATTCCCATGGCCAGAGGGGAAGTGGGAGATAGACTCGTGACACTCCGAAAGTCCTCCTCAAATATCTGTCTCAAAAAAAAATTCATCTTTATTTTTAACCCTGGGTAAGTTTATATTCTTAATATGTGAGAGGTTCAAAAATCCAATAACACGCTTTTGTTTATCTTGTTTGAAATTTTACATATGATTTACTATCTCTTCTGAAATTCAACTTCTATTATTTTTGTCTAGACAGAATACAACTTCTATATCTTTAAGTGAAAAGAGTGAGAAATAAAATAGTAGCTAAAGAAAGGTATAGGGTTTAAGTAGTATTTTTACATTTTATTTTGTTTTGATGGAAAGTGAGAAAGATTTATGTAGGTTCAAAATTCAGTTTACATGAACCTAGTAAAGAAAATATTTAAAATATGTATTAACAAAAAATATTTATTTTCACGTCATTTGTTTTCTAATCTGCAAAGTGGAGCTAATAATATCTACTAACATGGAGAGGTGGTGTAATTTGAATAAATTTCAAAAATTTTTAAAGGCATTAGCTATACCTGGCCCAGCCTAAGAGCTCAAAGAATCTGGAATTTGAATGTTAAAGCTGGAAAAATTTAATTGATTTTTCTACAACCATGATGTATGATAGATCTCTTTTTTTAACTCAACTAAGAATCTTTTAGTTTTTCATAGTTTCAGTAATGTGGATGAGAGTAATCAGAAATTATTTATTCTTGATAAATATAAAACCCCTTTTTTTCAAGGTGTCCACAAATTGGCTTTAGTATTAATCTTCCTGTTTTACTCCCTGTAATCTTCACTAGCATTCATATAAGTGTATGAGCATATATGATGCCCTAGGCCAGGTTTTTTCTCTTTTCAGGAACATTCTGATCCTTTATGTGACCTCTTAATAACTGGTGTGTCCCTGAAATGATTTGTGTCTGTTGTTTTATTAAACTGCAGGTAAATCATCCAGAACTGCTGACTTCAGATTTCACTTTTAATAAAATGATGACCATAGAATAATAGCTAACAGACACTGTGTGCTTGTGTGTAAGGTACTGAGCTAAAGAGGTTATTTGCATTAATAAGCCCAGTGATCTTGTGAGACAGGTATTTTTACTTTCCCCATTTCATAGATGAGGAAAATGAAGCTTAGAGCGGTTAGGCTTTAAAAATGATTCTTTCCCTAAATTTGCTAATGTCTTGAAACAACACATTTTCAGGAAGGACAGGATCTTAGTAAGGAGACAGAGGTGAGAGGTGACCATGACAGTGTGGGCTGTAGCTCTTTGCCCAGATGCAGTGGCCTCCCATGGAGCAGCCTTTGCCCTCACTTCAAAGTGAGTCAGAGCTAGCCAGCCCTCTGCCCACCCCAGAAACCTACCGCAATCATAATGAATTAGCACAAAGAGACATTTTTATGGAAGAATTCATGGTACGATACAGAAGAATATTTAACTTGCAAAATTTCATTAAACCCTCCTGAGGTTTCCCTAAGATCCGTTCCCCAAACCAGGTATTTCACCTCCCTTCTCCTTCCTCTCTTTATCCCCTAAAGAAGAGAATTACCTCAGTTAAATATCCCACTGGGCAAACAAAACATAGACCAACAGAAGGCAGTTCAAAGAGTATCAACTGCTACTTAGCTTGCCCCTTCAGTTGGGTGGGGAGGGGATGTCTCACCCAGCCAGTGGCCTATCCAATTTATCCATTATATACTTAGAGCTTATTAAGGTTGGGGAGTGGCAAGGCAGATTTTGATGCTAAGAAGAGATTTTTATCATCAGTCCTTGCTGGATTAGGACTACCATCAATTAATTCCCTGACAACAAAGACCAAAACTTAGAATAGAGAGCAGAGTGGAGGAGACCAAGAATAGACAATACCAAGCTTGACTGTGAGCTCTACATATTGTTCAGTGTTTGAAGTCATCCTTGTGAACCACCCTACAGAATTCTAAAATTCGATGAGCCTTTAACGTCAACAGTCAGTGGCATATTTAGGTGTGAGTAACTACAGAAATAGGGTAAAAGCAGAGGGAAAAGACACAGGTGATGATGACCATCTGTGTCGTACTGTTGTCAAGGAGAAACTCAACTGCTTTCCATTCAGAATAAAAGGGAGAAAATAAAGGACATGAGGAAGAAAGAGGCCATTATTAAAACATTCAGAAATTTTATTTATTTATTTATTTATTTAACCAAACTGTCTTTCCTAGGATCATGTGTCCAATTTTTGTTGGTCTTTGATTTAGATGCAGTTTTTCCTTAAAACGCAAACATTTTAGGGAGGATGTGAAAGTTACCACATTCTTTAAGTTCCAATAGGGTATCAAATTTTGAAAACGTAAGTCACATTTTCTCAGAACTATATACTGCTGACAATGATGGCATAATCACTAACTTCTCTTCAGTTTCCATACAGACTCTAACCCTATGCAAGAATTTATTGACTTGAAGTTTGAAGTATGAAACCCTCATTTTAAAAATGTAGTCACCATTTCTAAGCATAAAAAAACAACAACATGTTTTAACCAGGAAAACACAACTCCAAAATTATGAAATTTTCTTTTTTGCAAATACAATTACTATATATATATTATTGTAAATGATCCAGAAGAAAAGAAAGAATCAATCACCAATGTGCAGAAAAAAATATAGATGCTAAAGTGCTGAATCACTTCCCACTGAGATATCATAGTACTGTGTAACCCAAGCCAAGAATTATATTTGTTATTTATGACATCGAGGATAGAAAATAATTGGTTTATTAAATTGGCATTCCCCAGTTATTTCTGATTCTCTAACATAAACTTTCCTCACTGTTATCTCTTCATTCAGTACCCCTTATCAGACTAATTATTTATATGAGTTTCATAAAATACTGTCTCTTTTGCATCATGAAATTTAAATTCCATGGAAAAGCCCACATAGCCTCTTACATATATAAATCATAGCTAATACATATAGATTTCACTATAAACAAAAATTCCCATAAAAATATCAATATTCTTCTGTAAGTCAATATTCCCTAGTAAAAATAGGCATAGTAATTATCTCCTTTCCTTCTTTTCTTTATCTTAACCATAGCATATCCTTCCGATTCTGTATTTGTTTCAGTGTTCTAGATCAAAGAAGCAACAGCTGCAGTAATTCAGATGTCAGCAACTGAAATTCACGATAATCTACCCAAACCTCTACCATAGCTTTCCAAAGCCCATAGCACCCTCTAGCCTGAATACAGCCAGGGCAGACCTACGTCCTGCCTGGAAAATAGCATTTGCCATAAGACATTCATCTATGTGATTGACCAAATAGTATATTCTAGGTTATCACTATGAGAGATTAAATCGATCTGCTTCCCAAATAGTCTGTATTGCAGATGTTTTAAGAACTCCATCAAGAATTCTCCAATTGATTTCATCCTGAAAATGATTTACTATTTATTAGAAATTCAGAGCCTAAACGCTGGAAGACACTCTGTTTCATGCACAAAGCTAAAAGGTTCTGGGAGATAAAGGAAAGATGAAACATAAGGTTCACCATGCATTCAACTTTATTTTACCATGCCTTTCAGGTTTTAATTCTCTCTCCCTTTATTTTCCATTCAGCCTCAACTGATGATCTTTGTTCCATGCTAACTAATGGGAGACTCTGGGCCAGAGCTTGTGCTAAGAAGAGATAGATACTCCTAATGTAGAGGCTTAAAGGAAGGCTCTGATTCCATGAGATTCAAGATTATGCAGATTTTAAAGTAAATTTCACTTGAAATAGGATCCCTCAGTAGCACTAAGATTTACTTTAAATTGCTTTCCACTTACAGAGCATAAAAAAAAAATCCCCAATGTGAACCATTTTTCTAACTGGCTTTCTTAGAAAACACAAAATTTTATCAGGCTTCAACACACTGAGAACGTAATTAAGAACTAAGACACAAAGAGTTTTCACAAATATCTTGCTAAATGATTACTCCTAGATTAAAAAATAATAACAATAGGAATAAATAAAAATCTTCTTAATAAAAGGAAGTCCTCCATGTTTTTATATCATTTTTAATATTGAATGTTCCTTCGTAAATTAACAAAAAGCACTGGATTATCTGCAATAAAATCAACATTACAAGTTTGAAATTCAAGTAAATTCTGAGGATCCCTATTTTTATCTAAAGATAGAAAAAGAAAGATTAATCATAGTATATATCATATATACACCTTTGTACTTTTACAATGTATTCATTTATTAAGGGGATAGAGCCTATGCTATATCACCATTGTGCACTATACAGCACTTAGCATAGTCACTGGCATGGCATGGGAGCCCAATAACATTTTATTTGTTAGTTAATTAACCTCTATTGCATTCCTAGTCTGTGCCCAAAACTGATCTGTACAGAGCAGCAACTAAAATTATGAGACATTGCCCGTTGTCTTCAAAGACCTTACAGTTAAACAAGCATGACAAGCCCTCCTGAATAAAGCTATTAGAGTCCCATTAGAGAATAAACATCTTGAGGTAACAATGCAAGATGATAAATATATGGTTAGGTGTGAACAACTGCACTTAAAAACAGAATCAGACAATGGTGTTACATTTCACAAACTGCAGCATCAGAACAGCTCTCTTCCTCTTGTATCCAAAACAGAGGTGTCCATATTACACAGCTATTAGCAGAGTTAGGGCAATTCCAACCTTGAAGTAGAGATGGCCAAGCCTCCTCTCAAGCCCCAACATGCTTCTTTGCTAATGATACCCAAAGTCTTGATTGAGATTAACAGGTGTCACAGTACTTATTTAGTTACTGTCTACCTCATCTATGAGGCTAAAATGCCTTCTGATATCTTTAATAGTGACATAATACCTAATAATATAAGCAAACTGAAAGACTATCCCATTGTCCTCGCATAGTATTGAGCAGAATTGAATTAGCCATACAGCAGGCCACCAAGGTCTTTTTCCAAACAAGGCAAGAACTTCTAGAAAGCACATAGCACAGAAAGAAATGACCCAATTTTCACGAGAAAAATTAAAGAACACATTTATTTGAATTTTGGTGAAACCACAAGTAATTAAAGATAAAATAACCACAGACTAGGGCATGGAGAATATAATTTTTCTGCTCACATGAAATTGCTTTATATCCAAAATAGTTTTACTAAAAGCAAAGTGCCTTGAATATTTCCCTTTGCTTCTTCTAAACCAGTATTTTTCCATAGAAGTGTAGGGAGAAGTTTCAAGAGTTACACCAATATTTGATAAAAATATAAATTGGAAACATATTTTGACGATTTTAAAAGCTAGAAAAATGCATAATACAATATATAGCATATTTTAACACACTGGAGAAATTGTTGTACTTATCTTGACTCCTAGGTTACATTGTTTTTTTTATGCAGATTTTGGTTTAAAGCTTGTTGGGCCATCTCTATATATATTTGGGACTTCTTGCAAATATGACATTCAGTTGGGAATTTATAACTTTACACAAGTCTCTTCAATTGTTCACACCCATGCATGTCCACTTCTATAACATTGTATGGGTGAAAGGAGCACCCATCTCAGTGTCGTGCATCTCAGTGTTGTGCAACTAAAACAACTTATTCAAATAAGCTGACTTGATATAAGACAGTAGCCATAAATTTGGACCATAAGTCCAAATTTTTATTTTATTTTTTAAAAAATAGCATTATTATTGTTGTGTATTTTCTTTATAAGTCAGTTCTATGAACTTAAGTTTATAAAATAAATTTATACACTATTTTATTGCTTATAAAATACATTTTATTTACAAAATTTGGCATTTGTAAAATAAATTTATACTAATAAAAAACATTAGATTTTTGTTTCTTTTGCCTTTAAGAGGGCTCGGTTAAAATTGTTAACAGTCTAAAGTACCATAATAGTGTTAAACATTTACCAAAACCAAATCTCATTCTTGCTTTATTTTAGTGTCACTATTCACTCTAATAAAATTGTTCTATACAAGATCAGTATTGACCTTAACAAAATGAATTGTCTTTATTGAGCCCCTGTTCTTTCTGCTGCATATATTGTTCCCAACTGCCCCTTCACTTGGATTTCAGTGGCAATGTGTTTCCTAGTATTATATAATTCTGATTGTTTTATCTCATTCACTAACATCTGGGGTATTTTCCCCTGACCATTAATACTGGTATCTCTCAGCCTCAGTCCCTGATTTTGTAATTTCTAAACTTCGCCCTCAGGATCCTCATTTGTTCACCTGATCTTGGTTCCATAGCTCCAATCTTTTAGAGCACCATATCAAATGGATAGTATATATGGCAGGAATCTACCAGGGCATTGACAAACTACCCCAAAACAACCTACTGGTATAAAACAACCATTTTGTCTGGCTTGTGATTTGGAGCTCAAATGTCCAAAAGAGTTCACCTTGATGTTTCATCTTTGATCTTCTTAACATTAGCTTAGGTAGCTAGGGTAGCTGGACAACAAACTCCCTAGAAGGCTTCTTCACTCACCTTTTGCACCTAGGTGCTCTCTCCTCTCCTCTCATCTCCTATCCTTTCCTCTCCTCTCTCTGCTTCTCTCTCTCTCTCCTTTACCCCCCCCCACACACACACACCCTCCATCAGGGCCTCTCCATGTGGCTTGGACTTCTCATAACATGGTGGTTTCTGGGTAGTTGCAGTTCTTACATGGCAGCTGGTTTCTGAGAGGCAGAAAATAGAGGCCTTCAGGCTATTCAAGGTCTGACCCAGCATCACTTCCTCCATATACTATAGTACTGCCCCCTATCATGGGATATTATGTGCCTGTTGTCATTCCCCTGACTGACAAAAAGTTCCTCCTTCCTGTCCTCCAATTCATGCCTCTCTCTTCCTTTAGAAAACATCTCCTATGATTTATTTCCAGATTAACTCCATATCTCTGAGTTCCTCTCCCTCAGAACTTAGACTCTATCTTCATATATTATGTGTAATGGACATTTCTTGCTTTTTGATTGCTCATCATTAAGCTCCATTCATTCCCATTAGTAATCCAAATTTATTTAAGTAATCTCTCATTTTGTAGAAATTTTCAGAGATTTTAGTCATCTCCTACAAAATAAGCTGTATTAATCAGGATTCTCCAGAGAAATAGAAACAACAAGGTGTGTGTGTGTGTGTGTGTGTGTGTGTGTGTGTGTGTGTGTGTGTGTGTGTCAGAGAAAAAGAAAGAGAAAGAGAGAGAGAGAGAGATTTTAAGGAATTGGCTCATGTTATTGTCTGGTTCATAAGTCCAAAATCTAATGGAATAACATTTAACCAAATACCTAGGCACTGTGGCCCCGCCAAGTTGATGCATGAAATTAACCATTACAGAAGCCAAACAGACATGTTCCTCCCTTGTTAATCTACAGAGTGGACCTCTAGTATAAGTTCAGGAAATCACATCTCTTTCCTTGGTTGTTGAACCTTAAGCAACTAATGCAATTGTATCAGGAAAGCAGGAGGTCATATTTGTTACAGCAGCAGGAGCAGCAGTGGCATGGCTTCACATGGTCTCTGCGGCATGACTACTGCTCTATTTCTGCTGCCCCGTCTTCTATACCTCCCTTAGTTTCTTCTATTTGATAAGCCTGTTATCTGCCCTCCTATTGAGACGTAGCCTCTAGATATACTACCAATAAACTCATTGCTTTTCTACAAATAAACAGGATTGATTTCTGCTACTTGGAACCAAGTTATGCTTAATACCATATTATATTATACTGCTTATGTACATGAGTTGTACTGAGGATAAATGAGTTACTAAAAGAAGTATATTTAACAAATTCCTAACATAGTAAAGTAATCAATAAGTTATGTTAATATTTTTTCTTCATCTTCACTTTCTTCTTTCTTTTCTTCTTTGTTATTATTGCTATTATGATTATGGAGCTTTCTATATGTGTTTTGAACAAAAAACATGACTCCTAGCATGAAACGTTGGACAATGTAGCACCCAATCCAATTTGTTAGCCTGCTTGGCTCATATGCAATAAGACTAACATTTTGAGACACTAAGAGACTTAGGTAGTTCATACAATACGCTGTCCAGTTCAATGTTGAACTCTCTAAATGCTGCTACATTTCAGTAGATACTTGAAATATTTTGGTTACCTACAGAAAAGAATCTTAATAGCATGGAAATTGTAGATGAAAAACAAACATCAAAAGTTGATTTTCCAGAACTACAAATTAAGCTTTATCCAAACTGGAAGTCAGAAAGAAGGTATTACTAGTTCCTTGAAATCTCCATCAATAAATTCTATAGACGACTGCTAACGGATACAGCATTGCTTTTTGAGGTGATGAAAATGTTCTGGAATAAGATAGAAGCAATGGTTGCACAAATTTGCAAATACACTAAAAACTATTTGAATCATATGCTTTAAAAGCATGAATTTTGGGGTCGGCCGAGTGGCTCAGTTGGTTAAGAGCTCACACAAGAGTTTGAGCTCTGAGCAACAGCAGTTCGAGTCCAGCCCGAGGCTGAGCAGCCACTGAGCTGCCAACAGGTAGCAGGATGGCTCAGCTTAAAAAATAAATAAATAAATATATAAATAAATATATAAATAAAAGCATGAATTTTATAGTAAGTGAATTATGTCTCAATTTAACAAGATTTTTTTAAGCAATTAACCATGCTGTTAATGTCTCATTAGTGATTCAGATTATAGGTGTCTATTTTTTAGAAATTTGTTATTTACTACACAGCCAGGATTTCTGTATTACTGGAGGAAGTTTCTAAATCACTGTGATTTATATCTTGAGCAGTTTCTAAAACTGTCAACTTACGTATTCACTTTAAATGAAAACTTCATCATTCAGGCTTCAGGTGAAATCTAGTTGTGGAATTCAGTCATTCCTAATGGACACATATTTTATCATATCTGGAGATTTATCTGGCAGCTACTTAGTAAAGTAAGGAGATGGATTGATTCCAACAATATTTGAAGTTGTGTGGTGGGCAAAAGCTTCCAAAGCACATGAATAAATCAAGGACATCTTTCCATGTCTTCGTCATAGCTGCAACACTCAACGGTGCTTAGCAGTGGTTGCATCTAAACATGTTGAAGATAGAGCAGTCATCATTCTTTTGTTTTATTTCTAAACACCTAACTGGGAACAAATAAAGGTGACCTGATAATGATGGCTACAAATAGCACATAAGGAACACACTACCTACACATTATCTGCCTATTCTGCTTTGAGAAACAGAAAGGGAATATTTCAGTCCTCAAACTCCAACTTAAGAAGAAACATTTTATAATAATTCACCTGCTTCCATTCAAGGAGTCTGAAGTAGCTCCCAAGACAGTTCTAGAATAGAGAACGTATCTGCAATCTCACTGCAACATGGCTAGAAGGGAGAAGTGAAGAAGAAGAGGAGGAGGCAGAAGAGGAAATGGAAGAGGAGAAGGAATCATTGTTAAAACTGGCAGCATACCAAGATTCATATTCAGTACCCCACTGCACAAAATGGGATTGGGCCATTTTATTTTGTGAGTCTCTCTCTCTCTCTCTCTCTCTCTCTCTCTCTCTCTCTCTCTCTCTCTCTCTCTCCTCTGTCTCTCTCTCTCTCTCTCCCCCCCCCTCTCTCCACATCTCCTACTCTCCCACTTTCTCTCCTTTCTCAAGTAATCTACTTATCATTGTGCCCAGGCTTGATTAGATTTATAGTTTGTTTATCTGAGAGCTCAATGCTTTATTGCATCCAGAAGCCAAAATATGTGCACCTCCACAACCCAGCTGAATAAAACAAACTCATTTTGATCTTTGTGTACAAAGCCATCAGCGCTGGTTCAAAGTGTAGCGCAGCCAGCTCTGGACGGCAGATGCAGAGTTCAGCTCTTCTCCCTGGTCCTTGGTTTCAATTAGGCTGTCTGCCAAGTGGCCCATGTGCCTCTGTGTGCTGAAACATTTCTTTGAGGCAGCTTTTTTAAATTAGGAAATAAAGACTTCCCATGTGATTTGCTATATATACAATTTATGACAATTGATTTTTATAGTTAAAATACATACATTTTTAACATATTTCTCTTTCTGAAAAATAGCTTTCTAACAAGAGAAGAAAATTAGCAAAATGTAAATAACACATTTCATTTACTCTTCCTACTCTAAAATTTACTCAAATGTACATTAAAATGACACTAAAGACCACTGGATTTCTGAAATAAATGACTTCTTTGTGTTAAAAGAAAAAAAAAGAACAATGGGATTCAAGCAAGCATTTTCTAACTTCTAGGAACTGTAAATCAGGAAAAAATAAGTATGAACCGAAAAGAGGCTGTAATTATTGGAGATTGGCCAATTCCTCAACCAGAGTAGATGATATTTTCTTTGCTTTCACTACCACTTGGGCTTTTTACCTCCTGAACTTTCAAACACAACCTTGTGACCTGGCAGTAGATATAACAAATTCCAAAAGCCAACTTCCAATGTCTAGCTGATTCTTAGTACAAGTGTGAGCTAAACGTACAGCAAACGTCTGTGCTTCACAGCCCCGATGCACACATATGTATGTAAATATAATTCTCATTAAAGACAGCCTCGCGTGGCAGAAAGCGGTTATCTAGTTGCCCAAAGCTATAAATAATATCCTCCTGTTGCTACTTAGAGAAGGAGGTAGCCAAGTCCTAAGAGGCCTGGATGGGTAGCAACCATCCCATAAGGAAGGCCCATGCTGTGTAAAAGCCAGGAAACCATGATGGCATGCAACCTTTTGCAATCATTCAGGTTGACTTTGAAGAAGCTCCTACACAGGCCTAGATTACCCCTTAAAGTGAGTTCAAGGGCATTTAAACCCTAAAGACCTGCACCCACAAATTGACCCATCACTTATCAGATAGATGTAGGCCACTGCCAATGTCAAGCCGAACTGAAAATATATAACTGGGCACCAAACCTAGCAGCTGAATGATAACCAGCTGTTAGTGGTGACTTTAAACAGGCCCCTCACCGTGCTAGGCCACTTGCACAGCAGGGAGACATACGTGTGGCATACCCTTTTCTCTTCAGTGACCAGATGGTTTCATTGAGTCATTTTCCTGTTTTCCATAAAGCTGTATTACTACATTCCTAAAAATCTTCTCTATTTCTATTTCTAAATTAGAACATTGCCCATTGCCTCCATGCTTAATCTTGAAAGTGTATTAAAAATGATAGTACTATGCCTTCTTGATGCAGAAAATTTTGGTAACAGGCTGAAGCTACTAAAAAGAAAATACTCTTGTGGAAGAATTCTTTGGTACTTCTTTTTTTGTAATCAAAGATGGAAATACAGGATTCATATCAAAGCTAAAAATGTTTTAAGTTTTCCCTATTTCAAGGAATCATCACAATCAACAGTTCATAAATTATCTGTATGTGTCTTGCTGTACTCAATGTAGTACAAAGTATATGAAGTAATTTTTCCTCTTCACTGCTTATTATAAAACATATACAAACTTCAAGCAGCTGAACTAAGATTTAGCAGATATCTATAGTATTTGCCTGGTTTTTTTTCTTTTTACCTTTTGACCCCCTTCAACCATTTCTCCCACCTACCCCCATCCCCCACCTCTAGCAACCACCAATCTGTTCTCTGTGTTTAAGAGCTTGTTTTGTTTTTGTTTTTGTTTTAGATTCCACATAAAATAGAGATCATATAGTATTTGTCTTTCTCTGTCTGACATATTTTACTTAGCATAATGTCTTTAGGGTCTAGCCATGTTGTTGAAATGGTAAGATTTCATTCTTTTTTATGACTGAATACTATTCCATTGTATATATACCACAATTTCTTTATCCATTCATCCACTGATGGACTCTTAGGTTATTTCTATATCTTGGCTATTGTAAATAATGCTGCAGTAAATATAGGGGTGCATATATATTTTCGAATTAGTGTTTGGATCTCTACAGATAAATACCCAGAAGTGGAATTGCTGAGTCATATGGTAGTTCTATTTTTAATTTTTTGAGGCACCTCCATACTGACTTCTATAACAGCTGCAACAATTTACTTTTCCACCAGTGGAACAGAAGGGTGTCTTTTCTCCACATGCTTGCCAACACTTGTTATTTCTGGTCTTTTTGATAATAGCCATTCTAATAAGTGTGCAGTGATATCTCAATGTGATTTTGATATGCATTTCCCTGATGATTCATTAATCATGGAACTTTTTTTCGTGTACCGTTTGGCCATCTGTATATCTTCTTTGGAAAATGTCTATTCCAATTTTCTCCCCATTTTTTTAATCAGATTTTTTTTTTTGCTATTGAGTTGTATGAGTTTTTTTATATATTTTGGATATAGCCCTTGTCAAATATATGACCTGCAAACATTTTCTCCCATTTGTCTTTTCATTTTGTTGATGGTTTCCTTTGTTGTGCAGAACCTTTTTAGTATGATGCAATCCTACTTATTTAGTTTTGTTTCTGTTCCTTTTGCTTTCGGTGTCAGACTCAATAATCATTGTCAAGAGCTATGTCAAGGAGCTTACTGTCTATGTTTTCTTCTAGGAGTTTTATGAGTTCAGGTTTTACATTCAAGTCTTTAATCCATTTTGAGTTATTGCTTTGTGTATGGTATAAGATAGTGGTAGAGTTTCATTCTTTTGAACATAGTTGTCCATTTTTCTCAACACCATTTATTGAATAGACGGCCTTTGCCCCATTATATATTCTTAGCTCCTTTGTTGTAAGTTAATTAATTATATATGTATGGGTTTACTCCTGGACTCTCTATTCTGTTCCATTGATCTATGTGTCTGTTTTTATGCCAATACCATACCATTATAGCTACCATAGCTTTGAAATACAGCTTAAAATCAGGGAGCATGATGCCTCCAGCTTTGCTCTTCTTTCTCAAGATTGATGTGACTATTTTTTTAATGGTTTCATACAAATTTTAGTATAATTCGTTCTGTTTCTTTGTAGAATACCATTGGTATTTTCATAGGGATTACATTGAACCTGTATTAGTCTTAGAGTAGTATGAACATTTTAACAATATTGAGTCTTCCAGTCCATGAGCATTCATACCTTTCCACTTATTTCTGTCTCTTTCAGTTTCTTTCATCAACTTACAGTTTTAAAAGTTGTAGAGATCTTTTACTTCCTTGGTTAAATTTATTCCTGAATTTTTTAAGTTTTAACAGTCTTTTTGTGGCATCTTTAGCACTGTCTATATATAAAATCATGTCATCTGCAAATAGAGATAGCTTTATTTCTTTCATTCTGATTTGGATGCTTTTTATTTATTTTTTTTCTCACCTAATTGCTCTGGTTAAGACTTTAAGAACTATGTTGAATAAAAGTGGTGAGAGTGGACATCCGTGTCTTCTTCCTAATCTGAAAGAAAAAGTTTTCAGCTTTTCACCATTGTGTATGTTAGCTGTGCACTTGTCATTTATAGCCTTATTATGTTGAGGTGTTTTCTCTATTTACCCATTTTGTTAAGAGTTTTTCTCATAAATTGATGTTGAATTTAGTTAAATGCCTTTTCTATTTTTTTTTAAGACTTTTTATTGGGGAATTGGGAGAGGGAACAGCTTTAGGGAATCGGGGAAGGGGAACAGACAAGTTGCTGTCCTTTTTTATTCCTCAGTCTAGTTGTGGAGGACGTCGCTGCACTGGCCCATGTTGGTATTTATCATTGTGCTCTTCCCAGGTGAGGCAGTCGCTAGTCTGCCATTGGACAGCCGCTCACACTGGCTGCCGGCCACTCTTGGTAGCTTACGGCAGTCCACTGCAGCCCCACTGCAGCCTACGCCATCGCCAGTGACTAATGGCAGCCCAACTCCAGGTTGAGCTGTTGTTCACCATCTTAGTTGTAGAAGGCACAGTGTCACTGGCTCTCATGTGGGATCTGAACCAATAGCCCTGCTGCTCAGTGCTCATGCTCCCAAGCCAACTTTTAGCCAATGGGCCACTCGGCCAGGCCAGTTAAATGCCTTTTCTGCATCCATTGAGATGATCATATGATATTTTTCCTTCATTTTATCAATGTGGTGTATCACATTTACTGATTTGCAGATGTTGAACAATCATTGCATCCCTGGAATAAATCCCACTTGATTATGACATATTATCTTTTTAGTTTGTTGCTGAATTTGGTTTACTAGTATTTTGTTGAGAATTTTTCATCTGTGTTCATCAGTGATATTGGATTGTCATCTTCTTTGCTTATTATGTCCTTGTTTGGTTTTGGTATCAGGGCCTCATTTGGTAATGCTGGCCTCATAAAATGAGTTTGTAAAAGTTCCTTCCTCTTTTATTTTTTTGTAAGAGTTTAAGAAGGAATGATATTAATTCTTCAAATATTTGGTACAATTCATTGTGGAGTCATCTGGTCTTGGACTTTTATTTGTTGGGAGGCTTTTGAATACTAATCAATCTTTTTCTTACTAAATAGTCTTTTCAGATACTCTATTTTATCAGTTTTGGTAGAATATATGTTTCTAGGAATTTTTCCATTTCCTTTAGGTTGTCCGATTTGTTGGCATTATAATTGTTCATAGTAGTCTCTCAATTATCTTTTGTGTTTCTGTGATGTCAGTTGTAACTCATCCTCTTTCATTTCTAATTTTATTTATTTGGGCCTTCTCATTTTGTCTTGGTGAGTCTACCTAAGGGCTTGTCAATTTTATTATCTTTTCAAAGAACCAGCTGTTAGTTTCATTGATATTCTCTATTGTCTTTTTCGTCTCTATTGTATTTGTTTCTGCCAATCTTTGTTATTTCCTTCCTTCTACTAGCTTTGGGCTTTGTTTGTTTTTCTTTTTCTAGTTCCTTGAGGTGTGAAGTTTGCTTGTTTCTTTGAGGGTTTTCTTGTTTCTTAAGGTAGGCATTTATCACTAGGAACTTCCCTTGTAAAACAGCTTTTGCTGTATCCCTCAAATTTCGGTGTGTTATATTTTCATTGTCATTTGTGTCAAAGTATTTTTTAATTTTTCTTTTGATTTCTTCTTTGACCCATTTGTAGTCCAGTAGCATGTTGTTTTCTCCACATATTAGTGAATTTTCTGGTTTTCTTCATGTTGCTGATTCCTAGTTACATATTATTGTGGTCAGAAAAGATGCTTGATATTTTTTAATACTTTTAAATTCATTTAGACTTGTTTGGTAGCCTAACATATGATCTATCCTGGTAAATGTTTCATGCACACTTGAGAAGAATGTGTACTGTATTGCTTTTGGATGGAATGTTCAGAAAATATCTATTAAGTTCATCTGATCCAATGTGTCATTTCAGGCCCATGTTTTCTTATTGATTTTCTATCTGGATGACATATCTATTGATGTAAGTGGGGTATTACAATCCTGTACTATTATTGTATTTCTGTCTAATTCTCCCTTTAGGTCTGTTACTATTGCTTTATATATTTGGGTGCTCTTACGTTCTTACGTTGGGTACATAAGTATTTACAAATGCTATATCCTCTTCTTGGAGTCACCTCTTTATTATTATGTAATCTTGTCTCTTATTATAGTCTTTTCAAAAGTCTGTTTTATTTGATATAAGGTATAGATACTCTAGCTCAGAATATATTTTTTTATTTTTTCACTCTTAGTCTCTTTGTGTCCTTACATCTAAAGTGAGTCTCTTAAAGACAGCACATAGATTTTATTATTTTTTTAAATCCATTCGCCCACTGTATGTTTTGATTAAAGAATTTAGTCCATTTACATTATAAGTAATTATTGATAGGTATGTACTTATTGCCATTTTAATTGTTTTCTGGCTTTACTCTCTGTTTCTTTCCTCTTCTCTTACTCTCTTACTTTGTTCTTTGGTGTTGTTT
>NW_017731690.1:849203-850420 GCF_001890085.2 Hipposideros armiger
TTTTTCTCTCCCCACATTTCATGTGTTTGATATCATATTTTACATCTTTTTATCTTGTGTATTTTTCAAATAATCATTGTAATCATAGTTAATTTTACTCCTTTTGTTTTTTTAACCTTTGTACTAGCTTTATAAGTGATTGATCCACTAACTTTATTATGCATTCACCTTTCAGGTGAGATTTATTTTTTTCATATGTGTTTTTTGTTACTAGTTAATACCATTTCTTGTCAACTAAAAGTCCCTTTAACATTTCTTGTAAGACCAGTTTTGTGGTGATGAGCTCTTTTAGCTTTTGCTGGTCTAAAAATCTCCTTCATTCTGAATTACTTTGCCAGACAGAGTATTCTTGGTTGGAAATTTATTTTTTTTTTCTTGCAACACTTTGAATACCATGCCACTCCCTTCTGGCCTGCAATGTTTCTGCTAAAAAATACATCTGCTAATAGACTTATCAGGGCTCCCTTGAATGTAACAAATTATTTTTCTCTTGTTGTTTATAATAGTCTCTCCTCATTTTTAACTTTTGTAATTTTCATTACAATGTGTCTTGGTATAGTCTCGTTGGGTCTCTTTGGGTTTATCTATTTGGGTAATCCTCTGGGTTCTCTGGATCTGGATGTCTATTGACTTTCCCAGTTTAGGGAAATTTTTAGCCACTATTTCTTCAAACAAAACTTCCGCCCCTTTCTCTCTCTGTCTTCTCCTTCTGGGACCTCTATAATAGAACGTTAGTCACTTTGATGTTGTTCTACAAGCCTCTTAAACTATCTTCACTTTTTTCATTCTTTTTTTCTTTTTGCTGCTCTGATTGAGTGAGTTCCACTGCCTTGTCTTCGAGTTGACTGATCCTTTCTTCTGCTTCACCTAGTCTTATATTTAACCCATAGTGTATTTTTCAGCTCAGTTATTGTATTCTTCAGCTCTGTGACTTCTATTTGCTTCCAGTTTAAGATGGTCATGTAGGAAGATCCTGAACTCACCTCCTCCCATGGACACACTGAGTCTACAGCTACATATGGAACAACTTTCTCTTTAAAAATAACTAGAGAAAAAAATAAATAACTAAAGGCTGGCTAAGTGATGGCTATACATCTAGCAAATGAAAAGAAAGCCACATCAAAGAGGCTAGGGCACAATCTCACCATAAACCCAACCCTTCACATGGTGACCCAAAACTGGGAGAAAACTCAAAACCCAGTGTTTCTCTCTGAAGA
>NW_017731690.1:852230-856041 GCF_001890085.2 Hipposideros armiger
GCCCCAATTTTTTAAACTGCCATGTGGGAGACACCACCAGATTGCCTGGCTGGGGTGGAGAAGGCCTTATGCTTGTAGACCCACAGGACTGTGTATATTTATGTACTTTTACAAGATGCTGCCTGAGAATCTGTATTCTGAAAACCTAAACTGAGGTATGGAGATCCTCCTTTCAGGGACTCTGACAGGGCTTGGCACATCCTCAACTACTGGGAGCTATTAAAAATATAATAGGCTGCCTGAACAAATATAAAGTTTTGAGAAATGGCAAAGAGCTGGGGCAGGGTTGAAGGACAAGTCTCATCTATACACAGGGCCGCTTGGGAGAGATGGTTGTGTCATTTACTATATACAGAGGGTGCCAAAAAAATGTATGCACATTTTAAGCAAGGAAAAAACTGTATTAAAATTGTAATGCAATGAATGATGCTAGAATTCATCTTTTGAGCAAACGTCATATAACACATTGCTACCATAATTCAATTCAATTTTGAAAGTAATACATAGATAAAATCTCTTAAAATGTGTACATTTTTTGGCACCCCCAGTAGAAACCAACACAGAAAGGTAAGAAAATTAAAGAAATAAAGGAATATGTTCCAAATAAAAGAACAAGATAAAACCTCAGGAAAAAAACCTTAATGAAATGGAGATGAGTAATTTACCTGGTAAAGAGTTCAAAGTAATGGGTGTAAGGATGCTCACTGAGTTGGGAAGAATGGATAAACACAGTGAGTACTTCAACAAAGAGGTGGAAAACATAAGAAAATATACTTTATTTTTTAGTTTAAGACATAATATTCAAATAGTCATTTCTTAATATGAGTAACCTATGGTCTTATTCTCCTCTATAAGGGTAAAAGTGAATGTCTATATATGAAAATAAATAATCAGTTTTAGGTAGAATAATTTTAATATAATAAAACACCTGCTATAAGTGAATATTAATAGATTTGGGACAAAGTCATAAATACTCTTTTCTGAGTTTTTGTCAATGTCTTCCAGTGAACTATATTTGGGGAGAAAGAACTTTTGGAAACTATAGAACATCATTAAATATAACAAAATGAATTTACTAAATGGGGCTCAAGTAAAATTAAAAGATTAATGTCCTTAAGGATAACTAGACTTTTTATCTTGTACACCAAAACACCATTCACACACACACACTCACACACACACACACACACACACACACACACACGTCCATGAAGGTGGAAGAACTGGTCTAGAATTAAAGAATCATGATATTCCATCTTCTCATGGCCCTATAAATATGGAGGACACACTTACCTAAGTAACTGGCTTCAGCAAGCATTAAACCACAGCTACTAACAATTTCTGTCACAAGCAAATGCCCTAGTCTTCTGGAATTCAACCTGAGGCTCTTATTCTTACAAATCTTATTCTTAGATTCTGGCCACAAATCTAATTGTCACTTTAACTTTGGTGATCCATTCAGAATCACCTCATTGGCTGATGGCATATTGACTTTTCATTCAGATTTTGGCTCTGCTCACTTCACTGATTTTATCATTGACCACAACTTTATGTGAAAGCCCTTACACTGATCCTGTAGAAGCCTGGTGGTTCAAGGGAAGCATATGTGCCTGTGGGATCTAGACACATGTAAACAAACAAAAAATGTGAAAGAAGTGTGTTAAATATTGGCCCATTATTGCTACTGCAATGACATTGCTATTGAACTTAATCTTCATCATCTATACCATTAATCTTTCAAAGATGTTCCTAGATGATTATAAGTAATATGGTGACACAAGTTCAATCATAGAAATCAGATGCTGGCCAGTTTTCTAAGATCTAGATAATTCCTGTGCATCTTCTATCACCCAAAGTCATGTGTGACTTGGAATCAGTTTTCACTGTTATATCAGTGAAAACATATTAGCTTCTATGAACCTGTAAAATGCTTCCTTTAAGTTGAGAGTTTCTAAGATTGATAAATGGATCCTGAAGTCCCTATTTTTTTCCTGAAACAGTCAAGTCCAAGTGAAATATAAACACAAGAACACCAGTTAAAAGAATAATTTACTATCACCTGCTCTCTTTGGTCCCAAATATCAACACAGAACACTAATTTAGCCGGTGAATTAGGCTTAACTAAATGGAACTACATGTCAAGCCATAGGCCTAAGATCAGTGCTCCAGTTTTCCATGTGCCTTCCTGCCACTTCCAAGGTCATATTTCTATCTCTTATTATGAGAAATTGAACCCAAAGAAAAGCATACAAAGGAAAGGTGGTTCTACTCGACCCACCTCAAGCTTGCTCAGGATGGAACTGTTCCCTCCCAGAAATAATCATAAACCTGTTTTTGCCCAACCACAATGAGAGGAGACAGATATCCTAATAGGAAACAGCCAAATAGTGGACTTCTTCATCCCATGAAATACGTGTCCTTGCTCTGGTGTCATCCATTCCTGGGGCCAACACCCTCTGCCTGAAGTAGAATGAAAGTATCTTAAGCACCCAGTAGAGGCCAACATTATTGTATGTTGGTGATGTTAATGCTGGAGATAACTGAAGTTAGTTGTGGGAACTTGTTTAGGTATAAAGTAGAGACCATCAGTAATCCTGAATTTCCTGGCAAATCCAGTAGCAGCAGGGGAGCCTCCAGCTTCCTTAGACTGCGTTAGCTATAAAGAAACTGTGTACCTGATCTGTAAGAATTTCTGCGTTCCCACAGTCTCTTCTGAGAGACCCTAAAGGAAGAGCTCAAAAGGAAGATCAGGGACTTGAAGAAATTTCATAAGAATGCAGTAAAATGAGTCACCAAAGAAGCATGTGGACACACAGAGGCGAAGCCAAGTTTTAACTTACAAAAATCTCTTTCTGTGGAAAAGAAAATATTAAAGTCCAATAAGACTTGGCTGTTTATCACTATTTGTATAAAAAGAAAATTATATTAAATACAAACTAAATGTACAACTTGGTTGCGATGGCCAAACATACATGACATAACTAAAAATAAATTTAGAGAACAACATGGTGGCAATTTGTAAACAAGAGTTAAATAATTAAGAATAGCAAAATCTTGACTATCCAGATGTTTTAGAAAATTATGTAAGAGTTGAATTTTCCAGGTAATGAGGTTGTATACCTTTCGGAATCCAAAAGTAGTTTATACTAATCATTATCCTTTTAAAATTATTTGTGCAATTCTTTGGCTTTTTAAATAAAGTTAACTCATGTGATGCAATTTTTTAATCCATACTCCTTTAATCTCACCAATATAATGTGACTACTTTTTAAAACATTTATCAACACATATAGTAATTGTGTTGATAGGCATTGTTCTTAGTATTTAACATATATACTATATCAGTTTAACCCTTATAGCAGCCTTATGGAGAAGATGAGTAAACTGGGGCACATAGGTTCCATAATTTGCTCAAGGCCAGGCAACTAAAAAGTAGCAAATCTGGAAATTCAATTCAGAAAACCCAGATCCAAGTCTATGCTCTGCCATTGCATTTCCATTTTTCTTGTTTCATCCCAATCTTTATTGGCAAATAAGCTTCTCTTAAATAGGGATAGACAATCAGATGTCTATGTAATTCTATGATCACTTTTCACTTAGCACTGTTAACATTGTTCCATATTTTTCTATAGTCTTATAATAATCTTTTAAATGACTACATAATATTCAATTAGGTTCGTGGACCATCTTTCAGTAAACTTTTCCTCATTGTGGGAACACTTGGAATTCTTTGTTTGTTTTGCCATATGAAACAATGTAGGACAGTCTTCAAATGCCAATGGAAAAACAGTATTGGCATGATTTTCTAATG
>NW_017731690.1:856251-858638 GCF_001890085.2 Hipposideros armiger
TAACTGTCCCTTTTCCATTTCTTTAATGCTTGCCTTATATTAATAGTGACTGATATGAAATAATCAACAGACTTGTGCTGTAAATCCAAAGAAAAAAATTGCAAAGAATTTAAAGATTTGGACTCATATATAATCCTGTCAGATAAATGGAAAAGAGCCAGGGAAATGGAGTGAAATTAAAGAAATATTGCAGTTAAATTTTATGCAGTATGTCTTTTTTGTTATATTTTTGCTGAAAGAAATATGCAAATGTACACAAAAATACACCAAACTTCGCTGTCAGCAAGAGTGAATTACTAGTAAGTGCCACTGAGAAGCAAAAGAGAAACAACATAAATTATTATAATCACCATCATCATCCAGAGTCATGTGTTAAGTTCACATATTTTCATTGCATTCATTGGGTTGGATGTGTCAGAAGCAAATTAAATAGGCATGGTCCCTGTCCTATAGGAACTTATAATTTAAGACAGACTACATTACCAAGACAAATGTCAGAGAAGCATAGACAAGTATATGCACCTCAAAGAAAGACATAAATTGAGTGAATGAAAGAACAAATAAACTACATCCTTTCTATTGTTTATAAGTTGAGAAAAAGGGGCTGGCATGGTCTTAGAGTTCTGGGTTTGTAGTTTCAGCACCAGTTGGTCTCACAGGAATGATTTTGAGGAGGTACTGTTGCTCTAATGGTAGAAAACGATCTGAGCAAATTGAAAGATTAGAAAGCTAGAACATTTGAGATTCTGAATCAAGTCAGGATGCTTTGCTTTGCCCACAGACAGATTCTTGAATAAGGATTCCATACATCATGGTCTCATATTTTAACATAATGGGAAGTATCTGGATTATTTCAAAGAAAAAAGTAACATGATGAAAATGATAGAGAATAAAATAAAATTCAATTTATGAAATAAACTTTAAAATCTCACCTATTTTCTCATTCAGAATTATTCTATTTATAATTACTATGGAGATCACATTGTAATCCTGCTTTTTTGCTTTTTTTTTTTTTTAGTCTTTCAATGAATGGTCTTTGTCCAAAATCCATACTACTCTGATCTAACCAAAATTTCAGAAAAGACTGTTTTGAATAATTAAATTAAAATTTCAATTGTCCTGAAATTAGTTCCTTATGCATTTAAAATGTCTTTACTAATAATCTCTCTGGGTGGAGTTTGTTAAGATACCAGCTTTCATGATTAAATCTCCTTGATTCAATTAATTTAAAAAATAGAAACAGCACAATCAATATGATTCCTTAATATTTTAGCAATGTAAAAAGTAATTATAGTAGTTGCACAATTTTTCTAATTTTTAAAAACACCCTTGGTATATTCAGTGTTTCTTAGTGAAACCATTTCTGTGTTGTTTGTTTTTATAATTTGTTCTTCATTGCCTGCTTTGCAATAAAACATGTGTTTGCAATTGTATTTAGCAAAATTCATGATCTTACCATTGTACACCAAAGTCAATGTGCCCTCCTGGCACAAAACAGCCAGCATTCAAACACTTTTCTAATGTTTGGGGTTTCTGTCTCAATTGACAAAATTGAAAAATATGTATTAGCCAAGCAAAACCGCTATCTCAAAGCCATGTTGAAAATTACTCCAACCTGTCAAAGCCAATTGAAATTCCCTCCCCAGCCCAATTCCCAACTTCATTTTGTATGTGAAATAGGAAAAGTTGGATTTGATTATAACCACATGCAGAAGGAATAAAGGAATTGTATAGATCTTATATATCTAATAATACTATATCTGATTTTCTTTTCAAAAAATTTGTCTTTCTTTTTCCATCATTTATCCCATCTCACCTGTTCTAAATAAGTCACTTATTGGTAGTATCTGTACATGAGCACTTCTCAATTAGCAGTGAGTTGTATAATACATTTTAATAAAAATCCTTGCCTGGACTGTATCATACTCACTTTGGAGATGGAACAACCTGAAAGGAAGAGATCTAAGATCTGTTCCTAATGCAGATCCAGTAATCTGAGATGTTGTTCAATGTCAATTTATTTTCTATTATTTGTTATGTTTTTACACCAACTCCAGGGGTCTAACTATGGTGCCCAGTTATTCTTAATCCTGTTCTATATAACAAAAAGGCATGATTCTGTCCTTAAAGTTCATTATAGAAGTAAGTTCCCTTCTTTAAGATTAAATTCCACTTTATTTCATGCTAGAGTGGGCCATGATTCGGTATGCAGAAGGGCTAACACAATGTAACACACAAGATGAGGAGCATGACTAAAATCTAACCCTGCCCCCAATCAATGTTGGGCAATACAAGCTGCTTGTAAGTTAGAGCCCATAAAATCCCTGGCAAAACTTAGGAGAACAACAAAACAAAAGAATGGCAGCCACTGGGGAAAATGAAGGCAG
>NW_017731690.1:869123-874695 GCF_001890085.2 Hipposideros armiger
AGAGCAAAATGTTAAATCTGTATGAATAATGTTATCTTATGCTTCAGTTTCCATAGCAACTTTCTGACAGACGTTAACAGGGATATTGCTGTGAAATATAAAATAGCAAAAAACAAAGTTATGCATATTTTCAATGCGCGGTCAGCTTACTACACATAGAATTGCAGAAGTTAACCCACATGATATTACTGGACTAAACACAGAGAAGATTGTAACAGATCTGAGATGTTTATAATATAGCATTAACAAGATCTATATTGAGGACAAATTGTTCAAATATCCAATTACATAATTCTTAATAATGGTACTAGTAATCAGGACAAGGAATTTTGATGAAAAAGCAATTCTTTCTGCGAACAGAGTATTGTCTGTGTTGTAGTCTCCTGTAAAGATGTTTTTTCTATGAGCACAGCATGTCATTGTAACTGTTACACTGGAAATCGGCCTGCTGCCTTTCTTTAAAAAGTAATTGGGTCTCTTTTGCTATTACAAGACAGAAACCTAATTCAAAATAGCTTCATTTAAAATATATATTTTTTTTCTTAAGTAGAAAATCCAGAGATAGGACTGTCTTCAATCTTCACTTCCATTCTCTCTTGAGTGTTCATCAACATTATTCTACATATGCCCCTCTATCAAGGCCAGAGATGACCTTCACATTGCAAACCAATAATCAAGTTTTAGGCTTTACGTCACCTATCAGCACATTTGTCTTGGTTGATCATTCACCATAGCTTGCTCTTGTTTTGTTTTTCAAAATGTTCACATTATTTAACACCTTTGACCAAACAGTCTAAATGTTTTCCATGTCATTCAGAATAACATAATGAGCCTACAAGCCCTCCAGAGTCTGTCTGTTCTCCCCTCTTTGTCTCTCCCACCATCTCCCCACAGTCATTCTGTTTCAGCCACAGGACACCTTGCTCCACCTCAGGGCNATCTTAGCTGTAGAGGGCAGTGTCACTGGCTCTCATATGTGGGATCGGAACCGGGGCCCTCTGGCGTCCCAAGCCAGCTCTTAACCAACGTGCCACTTGGCCGGCCCTGAACCCAGTTTTTAGACCTCAAATTTTTCGAAAAAGGGTGCATCTTATACATGAGGAAAAACGGTAATTCACTGTCTGATACTATGATTTGCATATTCAGTTTTTTAGCATTAAAAAATACATCATTTGCATCTGAATATATACCATTTTTAAAAATGTTTCCGTTAAGTCTCATGAATATGGCATACATGGTTAATTTGACTCTCAGTGTCCATTCTATTTTCTAGGGTTTCTTTTTATACTACAGAGGCTGGAAAGTTAAAAAACAAAACAAAACAAAACAAAAAACAAAACACATTTCCAAAATTAACTGGCAATTCGGGATATAGATGTAAATTAGATTACACTGAAAATGCCCATCCCATACCTTGAGATTAGGAAGGTGCAATTGAGGTGGGGAACAACTTTTTTTTTCTTTTTTTTTTCTTTCTGCTGCTGGCAAATAAAGACAGGGATGGCGTTACTCCAGTGTCTCGTTGTTACTGTAACTTCAAAAGCGCTCACAGTGGAGGCACGAACAGAAGTTTCCTGATGCCTAGATTACAGCTCTAGTGGTGTGTCTTAACCTTGACAATTTAGATAGTGTTCACCGGACTACCCAAACTTCTGAATATGGTGCAAGTAGCAGCAACTTCACAGGCCTATTTGGCAGTGTGATTCTGGAAATCACTCCTGCGGGATCTCTTCCCTCAACCTACTTCTATGGTCTTTCCAGCCGTTTTGTGCTAAGTTATCTGTGTCAAATGCCTTTTGCTTAAAATAGCTAGTGATCTCTATTTCCTATAAATGAACCACTGACTGATATGAATAGTATTTAAGACTTGAGCCCTCTTCAGAGTTTCTAAAACTTGATATATAGAAATATTTAAAGTAATGTGATTAGTTATATTACTTAGATTGTCTGTATTCTTTTTTTTCTTTTATCTACTTACTTTTTAAAATAGTGTTGTATTAAAGTCTTTTTCAACACTTGTGAGTTTTTTATCATTTCCTCCTTGATTTATAAAGATTTTTCTGTCATCAATTTTGAGGTCCAGGTTTCTTTGTAAAGATTTCATTTTGTTAAAACTTCACTGTGCTTGGTGTCTTTCACCTACTAAAATATGGCCACTTTGTTCAGTTTAATGCTTTTCTTTTTCTTTGAATTTTTTTCTCATCTGATACCAATATTGAGATCTGGGGTGTTATTTTTATTGCATTTATTTGATATTTGTTCCTTTTTGTTTGTTTGTTTTTAACCTTTATTACTTACTGTGATTTTATACATACAGAGATCCATTTACAATGAAGAATTGGTTGGTTATCTGAGGTGGAATGATGTGTGAATAGTTAAAGTAAAAAGCATAGTTAAGGTAGGAATTTAGAATGAGTTCACCTTAATCTACTTCAACTATTATTCAACCTTAGTAACATCAATCTAATAAAACACAAATTGGCTTAAATAATTTTTCAAAGGTAATGTGTAACTTTTGCTTTATGTAATGACATGGAACCTAACTTTGCCTTAAGCCACAAAGACACAATTCCAGTGTTTATACTAAACATGACTCTAAACTAAACGCTGGCCACACATAGTGAGCAAAAAAATACCGTGACAGGTAAACTTCCACATAGACGATAACTTTTCATATCACTGCTGCTTCATAACACTAACTTTATGAAGACATTTTAAGCAACAATTAAGGATTAAGGATATAGGTTTCATTTATAAAGCAATGGCTTATGCGATCCTGATGTGAATAACTCAAGTGAACTGACAATTACATACACATAAAATACCTACCAGGCTAAGTTCACACATGTGCAGGGAATGACAGTTACAAAACAACTCAGTCCTCTGCCTTCGGGGAGCAAGATTCTTTTGACATCAGTTTAAGGCATTACATCCCAATTTCAGAAATGAGCATGATAAAACATAGTCAAGAAAATATTCAAATACATCGGGGCATTGTTTAATGTAAAGCAAATAGGTCATTTTAAAAAATCAGTCATTCATAAAGAATGTTTTATCTTCATTATGAATTCCTAAGGAATAAGGACCTCTTTCAGGGAATTTTAAAGACATGTGTCTGAGTTAAGAAAACACACAAATATAAATTTAGAAGTGACACAGGTAAGCAGCGATTAACAAAATGTTGCCCTAACACATCGGAAGTCATCTTCAGTTTGCCCCATTTTCATTACAAGTGCTGTCTTGATAGCTCAGTTTGAGATTAATCATGGAAGGCTTCTGCTACTGTTATAGCATTTATGGCAGAAAAGGAGTGAAAGGAATGTAGAAAAGGAAGTCAGAACGTGTTGGTTTTCTATTGCTGCTTAACAAATTAGCACAAACTTAGTGCATTAAAACAACATCTACTTATTGTCTCACAGTATCTTTAGGTCAGAAGTCCAGGCACAGTGTAGCTGGGCTCTCTGCTTAGGGTTGAAAATGGATGCAACCAAGATATCGACCTAGGCTGCATTCCCATCTGGTGCTCGGGGTTGTCTTCCAAGCTCATTCAGGTAGTTGGCAGAATTCAGTTTCTTGCAGCTGAAGGACTGAGGTCCCTGGGGAATGCTCTCAGTTTCTAGAAGTAACCTTCAGGTTCTAGCCATGTGGCCTTGTCACAATATGGAAGCTTCTTTAAAGCCAGCAGGAGAGTCTCCCTCCAGTCTGTTAGGACAGAATCTTATACAGCACAACCCAATCAAGGGAGTGAGAGTCCACCATATTCACAAGTCCTGTCTACTTTCCAAGGGAGGAAGTCACGCAAATTGTATACACCAACAGGAGGGAATTTGGGGGTCCTCCTAGGAGTCTGCCTACCACCCAATGCTTACAAGGGGATTTTTAATATAGTGTTAAAAGTGTGGCTGATTGCCCTCTGTGTGTCGTATGAATGCATAGACAACAATGTTCCTGCTATGGAGAACAGGAATGGAGTCTTTAGCAAAAATAAAAAATAGATATGAAACNGTTCAAGATTAGCCAGCACGTGATTGTAAAGGAATGAAATAAATTGGAAGCTAATTTTCAGGCACTACAATGATGTGAGATACTTAAACATTTGGGGTGAGAGAAGTTGTGGATTCTAGTTGGAGATACTGAGGCTTTGCATCTTTTATACTTGTGTATAGGTGAAATATAAATTCAAGGGAGAAAGCTACCCATAGGCCTGTGCAGACTCCCTCCTCCCTGCCACAGCAATTATGGGAGGACTTGTTAGGAAGTGCCACATGATCAAATTAGCCTGGGGTTCCGAGCTCCCACATGGAAGGCAGCTGCCCTGGAACATTGCCTGTACCCTCAGCAGACCTTGAGAGAGCAAATAAATAAACTGTTGTATATTAAGCCACTGGGATTTTGGTATTGTTTGTTTCCAAATCATAATATAACTTATATTGACTGATACATCAGCTACTATAAAAAAACTTTTAATATATTTCTATTTAGATTTCCAGTGTAATTTTCTCTATATAAATAGAGAGAAATTTGGATTATGTCATACATTATTCTATAAAATTTTCTTTACCAAGTAATATATAATGAACATTTTCCCAAGTATTAAATAATTTTTTCAAAACACTGTTTTTAAGTTATAGAGTATTAAAGTTGTAATATGTCTTATCTAACCTTTGGCTAATATTAGATGATTTTGCTAAATAGTGCTGTACTAGCCAAACTATTCCATATTCTGTGTGTATATTTCAGATTACTTTCCTAGAATAAAGTGTCCAAAATAAAAAGACATCAAAGTTTATTCATGTTTTAAAGGCTTTTGATACATATTGCCAAGATTTTGTACCAACTTACAATTTTTCTGAATCTATATCACTGTCACTCTGCCCTTGATGACCCTCAGAATTATAATTTCTTAAAACTGAAATTTTTATATATATGGAAACTATATTCTTATTTTAATTTGCAGGCCAAGTTATTAGGAATAGCTGGTTTCAGGAAGAAGATCAGGAATAAAGGTCTTATAAGAATGAAAGCATTTCATGCTATGTATTTGTCTCTAATCTTTTAGCCTCATTCTGAAAATGTTATAAAATATTTTGTTTCATTATTTTATGGGGGGCTCTGCAGATTCAATTTCATATTTTATACAAGAATTCCACGGGATAAATTTTAATTCCAGTCTTTGAGTTTGTTTTTATATGCTTACATATATATTAGTGATTACTAGTTTTATTACAGTATCCCCCCATGTATAAGACGTACCCTTTTTCAAAAAATTTGGGGTCTAAAAACTGGGTATGTCTTATACAGTGGTTGTATTAGTGCAAAAACAAGCATGAAAAAAGCGGGAAATGCAAGCTAAAAAAATCTACAACCACTGTATAAGAAGAACCCAGGGGTTTTTTTTGGTGTTTTCTTTTTTTAGTTTTTTATTGGGGAATTGGGGGAAGGGTAACAGACAAGTTGCTGTCGTTTTTGTTCTTCAGTCTAGTTGTGGAGAACATTGCTTCACTGGTCCAAGTTGGCACCATCATTGTGCTCTTCCCGGGTGAGGCGGATCAGTCACCGGCTTCTGGACAGC
>NW_017731690.1:878816-879746 GCF_001890085.2 Hipposideros armiger
TTCAAGATTCCTGTCAAATACCATATCTCACTAAATCTGTTCTTTTACTGCCTCTCATAGTATTCCAAACCTCCTGACTAATATGTTGTATCTGGCTGTGTTGCTGGCTTGTTCTTTGGTCCAGTGTAGGAACTCATTGTGGTGCTGAATTTAATAACATGCATATCCATAAGGGGAAAGACCTTTTGTTTGATAATTAGAATTTGTTTTATTTGAACTCATCCATATTCTTATAAAATTATGTTAATAAAAATATGCTTAAATGCACAAGTGAGTCATTGATTCAAGCTACCATGAGGCATTGATTTAAGCTACCAGTAAAATTTGGGGGAGGGGAGGGTCATTTTGGTAGCAATTTCCTAAAAATATGGTTAAGGAAAAAAATATTCCTCTTCTTCCAGTAATTGAAATAAGTGTTTTAGGCGGTAAATCATCAAATAGAAAATCACTTAAGGTTTATCATATAGCGCTGCCATACTATTGGGTTGTCGGAAAAGTCATGACGTATTTTTTCTGTTTTTCGTTGCAAAAAAAATGCATCATGACTTTTCCGACAACCCAATAGTTCTATATAATGCAAAGAGTTGGTATGTAGAGAATTCCTTTTCACTATATCTAAACATCAATATATAACTTAAGTATCTTCCTTACTATCCCTAGGCTCTTCTGTTTAAATGGAAGCTAGGTATCATCTAATTCATAATTTGCTTCTACTGTCCTCAGACATTTCCTTATCAAAAGCAGTCATGTGGGATTGCATTGGAAGACAAAGAAATCCATAATTGCAAACTATCTGTTCCTCATAGAATGAAATTATGATACTCTGCCATAGAATTCATTTATCACATAGATCACAATATTTCTGTTCTCTAGGAAAACTCTGAGAATAGCAACCTTTAACTGAACTCAAAAAAGTTTGAAATGTTTTTA
>NW_017731690.1:879821-883040 GCF_001890085.2 Hipposideros armiger
AAACAATAAAACTATGCAATGGGGGATACGAGCCCTAAAACACGGCAGTGTATGGCTGTTTAGCACAAAGACAAATATCCCTAAAGGATTTTAAAGAACATCACTGCACCACAATCTTTCATATTCATAAAGGGGATCCTGCAACAGCAGAGAAATGTTAAATTGATTTTAATATACTTTCTCTTAGAACATAGAAAACTATAGAGTTAAGAAAACTCAGGGTACCAATCTCATTCACGAGGGCTCTGCTCTTGTGATATAATCACCTCCCAAAGACTCCACCCTAATCACCTCACCTTGAGTGTTAGGATTTTGACATATAAATTTGGGAGGTGGGAGACATAAACATACAGCACATTGCACCTAGTGATTAAAAGTAGCTGAATGGGCCCAGATCAATGGAGAGATTGGATTTGCATGTCAGAGAGACCCAGGTTTGAAGTCCAGTTTTGCTCTGTTCTTGGTCTTTGGAGTTGGATAAGTTACTGAATCTCTGGGCCTAAATTTCCTTATCTGTAAGTGAGTACTCTGTCTCATATGGCTGATATGAAGATGAAATGAGATAATGAGTATAAATACTGTGCCACCTTGGCTGGTCCTCATTCTTAAAGTGGGATTTCCTAGCATAATGGGCACAGGCAAAATGACAACTCTATGCCCCATCATGGACCACAGGAATTGTTTTCATCTATCACATTCCTTGGAAATATAGAGAGAAACGTCAGTTTTCTCTCTTACCCATCCTTAATGGATACTCGTTTTCTACACAACCACACATATTACCCTTCATATAGGTATAAAATTATGTCATGAAATGATTGCCAAGTAGGCACCGACATGTGTATCTCTGAATAGTACCATGTGTCATGTTATGATGGAAACATGGCTGCATGAATGAGAGCAACGATGAAGCTTCTATTAAGATGATGCACTTATTATGGTTTTTTAATTCTTTTTTTTAATTTATTTTTCAATTATAGTTGACATACAATATTAATTTCAGGTATTTATTGTGTCCTATAAATACTAATTCAGAAAGTTACTTTCATTCGGGAGATATTTGGGTGCTCATCTTTTTAAGAGAAAATTTAGTGTCCTAGTAACAAGTTAAGAGTAGAGGAGGAAACTTACAGAACTGTTAAATTATATGTTAAAAACTAAAAGAATCATGGGAATGGAGCTCCAACGAAGACGGAAGAGCATGTCTTTATATCATGCTGAGTGTACTGATGTTGAACACTAAGCAAATGTGACACCTAAAGCCACTTAGATTCAGTTGATTGACTGAAACATGGATTCTGATGGCTCATGCTCAATGCAGTCAAGTTGATTAAAAGTCCTTAGTACACAACAGGAGAAATCCAAGGACTTTGGCCTATAGGAATACCAGTGTATAATCATGAACAAAACATATAGGAAAATCAGGAAAATAAAAAGATAAAGAAGGAACTGGCTGAGTGGGACTGCAACCCATGGTCACTTTTCCTTCTCTAGAACTATCTAATTTAGTATTTATATTTTGCTGGAAGTGGAAGTTGTACAACCAAACTTGATAGTGTTTACATAAAATAGGAAACCAAAAGGGGCGTGCCTTGAAAAGGCAGAAGTTTTTAAGTGTCAAGTGTGATCAGAAATCATGTAAAATAACAATTGAAAAATCATGCTAGATTTTCAAATTAGTTAAGTCGTTATGACTTTAACTTTGGCACAAACAGTTTTAATGTGGATGAAGGCAAAGCAACGTTGGTTGAATAGTTGCTGGGGTGAAAGTAAAGTGAGATATATACAGTAGTCCCCCTATCTGAGAGGGATGCATTCTAAACCCCCCAGTTGATGCCTGGAACGACAGATAGTACAAACCCTATATAGTCTATGTTTTCTCCTGTAATGCATGCCTATGATAAAGTTTATAAATTAGGCACAATAAGAGATTCACAATAGCTAAAAAATAAAATAGGGCAATTATAACAATATACAATATTGTGTAATTTAGGTAATTTTAATTCTAATAGCCTAATAATTATCTTTCATTAATCAACATACATCAAAGTCTACCCTAGAATTTATTCAATTAAATTTGCCTTTGTTGTTGTGTATTTGGGTGAGTTCCAATGAAGTCTGAGTAGAATGTTGATACCTTACCTGTTTGCTTCAGTCCCAACAGACAAAATTTTTGTTTCATACACAGATGCCAGACTATTCTATCTGGAATTGATCTATTAGGTTATTATTTTTCTACTCAGATGACTTTTTTTTTCAGTAAGTCCCTATTGTCCACAGAGTAAAGCCCAAAATGAGTTTTACATCCAAGGCTTTCCAGAATCTGCTACAAACTACTTTTCTTATCTTGCTTTCCAAATTTTTTCAGTTACTCACTCAACATTCTAGCCAAATTGGAAGACTTAGTGCATTTTTTGAGAATTTAAAATTTTCACAACTTGATGCCTTTGATCTTGCTGTTTTTTCTTCCTGGAGAGAATTTATTCTCACCATTTTATGCCAAAAATCTATCTAGATAGCAGATATTAGCTCAAACGATACATCCCCCAAAAGCCTTTCTGATTTCTCAAGAGAATCACCAAAACATTAATTTGAACTACCTTCACTTTGCTGAGTGTGTGCGTGCGTGCGTGCGTGTGTGTGTGTGTGTGTGTGTGTGTGCATTTGTTGTTGTTATTTTCTGTTAGCTTATTGGGGGGCAGAGATCATTTCTGACATGTTTATAATGAGGGGAATATCTAGGATAAAATTTGGAGATAGTCAAACCCAATCAACACTGCTGGATGAATGCATGATTGGATATTTAGTACAAGAGTTTATAGGCTTCTATATCAATCCATTTATCTCCAGGAATGAATTTAACAAAATATATGTAAGACCTGCATAGAAAAAATTATGAAGCTTTATTAATAGTAAACTGATTTCTGATTCTGTCCAAGATGACATAATAGAGATGGGCCAGATTTAGTCTCCCCCCCTGACACAACCAAAAATCCTAGACAAAATATATGAAACAATGGTTTTAAAGATGCAGAATTCAGGCAAGGAAAGAGGACAAAAGACAAACTTTCTTTGTATATAAATATTCCAGGTAGTAAAACTGATCATATTTGAAAACCACAATTTTGTAACCGCTAATGAATTAGGGTGAAAAGAGACAATACGCACCTCCATCAGGCCTTGCCCCTCCCCAAAATAATTCAATAAATTGAATCTGAA
>NW_017731690.1:883615-903763 GCF_001890085.2 Hipposideros armiger
GGAAGAGCACAATGATGGTGCCAACTTGGGCCAGTGAAGCAACGTCCTCCACAACTAGACCGAAGAACAAAATGACAACAACTTGTCTGTTCCCCTTCCCCCAATTCCCCAGCACTGTTCCTATACCCCCAATTCCCCAATAAAAAAATTTTTTTTAAAAAATCAAAAAAACTTAAAGACATATTTGCATGTGATTCAAACAAAACCACTAAAAGTTCCATGATATTTGCATCATTGGATATTCTATAAATATCAGGAATTATAGTTAATGCTTAGGTACTTTTAATATTATTTCAGTTATTTTTATGAAACTTATCTTTTAGAGATACATACTGATATATAAAACTGTAGAAATTATAAGATGTTTGGATTTTACTTCAGAATAATACAAGAAGGAAAGGAATGAGGATATAAATAAAACAAGATTGGACGTGAATGGTAATTGTTAAAGCAATTGTGTCTGTCATGAAAATGGGTTTCTTAAAGTTATTTCTCCCACACAGTTGGCTTCTGGCACACAGTAATATCCTGCTTCTTGTCATGCAGGTGGTTATATGAGTGGAATCATTTTAAGATAAATCAGACATTGTAAACTTGAGCTTTGTCACTTCCCTAAATAGGTTCATATTATGAATTGAGGGATCCCCTTCTCTGGAACCCTCTCCCCTTGGATTCTCCTTCTCTCCGTGGCTTGCCCAAGCTTTCTCCTTGGGTTTCTCGACCTTGGCACTGTGATATGTTGGGCCAAATAATTCTTTATTGTGGGGAGCTATCTTTACATTGTAGAATGTTTAGCACCTCAAACCCTACTCCCAGTGGCAACCCCCAAAATAAATGTCTCCAGATATCACCAAATGTCTCCTATAGGGCCAAATACCCTGGTTGAAAACCACTGCTTTGGTCAGAAAAATGTCACTATTTCCTTTGACGTGTTAGCTGTCCAGGCAGCACTGCTAATGGCTGAGGCTGAACTTAGGGCAAAGGCACAACAAAGAAAAACAAGAAAAATATCACCTCTCCTCTAATGCCAGGAGCTTTTCCAGGTTTTGACTGTCCTCACATACTTCCTGCTTTACTTTCTTTACTTTTCAGAAAGCTTAGGTAGTTTGGGGGTTCTTTTGGTCATGTTTGTTTTTTGCATTTTTACCAGAGTTTATACTTCCTATGAGCTAAAGGATTGAAGTGCAGGGAACTCACGTGCCACAGTGGAACTGGAACTCAGAACAGCATTCATCCCATCCCCACCCAAATACACACACTCTAAATGACTTTAGTTCTCAGGCTACTCACACGAGTTGGTATTTTTTTGTTTTGTTTTGTTTTCTTGAAACATAAAATTTTAATTTTACTAGAATATATCTCATTGTCAACCCTCTGGAATAATTTTCCCTCGCAAAATTGGTAGCCCTTCAATATGTGGATTTTAGTGACTTTTCTTTTTTAGGAGAGAAATTAGAATTATATCTCTATATGTTTGTTCCCCATTATTTTTCTTCTTTAGACAGTCCAATTATGTACATGTTGGATCTCTTTGCACCTAATTTATCATGCTTTCTCTAATTACGTTTTACTATTTCTCTAACTTCCACTTAATTGTGTTTGATTTCTTATTTTTATCATTTCTGTTTTCTCCAGTATCTCTCAGATTTAGTATTTTTCCCAAATTCATCTCTAATATTTTTCTCAGTTTTTCCCTAAATATGAGTTCTCTCATATTTAATCTGTTTCTATTGTTGTATCTTCTCTTTCCTGAGTTTTTATTTTTCATTCCTGCATCCTTTACAAACAATGTAGGAATCTTTCATGCTTTAATTTTAATCACTCTCTTCCATACATACATGCTATTTTTTATTTTTTATTTTATTATATATCCTTCCTTTGTATCTTTTTTGATATCTTTAAAAATAGTCATCATAATTTTTATTTTATTGAGCGATGGTTGCTAAAATTTATCTACGTGTTTGGAAATCTAATTGCATACCATGTATGCATCGAATTCCTTCTAAATTCAGTTTTCTTCTTCCTGAGATACGTCCTTCCAGGCATTTTTTTATAAGACTCTGTGAATGAAAAATGATTCTAGTTTGTTTCTTTTTAATTAATGTTAGTATCTTCCTGCTGCCATCATGTATAAATGAGAACTGGGTATATAGTTTTGAGTCAAAAGTTATTTTATCTTGTTACTGTTGTTTGACATATTAGTTTGCTTGGCCTGGTATTAACAAGTACCACAGACTCAGTGGTTTAAACAATAGAAATTTATTGTAACACAGCCTGGAGGCAAGAAGTACAAGATCAAAGTGTCAACAAAACTAGTTACTCCTGAAGGCTATTAGAAAAAGATCTGTTTTAGGCATCTCTCTTAGGTGTGCAGATGACCATTTTTTTTCTATGTTTTTTCACACCGTCATCCTTCAACGTGTATCTGTCTCTAAATTGCTCCTTTTTGTAAGGACACCAGTAATTTCAGATTACGGACTCATCCTACTCTAATATGACCTCATACTTACTTAACTAACCACATCTGTATTGACCATATTTTTAAATACGGCAAGTCAGAAGCACTGGGGGTGTTCAGACTTCAACGTAAGAACGATTAGGGGAAACAATTCAATCCATTATATTTGGTCTTTCTCTCTCTTGAGAAGTCCAGTTGCATCCTGTGGACAGTATATTTTTATCTTCGATTGCTTTCAAGATTTTCTCGTAATCTCTGATGATTCTGTAGTTCATTACAATATTTATAGGTATGCTAAATCTTGTTGGGACTTGATAAGTTGTTTGTTGTTTTTTAATATGAAAGTGTTTTATGATTTTCATCACTTCTGAGAAAGTCTCTTCATACACTGACTCTATCATACTCCATAACAAATATTGGACCTTCTCCTTCTGCCCCCAAGTATTTTAGTCTTTCATGTTTTTATCCTTTTTCCGTGTGTCCCGCATTCTAGGTAATTTCACAGATCTATATTCCAGTTCAGAGATTCTCCTTTTAACTGTACCTAACCTGCTTTCAATTGGTCTTTATTTTTTAAAATAATAGTAATGATAATAATAATAATAATAATAATAATAATAATATAATTACATTGTTTCTCTTTAGTATTTTATTTGGTTATTTTTAAAAGCTTCTTATTTTTTAACACATTACCCTTTTCAAATTGTTGTGTGTTGATATGATAAAGGTAAACATGCTCGCTTTACAATTCTTAACCTATAATGTTATATTCTAAAGTTGTGCCTGTCTAATTCTGCTCTTACATACTTTAATACTAGACTTTTTTTTTCTCATCTCATTGGTAACTTTTTATTGTGAGCTCATCTATAGAGGAAATTATTTTCTCTGTGGTAATTGAATGTGCCAGGAGTGTGAAAGTATTCTCTTGTTTACTTCTGCTAGGTAATTTGGGAGTATCACTGGTTCTAGATAATTTACTTCATTAATTTCTTAACTAGGAATTTATAAGCAATGCAAATTATCATCACAAATGAATACAAGTTTCTTTTATCCTCCAGAGTCTAAATTTGAAAAAAAAAATCATTTTGTCTCTGAAAAAAGACATGTTTTGTAGCCTACATTTTCTCTGAGATGTACTTCTAATTTTGTTCAGGAGTTATAATATTTTTCTGACTCTCCTGACCCAGAGATTTCTTCAAAACACCATGCAGATAAAAACATCATATAATTTTTACTGACAATTGGGTTGTAATGGTAGTAAACTATGGATAGTGATGATAATATAATAGCAAAGCAGACAGCAAAAAACGAATTAGACATTTCTTAAAATATTTCAGTCTCCATCTACCTCTGTCTAACCCATTAAGAAAAATTCTATATTACTAAGACTCCATTATTCATGCATTCATTCATTCTGCTTACAGAAATGTAAAATGTATTTGTTTTTATTATGCAAATAACGTATTTTTCCATCTTCTTCACTCATTAAATTCTAGGTCTACCTTAGAACAATCAAAACATCATTGGGTTGTTCTATTAGCTCTTTTAGCTTTCAAATCACAGATTTTTTTTCTTAATCATGAACATATTCAAATTGTAGAATCAAAAAAGTCTAATTTTTTAAAATAAATTCTGAGTAACACTCAGAGTGATAGATTAATTATTTCATGCACATAAGTAAGTATTTCATCATTCTGTATAGTTATGACTATTCTTTATGGCATAAATTGTTGAGACCCTACTTTTGCTATAGTGTGCTTTCTATTGAGAAACTCACACTAAAGCTTTCTTAGGAAGATTATAGACATCTACACTGATAGAGGTAGAGTGAAAATTAAAATTTTCTTGTTTTCAATAAGTAGGTAGTTTAAATTGATGATTAAGAGAATTTCTATCTTGCTTGCTCTACATGGTTTATGTGATATTAGATGGTCTATCTTACAAAATAGATTTTGGTGTCATTCTTTTAGAAAGTCTAACAAAAAGGCCCATGGCTAGGTCTATATTATAAATAACCTTACCGTCATGTACATAGCCCAACTTCTTCAGATATTATGGACATCAGAATTAGGGCTTCCAAGCATGAGGACAGGCTAAGTCTTGCTCTAATTATTTCTGGTGGACCTCTGGCAGGTAGGTTAACCTTACGTGGGTTCATTCTGATGCTATTGGGCCTAGATCCAACTCAGAGATTACTCACTTTGGCCAACATGGTGATAATATCAACCCTGGTGTTTTCTTGTTCCACAAACATGACACCAGTCTTAACACTAAGTGGCATGAAAAGAACAAAAAATGTGTCTGCTCTCATAAAATTCAGCTTCCCAAATATAGGCTTTCCAAAACACAAAAATGATAGATAAATAGGAAAATCAAACTTATTCAAGCTTGAAATTCTAAGTTGTTTTCTGCATTGATGTCTTTGACATCACAAAAATATTAATTCACTGCATATTCATATAATTTGCCCCATTCTATTTATTATCAAATGGGTACTGTAATACTGGTTATGTCCTCTAACCAGAACTTTGAGAGTTTGATGTTTTTAGCGTGTGTAAAATGAAGAACTAGTCGTTATTTAGATAAGGATTGGTGAACAAAATCTTCAAACATATAGTTCAATAGTGATGGGGTAGTCAGATATAATGGATTGTAATTTGAGTCATTATCATTAAAAATAAAGAAAGTACAATTCATATTCTGATAATATGGGTATCTTTGATACAGCCCTACCTTGTTCTATAAATGTTACTGCACCTTACAGTCTAGTTGGAAGTCTTTTTCATGGTCTTCATATCGTCATACCTCAATTTTGCGTAGTCATTCCTTGACTATGCATATAGACGAGTGTGCATGCACACACACACACCCATGCACATATGCACGTACCTCATTTGGGGGTATTTCTCTTCAACTTCATATCTGGTGCATATCTCTATCTAGCCAATTACCACATTGATACATAGCCCTGGTTAGGTGTTTGTGTCCCTCATGCTACTAAAGTTGTGTTTCCAGTGCCTGGCACACAATAGATACTCAACAAATGCTTACAGAATGAGAGAATCTGTCCCTTCTACATTCTTTTTTTTAAAATAATTGCCCATCTCACCACTACAACTTACCATCTTGATGCAAAATGAATGCCTACTTTGATCCCTGAAAACTGCAAACCTTTTGTCCTTTTTAACCCTATGCATGTTAGAAAATACTCTTTTTAAGTTGATAGTATCAACCACCACCTAGTGGCTAGGATGGAGAACTATCTGATTTGATATATTACCTGGCGCCTTTAAGGGATTTGGGAGGTCCAAACAGTTGGAAATAGAGGTTATCAGTGACAGAAGATGCAGCAGATAAACCCCAGCAGAATCTAATCTAGGACCTGGGTGGTATTGCATCTAAGCCCTCTTGTCCTGGGTTTAGACCATTTAATCCTCTTTGGGGATGTTTGCAGAAAATGTGAGGGCCCCGATATCAAAATTCCCAGGTCTAAATCTCAAATCTCCCACTTACTCTCTGAAGAACCTTAGAAAAATGATTTAACTTTCCTATGTCACAGTTTTGTCATCTCTAATATTGGGATAATAACATTACGATACAGACTTTCACGATTATATCTACACTGAGGTTCTTGTAAGAAGTAAATGAAATAACTCGTGAAGAAATTAACACAGTATCTGGCACTTAATTAGAACTCAGAAATTGAGTATTGTTTCTGTTTTGGGCTAGTCTGTCTTCCTGGCTCAGTTTGAAATCACCCCTGATTTTACTCATCATGCTTAGGCAATTTTTCTCCAATTCAGGTCCTTGTTTCCATTTTCTGCACTGGTGCATGCTTCTGGCCTACCCTGATCCTGCCCCTTTGTAAATGCTTTCTTTAATTCATCATCTCTTCCCCACAATCTACTTCTTTGCTTGAGAAGATGTGAGTTTACAATGAGGTTGCTATATTTTCATTTCTATGACAATAGAGATGATTCCATGTCAGATAAATTTCCCTTGTCTATAAATATACCACTTTGACCACTTCACCCCTTCCTATATTATCTTCCATTGCATCTCAGTTTCTTCGGAAAAAAATGATCACCCCTCTCTCTTACTCTTTTCATCAATTAAATCGTCACGGCTGATAAAACAAGTGTGGGAATATGGAATATTACCTCTACCAAGGAAAGAGAGAGGTTAATAGTTTTAAAATAAAATTAGGCTTAAATAATATGAATGCTGTTAACCTCTAAAGAACTTAAGTGCCCATGAAGCCACTTAAAAACCTGCACAAACTTGCCATTTTCTAACTCCTCATCTAATTAAAACATACTTTTCTTCAAGCACCAACTATAAACATTTTAAAGCATTTCTTGTATAATCTTATCATGAAAAACTGAACATATTTTCTGCAAATATTTATACTTTAAGTATATGTTTTATTATAAAAAGTGGGCGTCTGTACCAATCCTGTAAACCTAACCACCACCGTAAATATTGTTATTATAGGATAATGTAGGCCACATAAACTTATGGTGCATGACTTGTTTCTAAGTTAGGAACTGAATATAAGAAGAATGAACATGATATCTGAGCTGAATTATTCAGGTCTAGTTCTGCTTGGCATGTCCTCCTGTTATCTAAGTTATTTAGTAATTCGATCTTTGGGTTTCCCTACCCACCCCCTCCCTGGTGAAACAACTATGCTTTGAAATTTAGAATAATCAGAACAGCACAATCACATAGTTTTCACTCAGATTCCATCGAACACACTCTAAATATATTACTTTGTGATGACAGTCTTTTGTTCAGAGGGGCACTCACATGTTGTTGAGCACTGGAAACATCACTCGTGGTGATATTATATGTCTCAGTAACAGGTCAGGCTGTGGGAATTACCTGGTTTGCTGCCCTCACTCAAATACGAAACCTTGTTCTCATAGGTTTGGATAAAGGTATAGTCGCTCCCTTATTGACAACTGCAGCTGTACAGATAGAAGGTCTTATTCAGTTGGTTCCATTCTCAAACTGGGCATTCTTCTACAAATCAAAGACCAAACGTTAAAACGGTTAAAAAAAAAAAAAAGAATGCCAGTCCCGTTTCTTTCTGATATTGTCCTGTCATGGTTTGCTAGTCTTCCCTTGGTCCCCTCAGAACGCACTGGCAAGCGGCTCCAGGACTCAGCACAGAGCCATCAGCCAGAGGTCTGCCCAGGTCACAGGGGGTGAGGCCCACCGACAGCGCAGTCTTCTGGGCTTGCGGCTCTTACTTTTGAATATAATATAAAGTTAGGAGAATTTTATTTTGTGACTTTTGTTTTATGATTTATTTTGTGATTTAGGTTTACTTTGTGATTCTATATGAATCATAAAAGGAAATGAATTCTCAATGCTGGAATTAGAATCCTTGTGCTATATATGAGGATTACTAGAAATGCGTTTAGTAGTATGGTTTTTGTGACGTTGGATTTTTTTTTTTTAAGTTTCGGAATTTTTGTACCCAAGGTCTCACGCTATGGAAATGAAAGAAGGAACTTTTAAAAACCTTTCATGACACTCCTGTTAATATCTCTGACCAGGGGTCTCTTCTGAGATCATTGTACTAAGTTCCTCAGGCTACTCCGAGGTCCTGTTACTTCACAGTCTGCAATTCGAAAAAACATTTTTAAATTGTTCTTTTTTTCTAAAATTACAAAAGGAAATTGGTACATTTACCTGGAGAGCTCTAATTACTTTGGGGGGGGGGAGGGGAATCTCCACTGAATTTAACAGTGTTTCAGAAATATTCAACTGCATGCACTCATGACACACGTGCATTCATTCAAAGCATTTTCTCTAACTGTCTATGCATGTATAAAAGCAGCCTCAGTTTCACCTGTGAGGAGGAAAATAACACAAAAACATGTGATGGAAATAGGCAATTATAAATCAACATAGAGATAAGAATAAGACAACATAAAGTAATCTGAACAGAGTATATTCATCTTCAAAAAACAAATTCTAGAAGGGCAGGCAAGTGTTATCCACATCAAAACTGGACCACGTGAGAATGTAAGCACTCTGGGAAAGGAAAGTGAGGAAAAGGAAGCAATGAACTCTCTGGCAGTGCAACTAGGGAGTAACATACAAGACCAACATGTGAAACTCCAGAGAGTAATAAAAGAGTATTTAAGATACAGTTTCCATTAGTTAATATGGAACTGCTCAAAATTAAGGTTGCAAACAAGGAAAACGACCATCGGTCTCAAAGCAGTTGGAGATGATTTCATTATAAATCAAGGGAGAAAGTATCTCGTTACTAGGAATGTTGTAGGTTACTTGGTGCTATATAATATAACATAGAAATTTTAATCTGGTGAATGTTCTAAAAGGTTTAGAAAGGTGAGGGTTCCTTGCTATTTAAAATTTAACACTAGAAAACACTTAGACATAAACATTTAATCTTGGACCTCTATTGAGGGAAGCACGCTGCTGTCACTTTTGTGAGTGTGGTAATATTCATTGACTAACCGAACAACAAATTTCTTCTAAATAGCTGATGGAAAAATTACTTGGGATTCAAAGAGTTTTCTCGAAGAAGAGTTAGTAAAAACTCAGTTCAATAGGAAGAGGTATAAATATCAGGAGGAGCTGTTCTCATGAGAGCCCAAGAAAAGACAACATACCATTGGAACGTTCACTAGTTCTGCCTTTGATCCATTTGAATTAAAGTGTCATTATTTAAAATATTGCTTTTGGAAATCCTAAAAAAGTGGCTGTGCCCATAGTCTTCTTTGTAAAAACTTCTTTGAGGGCTCTTAGTTCCCATCACTCCATCACCCCTACTCCCCAGCACCTAAAATAATAATTACTTCATTCTTCTAAGCTCCATCTTGAATCTCTGTCATCGCATTAATACCCACTATTCCATATTAACAACTAGCCAATAACTCTTGTAATAGACTGGGAGCTGCTTGGGGCCAATGTTCACTGTATCTCTCTCTATAGCCTCACACAGTGCCTGGCAGCTACTAGGGATATAAAACTGCTAAGAAAATTAGAAATTTGAAGTTGCTCTTGAATTACTGTTAGCAGTTCAGATATAGTTTATTACATTCCTCCTTAGCATTTTGGACTTTTCCTTCTTACCTCTTAACACATTTGCTATGAAATAATTACCAATGCAAATATTCTGTGAATGAATGCCTTCCTCACATATTAAAATATATGAAAACAGTGATGCCATCTGTCTGTTCATTGTGAACCTCTTTCTAGGACAACAGTAAATAATTGAGTGATGATATGAATAAAGGAATGAATTAAGAGATTAATTACCATATGACTCAGCAATCCTCTTCTGGTATCTACCCAAAAAATCTGAAAACATTTATCTGTAGAGATATATGTACCCCTTTGTTCATTGCAACATTATTCACAGTGGCCAAGACATGAAAACAACCAAAGTGTCCCTCAGTAGATGATTGGATAAAGATGTGGTTCATACATACAATGGAATATTACTTGACTATAAGAAAAGATGAAACACTGCCATTTGTGACAACATGGATTGGATCTTGAGATTATCATGCTAACCGAAATAAATCAGAAAAAGTTGAGAACCATATGATTTCACTCGTATGTGGGATATAGAACTGAAAGGAACAAACAAAGAAGATGAATAAACAAGCCTAAATGTATAGATACTGACAACAGTTTAGTGTTTACCAGAGGGTATGAGGGGGAGGGAGGTAGAAGAGGGTGAAGGGAGTGAAACATATGGTGACAAAAGATTTAACTATTACACGTGAACACACAATGTAATATATAGATGATGTATTATAGAATTGTACACTTGAAACCTGTATAATTTTAATATTCAATGTTACACCAATAAATTTAATTTAAAAAGATAAAACCATATAATTTTTAACTACCTGCTGGTTTCTCTTAATCAACTCATATATAAGTATATGTGTGTGTTGAGATATATATATGTATATATATTATATGTATTATATGTATCACACATATAATACATATTATATATTATGTAATAATTATATAGTAATTATATAATATATATTATAAATTATATAGTCTGGACCTACATAATTTGTAGGACTCAGCACAGAATGTAAATGTGGAGTCCCTTGTTCACAAAGCAGGAAAAAAAATGCCATAAAATTACTAAAACATAAAGCTTTTTTCTTTATTTTGATGTTTCTTAAAATGTTATGATGTTTTCATTTCCTATTTAATGGCATTCTAAGTAGAGAAAAATAAAATTTTAAATTATTATAAATTATGCTGTTAATTTTATATTGTACAATGCCAGCTTTAGATGCAAATATAAAAACTATCTTATGCAGAATCGTTGAAATTACACAATTTCTATTTTATATCTTGGACATTCATATGCACTTTGTTGTTGCTCGAACAAAGGATACTCTTGTTAAAACCAAGCCAACTGTTTTATTTCATTCCTTCATATGTATGCATTCTACCAACACTATTTGCACCTTATCTGTGAATAAGGAAGAGCTGAAAGGAAAAGGAACTATGGGTTGCCCTATCTTCCTTTGCCTTCTATAATACAGTGACTTCCATAACATGCTGACCTTGTACTTGCTTTGAGTCTTCCTGTACTCCAATACATCGTGAATCCAATGGAATTCTGTGTTGATGGGATATCACAAAGCTAAATGCAAATGGGACAGCAAGGAATGGTGGACACACACACTGCTCAAATCTTCTCTGTTCATGTGCATGCTTTATCATCCCATCAAACTTCATTTACAAATTGTAAGTTCTAAGATAAAATTATTAAGATTTGAAGATGAGACAATAGAGCATTCAACCAAACACAGGGCCTTTCTGAGGGCAAAGCCTCAGGTGACCTGCACAAGTTCTACACCCATGAATCCAGCCCTACATGGGGCCCCTGTTGCCATTTAGACAACAGCCCCAACCATCAGAATAAGCTGGGAGTCAAACACACTTGTCTTGTAAATGTCACTAGCATCAGAGGGCAAGTGACTTAAGTTTTGCCTTAAGTTGGAGCTTGAAGACTTTGTTGATTATTTAAGTTTTTGCCCAAAAATAATTATATTTTTGGACTATGGAAAGGAATCCTAGTAAGGTGATTGCCAAATATCTTGTGAATTTTAAACATATTTGTGGGAACATGGTCAGACAAAAGGCTGTGTTTCAGAAATGCATCATATCTTAAGGAAAAAAAATGTTTTCAAGCTATGGGATGGCAATCCATTAGTGGATCTTAAAATCAAATTGGTAGGTTGTAGTCAGTCTTCTTTAAAATAATGAAATAGACTAGACAAGAGTAGACACAATCAGAGTGCTGCACATATAGCAAAGATGTATACAATTTTATGAAACTTTTGTTTCATATATTCATATGAAGGTCAGACAATTAAGTTCATGAACTTTCTACTGTGCACTTACACAGTGGAAAGTTTGCAAATTTAATTGTCTGACCTTTTGTGTGTGTGTGTGTGTGTGTGTACACACACATGCATATACATGAACGTAATAGGTTGCAATATAAAATGTACTGTTTTACTGTGGTCATCAGCAAAAAGGCCATTGTCATAAAAATCTGTGTCTTCTGAAGAAGCCTATGATTTTTAAACTAAGGAAACATCTTTCCACAATATAACAAAGATTCATTTCGGAGAAGGAAAATCACATCATATAAGTCATCCTGAAAATTATTTTCTACAAAAGCTTGCCTTTCCAAGCTTAGATTCCTATGGATGATTATGTTTTCTAGGATTTGTAACGTACCCAGCAATTCTAGCATTGCAACATTCACCAAAGACTGGGCATTTGGAAGCCCCAAAAAAACCTAAAACAAAAAAACATCATTTATTCATTTTCATCATGTGATTTAATCCTCGTAGGAATCTCTAAATGGATAACATCAGCCCTCTTTTATAGGTGAGAAAGGTGAAACTCAGAGAATTAAAGTAATTTGCCCAGTCCCATATCTTATTAGTGGCAAAATGAATCTTGGAACCTAGGCTGTCTGTGTCCCAGTCCAGCATTTAAGTCTCCTGAGGTGTTATAATCTTATAAAAATGTTGAAAAGATTAAAATTAAAAAGGGAAATAATATAACTGATGCACAAAAAATCAAGGTTTGATTGTGTTACAGTCTAGTGAAATATAATTTAATTTCGGACTCCATTTTCCCACTGAACCATACCGTAACTAATAGGCAATATTCTTTTGTGAATCAGAGCCTCAGCATTTGTGTTTTCTTGTGGTTACATTATAAGAAATAATGTGCAATGTTTTGATTTCTCTGTACCCACAACCTAAGCCATTCAAAAACAACAAAATTCCACAAAAGAGGAGGAAAAAATAAATCTGAGAGAATTTTGGAAAGAACAGTACCAACTTTTTATAGCAATCATAAGAAAATCATCTACATTTGTATTAAATATCAGGTTTCCAGCACAGGAAAGGAAAACTGCAGTACCTGCCATTTTAAATTACTCCCTGTCATGTTTTTATTCCTCCTCCTCCCCTGGGATGTTAACGTCTTGAAGAAATATGTGTACACTCTGAATATATTTCCTGAAGTCAGTGGATTCCATATGTTCCTAGAGAAACAAATTATTCACTCCGTGGGTCATTCCTGACGACATTTCGATCTTCTAATCAGTACATTTAGGCCCTATGTACTTTGTATTTTCAGAGGTCTCTTATGTAGACCTACACAGAACTCAAGAAATATTTTCATTGACTTTAAACTTTCCCTTAACCTAAAAGATCATACAGGACACACATATATACTCTCTATCATACACAGTTACACAAAGCACATACAAAAAGACACACAAATATGCATTTTTTATAGTTTAACTATGTTGGACATTGGTTTAAGAAAATTAAGACTGCTATTTCAAACTAAGTAAATGATAGTTTCAAATACAAAGAAAAAATTAGAAATGTACAAGAAAAGTGCCGACACTAAATTTATCTTAATAACAATAGTACATGTTTCTTTTTCTTCATTTAGAATGTATACTCTGCCTTTCAAAGAAACTTAAATTACTTTTTGTGTTTTTGTTTGTTTGTTTGTTTTTTTGTCTTTCCACTCCATGTTTATTAACTATTTGTACATGACTCACTAGGAAAAAATAGATATTACATCATTCTGTGGTTACACACAATACAAAAGAAAGATTAATTACTCAGTAATGGTTTACCTTCTATGCAGTGTACACTATTGCATTTAAATTACTTTTTGTTGAACACATCACAATACTGAAGAACTGGAGAGAGAAATTAATTCCTATCTTGCCACTGATCTCACCCAGTGTAAAATCAGTTCTTGATGAAGGGGATTTGATAGGGTACACATTAAAAAAAAAAGAAGTACTGTTCCTAGGAAAGAGCATCAAAATAATAATAATAATAATAATAATAATTAATAATGATAATACTAATGCTCATCTTTTTCTCATCTTTATTATCTATATACAGGCATCTTAGAGATTTAGAAGTTCTCGCCCATGCCTCTTCCCTAAACTACTTGTCTACAGACTTTTATAGCCAACTGCCTACGCAGAATTTCCACTTAGATGTCCAATTAACTTCTTAAACATATATATCCAAAATGAACTCCTGATAGTCTCCCCCAAGCCCTGCTCCTCTGGCGGTCTTTATCATCTGTGTCAAAAACAGCTCCATCCTGCCAGTTGCTCAAGACAAAAACTTCAGAGTCATTTTTAACCCCTCTCTTTTTCTTATATCCCACATCCAATCTTTCAGAAAATCTTTTTTTTTTAATAAAGTTTATTGGGGTGAGAATAGTTAGTAAAGTTACATAGGTTTCAGGTGTTCAATTCTGTACATAGGTTTCAGGGTTACAATTCTGTAATACATCATCTATAATCACATTGTGTGTTCCAATCTTTCAGAAACTCTTGCTGGCACTACTACCAACTAAGTAGATCTTGAATCTAACCAGTTATCACCACCCTGCGCCTACCACCTTATCCTAAATCAACATTATTTCCCTCTTGGATTATTGCAAACTCTTCCTACAAGGTTTCTGTTTCCACACTTGCTCCCCTACAGTTCTTTCTCAAAAGCGCACTCAGGGAAACACTCTTTGCTAAAAACTTCAAATACTTTTTTGCTTCAATGGCTCCATCTCACCTAGAGTAAAATCCCAAATCCATACAGTGGCCAAATAGGTCCCATGTCACCTACCCAGTTGCTGCTCATCTCTGAGACGTGCTCATCTCTGGGTACTCTCCTTGTACTCTCTCTCTTCTTACCACACCAATATCTTTGCTATTTCCTGAGCACTGTAGGTAAGCACCCCTCAGTGCATTTATAGTTCCCGTTCCCAGAGCCTGAAAAATGATCCTATCTCCTCCCTCTACTGTGCGACCCCATGGCTAACCCTTCTCCTCTTTAATTAGTCCTCTTCTGGCCATCCTGCTTAAAACACAAACGCTTCCAAACTGCCTCACACCCCCTATTCTGCCTGCCTTGCTTTATCTCCACATCATTTTCAATGTCTAAAATTCTATATAATTAATTTTTTCCTTACTGTATATCTCCACAAACTAAAATGTCAAGTTTTGTACATAATTTTTTCTGTCATCTTCATTGCAGTTTTACATAAACATATGAATTAAAAATATGAATAAATAAATAAAAGGACAAATGAATAAATGAAAAACTAAGATATTTAGGGTGGGGATTGGGCTGGAGTAAAGATGAGAGATTGGGTCAATAGTTGCAAATTAAAAAGACCTCCATCTTCTTTTATGCATACTCAAAGGAAAATTTCTGCTCTTAAAAGAATGGATTTGGAGAGAGCCAAATTTAAATTGTGGGTGAGGTGGAAGGATAAAAGTAGGAGGCAAAATCATGATAAACTTGCTGTAGAGGAGTAGATAAAGGTAAAAGTGTGCCTCGTGACTAATCTGGAAAGTTAATCTTTTGGAAATTGAGGAGTTTGTACCAAATTATTTGCAAATCCCTGGCCACCTATAAAGTACTAGGACTCCATAAAGAAGATAGATACCACCAAGCATCAGGATAAAGATGCGTATTAAAAATCTGACACTGACATTATCTCTAAATTTCCTGGTAGCTCAAGCCAAAAGAGAAACATGTTGCATTTAATGGGTGTTTATTTGTTTTGCTAATGAAGTGTGCAATTCACTCCACAAAGACAAATTTCATCTTACAGCTAAACAAGTGAGAACTAACTACATACTGTAGGTTCTCTAATGAGGATCTATGGATAAGTCAGCAACATCTTAAACCACAATTTAATGAAATATATATATATATATACACATATTTATATAAAATTGATGATTCTTTTATGAACTCTCCCAAATGCAAAGTGCATAACATTAAATGAATATGTTGAGCCCCACAGGATATATAGTAATGTCCCTCGCATGTCTCCTTTACTACCAATCAAATCTTCAGCCTTTTCTGCTCCGTTACAGCCCTACCTTAAGCAACAGTACACTGTGGCTTATCTTGACCCATTAAACAAATACATAGCACACAAAATTACCAAGCAAAAAAGAGTGGGGGTGAGCCACAAATCACTTGGTATGGCTTTTGGAGAAAAGGGTGTTGAGGTTCTATCACAACTTTTAATATATTTTTAGAATATTAAAATTAAATGCCCAGAAATCCAGCCTTTTGGGAAGTCATGTTTCTAAATTGATCGTTATCTTTGCCCCCTCAACCAAAAATTAATGCTTTGTGTTATTTTGTTCAGATTACTGACAACTGTTACACGTAGAAGCTCTGAGCTATAAGACCTTTAATCTTTTTTTTCCAGTTTTACTGAGGAATAATTGACAAACAGAATTGCATATATTTAAAGTTACAATGTCATAACTGATATACATATACACTGTGAAATGATCCCCAAGATCAAGTTAATTAGCACATGCATCACCTCACATAGTTAACTTGTTTTTGTGGCAAAATGCTTCAGATCTACTTTCAGCAGATTTCAAGTATACAATGCTGTATTATTAATTATAGTCACCATGCAATAAATTAGATCTCAGAACCAATTCATCTTATAACTTTTATTTGTACCTTTGACCTACAAAAATGTTTGTACACTTTGACCTACCTACATCTCCCTATATTTCTCCCTCTCCCCAGACCCGGGCAACCACCATTCTACTTTTTGTTTCTATGAGATCAGTTTAAAAAAAAAAATTCCACATTTAAGTGATGCCGTACATTATTTACCCTTCTCTGTCTGGCTTATTTCACTTAGCATAATGCTCTCCAATTTCATCCATGTTGTCACAAACGGCAGAATTTCCTTGTTTTGTATTGCTGGATAATCATTCCATTGTATATATTTACACCACATTTTCTTTATCCATTCATCCTCCCAGAAACACTTAGGTTGTTCCATATCTGTCGTAATTAATGCTGCAATGAACATGGGAGTGCAGAAATCTCTTCAAGACACTGATTTCATTTCCGTTGGCTATCTACCTAGGAGCAGAATTACTGGATCATATAGTAGCTCTACTTTTAGTTTTTTGAAGACCTCTTTATTGTTTTATATAGTGGCTGTACCAATAATCATTCCCACCCTCAGTGTGCAAGGGTTCTCTTTTCTCCACATCGTGGGCAACATTTGTTGTCTCTTGCCTTTTTAATAACAACCATCTTCACAAATGTGACGGGATATCTCACTGTGTTGTGATTTGCATTTACCTGATGATTACTGATGGGGAACACCTTTTCACATACCTATTGGCCATTTGTATGTCTTCTTTGAAAAAATGTCTGTTCAGGTCCTTTGCTCATATTTTATTGAATTTTATGTTTTGTTTTTGTTTGTTTGTTTTGTTTTTGCTACTGAATTGTATGAGTTCCTTATATATTTTGGACATGAACCCCTTATCAGATGTATGGTTTCAAAATATTTTCTCCTATTCCATAGATTTCCTTTTTATTTTATTGACTGTTTCTTTTGCTGTGCAGAAGATTTTTAATCTGCTATCATCCCACTGGTGTATTTTAGCTTTTGTTGCCTGTGATTTGGGCATGATATCCAAAAAATCATTGCAAAGACCAATGTCAAGGAGATTTTTCCTATGTTCTCTTCTAGGAGTTTTATGGGTCTTACATTTAAGCCTTTAATCCATTTTGAGTTAATTTTTGTGCATGATGTAAGATAGGAGTCCAGTTTCATTTTTATTCATGTGGCTCTCCAGTTTTCCCAACACTGTTTATTAGAGGCTATCTTTTCTCCATTGTGTGTTCTTAATTTCTGGGTTCTCTATTCTGCTCCATTGGTTTATGTGCCTGTTGTAATGCCAGTTTTGAATACTGTAGCTTTGTAACAAAATTTGAAATCAGAAAGTGATGCCTCCAGGTTTGTTGTTCTTTCTCAAGATTACTTTGCTAATTTGGGGTCTTTTGTGGTTCCATATGAATTTTAGGATAGCTTATTTTTTTTCTATTTCTGTGACAATGCCATTGGAATTTTGATAGAGATTGCATTGAATCTATAAATTGATTTGGATAGTCTAAGACATTTTTCTAATAAAGTCCATCCTCATTGTTCACAAATGCTGCACTTACCTACTCACTAAAATTTAATTGTAACCCTCAAATCAGTATTTACATTTCTTTCCATTTACAGACATGCAAGGGCCAGTGACAAATTTGAGTAGCCAGTTGGCACTTTCTCCAACTGAGGTTGAACAAGGAGGTGCTTTGCCTTTTTGTTTCAGCTGTCATGCTATAAGAAAGCATATTTTTCATAGCCTAATACCAATTTTTTTACATTTTTGTATGTTTTGTTGATGATTTTGCCATTTAAAATGGCCACTGAATGTAATGTTGATGTGCTCCTTAGTCTTCCTCTTCAAGATGTCTGTGGTGTGCATTATGGAGAAAATATGTGTGCTGCATAAGCTTAGTCCAGACATGATTTGTTATGAATTAGAGTGTTTTTGGCTGTGAGTTCAATGTTATTAATCAATAATATAGTAAATAAGGTATCTTTAAACAGAAACATGCATTAAACAAGTTAACCTACTAATCAATTGTCAAAAATATTGTGACCAGCGGAATCTAACACTGTATTTCCTCTAGAAGCAGCACTCAGTATTACTAATTCAGTTTTTGCAGTGACTTTATAGAATATAACTGCCACAAATAATGAGAATCAATCATATGAAGTTCTGGCAATTAAGTTCGCAAACTCATCCTAGAAAAAGATGAAATTCATACTTCATCGCTGAATATCACTATGCACCAATGTACTCCCCTTGGGAAGCTATGCACCAATGTCAGCACCCAATCCACCCTTCAAAGCAATTCTGGAACTGTTTTTCTGGAATGGCCATCAGAGCTGTTGTTTTATTACCCTTGATGTCCTGAATGTCATCAAAATGTCTTCCTTTCAATGTTTCTTTTATCTTTGGGTAAAGAAAGAAATCACTGGGGCCAGATCAGGTGAATAGGGAGGGTGTTCCAATACAGTTATTTGTTTACTGGCTAAAAGCTCCCTCAGAGACAGTGCCCTGTGAGCCAGTGCACTGTCGTGATGCAAGAGCCATGAATTGTTGATGCAAAAAGTTCAGGTCGTCTAACTTTTTCACTCAGCCTTTTCAGCACTTCCAAATAGTAAACTGGTTATGTGTTTATCCAGTTGGTACAAATTCATAATGAATAATCCCTTTGATATCAGAAAAGATTAGCAACAGCATTGCAACAAGTTTGCAAACTTAATTGTCAGAGCTCTTTATGGGCAAAGTATGAATACAAGTTTTGGAAGAGACTTTTGAAGGTAAATTGATACTATTCCACTAGATCTGGATTTCTAGATATAATGTAGCTAAAAGATCACATAATATAGCTACATATCTCCATGCTGGGAATCACAGATGTTTCTAAAGAGTCACAGAAAACATCTACGTAACTCCTCCCTTGCTTTTGGTCACTCCCCTCCATATCAGTGTCATGGGAGAGGGGTATCTTCCTAAGCAAAAGCTACAACTCTCTTTGGAAATTATGTCTTTGGCTGAGAATAACAATACCAAGCCACAGGTGAAAATATCTTACATGGAATTCTGCAGGCAGTAGATCTGACAATATAACTGGAACCTTGAAGAATTCTTTATTTTCAGTATCAGGGATTTTGGAAAGGGGAACAGTACTTGCATTCAAAAGACTTATATTTGGAATCCTTGCATTATCACTTTTTAGCTGTAATTATTCTATGAATGCCAGTTTTTTGAAACATGATAGAGAAATATCTCTTCACAAGTCTATTGTCAACATTAGAGGAAATGATATAGAGAGCACTCTGGGAGCTATAATATAAAGGTTATGCAATCATGCCATATCTGATTCAACTTGATCTAGTGAAATACTTACGTTATAAACAAATCCAAAGGTCTTTCTTTTTTCATCATTCTTAGTTTGCTGCAATATTTTACCCTGTTGATCAACTTCTTCCTGAAACAACCTCCCTTGCTTTTTTTTTGTTGTTTTTTTTAAGATTTTTTTTTAATTGGGGCATTGGGGGGATGGGAACAGTGCTGGGGAATTGGGGGAAGGGGAACAGACAAGTTGCTGTCCTTTTGCTCTTCAGTCTAGTTGTAGAGGACGTTGCTTCACTGGCCCAAGTTGGCACCATCATTGCGCTCTTCCCGGGCTAGGCAGATGAGTCGC
>NW_017731690.1:909369-916110 GCF_001890085.2 Hipposideros armiger
TTCCACTCATTTTGAACACACTTATCCCATCATTCTTGCCACTTTCTGAAGCAGTTCTGAAAGTCCTCTTTCGTGAATGTCTTTAGTTGTGTTGTCATGGCTGCCTCAATGTCCTGAAACATTTTGACCTTAGGGAAGAGCCAGAAGTCACATGGTGCCAGATCCAGTGAATAAGGTGGATGAGGACACACTATAATGTTTTTATTTGATAGAAATTACCATATACCAGAAGCGATGTGTGACACAGAGCGTTGTCATGATGGACGATGATTTATAGCACACTTTAAAACACACCTTCTCTCAACCATAGCTCACACCCAACTGACTGCACAGAACAAGTTGAAACTTGTCACACACTGTTACTAAGGTTCCATGTGCTGCTTCCCATATTGAAGATCCCTGCCTTCCTGTTGGGTGGCACTTGGGAGCAGTTTTCACTATAATTTTTTATCACACCTCATAGGATATCCAAAAGGTACTTTAGGAACTCTATTCAGCAACAAAATTTTAAAAATAAATCTTATCTAAAAAATGATGGAGTTTGATGAAACTTCATGAGAATCTTCCCTAATCCTTGCATTTTACAGATGAAATTACCATGGCACAGAAACATTAAGGCAACAGAGTGTTTAGTAAATGCATGGCTTTGGAATGATACAGTCAAGATTAAATCTTGGCTCTTAACAGCAATGGTTTCTCAGTCTGAATCTTTGTCTGATTCTCAGTCACTTCATCTGTAAAATGGGGATAATTGTAATACCTACCTGATAGACTAGTTGAGATGATTAAATAATTTAATGTATCTAATGGACTGAACATAGTGCCTGGTCGAGAGTAACAGCTCAATAAAAGTTATCGTTATTAGTGCTATCATATATATTATCATCAACATTATTGATACCATCAGCATCATCCTTGTTATCTAGGGCAAGTCACAGGCAACACTCAAACCCAGGCCTCATTAAGTGCTATTTTAGTATTCTTTCACTTTAGTTTCAAGGTACTCCACAGAATTTCAAGTTAATGATATTGCACAGGACTACAGTTTGAAAAATGCCTTCTTCACAATGGAAACTCTGCTTCAGTAAATATCACCATGTATGTACTTTCCATAACCTCACCCTTACCACAGTCCATTAGGATTAATGCCCTGATAAAAAGGCAATAATGGTTCATCACAAATGCAAATTGCAGATTTGCAAATGCAAATGCAAAATATAAAAATGCAAATTATTGCAGAGTTGAGACAGTTAAATACACAAACATTTGAAGACAAATTCAAGCTGACATTTTTCATCAGTCTGGCTATCTTTGGAACAACTATTCTCTAATCCTCCCACATTTTTCAGATGGTAACAGTGATAACTGCCATTTGCATAGGATGATACAGTATTTATAAAAGCCTTCACTCATATCTTTCCATTGGAACCTCACACACTGCTCTGCAGTAGAAAGAGCAGGTATATTTACCCTCACTTTATAGATGAGAACAGTGAAGCTAAGGACTGACTTGCTTAGGGTGACCCAGTTCATAAGCAGCTGAGCCTGCATGCAAACCCGGAAATTCTGATTCCATTACATATGTGCACTTCCTACTACAGGAAGCACACTCTCCTGAGTTTGATTTCTTACTTATATAGATAATTATTTACAAGACTGTCAAAAAGTGATTTTATTTTCAGATCATGTTCAGGTCCAAAAGAGTTGCCAAGTGAATTCTTAGAGTAAATGAAATGCACGAGCATCCTGAAACATACGTTAGTAGATCTGCAGAAATACCAGCCTGGTCTTCTGGAGGGTCAGTGGTTGCACTCCTGCCAGAGATAACTAGATACCTGTGAAGATAGAGCTAAAAATCTTTCTTTAAGGTCTGACAGCACGCATAGTGAACTTTCCAGTGAAAAAAGAAACCAACAGAGCAGCGAGCGAACAAGCAATGGTCATCTTCCTAAGTTGTTATCAAGACTTCTGTGCAACATCTGATTCTGCAATCTGTTATTGCCCAAAGCCAAGAAATGAAGACAGTGGGAGTCAAGTCCTTTGTAGTAAGCAGTGGAGTTGTTGGGGGCTTTGTTCCCTTCCTTTTGCCAAATGGGATGGGACTCTGGCAGCAATACTTTGAATAAATCGTGAAAACAGTTCTAAGGGCCAAGAAATTACTTCATAAGGGGGAGAGAGAGAGAGGGAGAAAGAGAAGGAGGCGTTGGATCCCCAGCACAATCAATTTATGTGCTGCGGTAGGAGATTTGATTAACTTCACCTGATTTGTATAAATTCAAATGCTATTGTTTATAAAATACCTGCATTATTAGGATCTCTGACTCACTTTTTTCAGCCTGATGACCTGTCTCTACATACTGGTGATAAGTTCAATTTTCCCCCAAGTAATTCAGTATGCATTAGCTCTACATTCCCTAGGAGTATTAGCCTGTCTTTTGTTAAACAGAATTGGCTTTCATTTTTTAATTCTTCAATTGTAATTTATTTTTCAATATCCAGCTAAAATAATCCCAGCAGGTTATAGTGGAATAAATGTTGAATTTGACAAAGGGAGACTTGAACTGAGGTCCTGGCTTTGCTATTAATTAACTGTATGGCATTGATCAAGCTGTTTTTATCCCCTAAGGAGCTCAGTTTTCTCCTCCGCTCAGAAAAAAAAAAATGTTTTAATTTCTAAGACTTTCACATATTCTACAATTCTATGAATTTCTGACTTCTGAACAATCCACAGGATTTTCTTTGTTGCAAAACACCGAGGCAATACTTCTAAGTACAACAAACTTTCCATGCACTCTGATAGGGAGAGTAAATGCAACTTAGAGTCTGCAGCACATATAGCAAAAGCCTTGTTTTAACCCAAAGTATTCCAATCCAGGTGAATTAAATAAACAGAAACAAAACCAGTGAAGATTCTGTGTATTTGTTCATATTTTGCTTTAATTCACAACTTAAAAGAATATATAAAATAGTATGGAAAAATAAAAATATCAAAAAATGAAAATAAGGAATTTATGAGTATAAGATCAGACTATCTAGTAAGATAGAACAAAGGTGTATAGATTGAGAAGATCCTATACTTTTGCTACCATTGACCTTCATGTCAGTCTTCACACTGTATCTCCTCCATGCTTAGAGATCACAGAACTTCATATGGGCTAGTGAAATTACATTTACTATTTCGAGGTTATATATTTTTAAATATTTGTGGTCTTTTCTTTGAAATCTCTGTTTCAATTAGGAGAAGCTCTGTCATATGCCTCGTTTCCTAGGTCCCAGATCATATTTGAAAAACTGAGGATTGGGCAATTCTACGTCTTAGGAAAATCATGTACCAGATCACACAATTAAGTGTGCGAACTTTCCACCATATAAGTGCTTGTATTCTCTATACATATATATATATATATATATATATATATATATATATATATATATATATATATATATATATGATCCATACTGAAATAGGTTTTAAATCCAAAGCCTGGNTATGCATTTGATATTGTCTGTTCTTGGCTTGTCATGTATAATTGTGTCATATGAATAAGTCCATGCCAAGTAGAGAGAATTTAGCAATGTAAAAGTAGTATGACAGCTAAGAAAGATTATTTAAGGTCACATAAGATAGTCCATTGGAATTTCCGTTTGTCAATCTTGGGGTTAATCACAGTGGAATAACAGTAACTTTTACTTAGCTAATCCACATTTCCCTTATTTTCAGAGAAAACTGAGCAACCACACCTTGTTCTCAGGAAAAATGTAATAACTGAGAACTGAATTGAGATTGAAATGTCAAGTTATATTTGTCATATTAAAATTAAAAGCATTAGACAAGAGACAAAAATACTGGACATTGTTGAGTCAACTGATTTAAGTTCTTGTGCTAATTCTACCATTGAATTGCTGTGGGGAAAATAAAAGTTGTGGTTTTAATGTGCTTCTTTTAAATACTGACAATATTTTTATTTAAAAAACAATTAATTAAAGACAAGGACGAACCCTTGCTTCAAAGGTGTTAGGCATAGGAGACTCTGACCTACAAAGACAGAACTATAATCAAAGCACCATAGCAGGTCCTCAGGAGCAAAAGAAAAAAAAAAAGAAAGAAAAACAAGATGCTATTCCAGCACTTTGAATTCATGGTCTAACATAATAGAGAAGAGAGAAGGCAGGAATAAAAAAGTAAATATTTTTATTAAACATCTATTGTGTAGTCATCTAATATGAGAAGACTTTTCTGTGGGCTTTGTAACCATAAGAAACTTTAAGGAAGAGAGAAAATATAATTGGGCTTGAATAATAAATGAAAAAATAATGAGGCATGGGAAAGAATTTTAAGAAATGTTCTAAAGTAATAAACACTATTTTTTGCAATAATAAGACTTTGGGTCCATAGAGTGTTTTGTGATGTTTGTAAGCTATTCAACATTCTGAACCTCAGGCTTCTCATCAGAGAAATAGGGGAAATAAAAATAATACCATCTATCTCTTATGATTATAGGGAGGGCGCCATGAAATAATGGCTGTAGAAGTGCTCTGGAAACTGCAAGGAGCCATGAATATGTTTTGAGTGCTTTTAGTTGGAAAATGATGTAAGTGAAAACACAGATGACCCTGTGAGTTTGGTGTATGGAAGGGGGAGTGCTGACAGTAAGAAAGCTGACTTGGTTGGAGTGGAAGACTTACTGGGAGCAATATCAAATTAGATAGATATAATTAGGGTCAAATGATTTTGTTTGCAATCTTTGTTGTAAGCTGTTTAGAGTCATTTTAGTAGGCAATGTGAAAGCACTCTAAGCTCTTGTACTTGAGCAAAAAGGAAGCAAGTCAAAGCTGATTTTTTTTCTGCCAAAACTACGCATATGAATCAAAAGAGGAAGAACAGATCAAATAGTAAATAACTGCAGTGTTTCAGAAATGATTTGATAGCAATCTGTGTTAGAATATTGGCTATGATAATGGAAAGGAAGGGTTGAATCTGAAAAGCTTTGTGATGACAAAATTATCTTGGCAGAGTAGGTGATTTGTAAATAAGGTGAGACATTCCAAGAGGATACCCAAAATTTCATATTGTTGTTGGGCCATGAATAGAAATGGAATACAGCAAATAAAATCACTTTCAGTGTTTAATGGGGTAGAGAGCCAAAAAGGAAGGGAACAAGGAGAACTGGCCAAATGATAGTTTTTTATTTTTTTGGTTTTTTTGGTTTTTTAAAATCACATTGAGATACTTAGAAACATGAATGTAAAGTTTGGGTAAAATACAAATCTGAAAACATGAGTATAGGGTTGATAATGGAAATGTTATGAAACATTGATTTATTTGTATGAGAGTGAGAGACATGGGATATGCCTATATATAAAGGAGTTGGTAAGAATGAAAATTCTCAACAAATGAATGAAGGATGAAAAACAGGGACAATCAATAAAGATTACTACTCTCTCAGCTATTTTAATAATTTTAAGTTTTTAGAATATTAAAATAATAATTAATAAGAAAGAAGCCCTTGAGTGAATCTTTAAAGTTAATGGGATAACAAATTGTAACGTTCAGTATTTTCATAGACGAAGATAAGAAATTAGGGAAAACAGAATATTAAAGAAAGAAGTTCCCAAAAGAGACTGAAAGATGAGATAATTTTTTGTTTTGTTTAGAATATAAAAGTCCCCTATTCCTTCCTTTCTTTCCTACTCAGTATGCCAAAATTTTTCACAGTGGCACCTCGAGGCGGGAGGGAACAGTTGAGGAAGATTAAAAAAAGCAGGCATTGCAACCTTCTCTAACAGAGTGGAACAAACCTCCAATGGGCTGGGGAACCATTGCTGATTTTAGAGGTCAGAGGACCTGGGGAGCTTAGTGAGGTGGAACCTGACACTCGTTCACAAAAATATCAGGTATTTAAGTGGGAGAACTAATTTTTATAGAATGCTTATTAGATACGCAGTACCATTCTAGCAGCTTTACCTATGTCTTAAGTAAGGTGGAGAGTACTATTCTCATTATTTGAAGAGCCTCACAATAGTTAAATAATTTGACATGTCAAAATATTTAGTAAGTAGCAAATATAGGAATTGAAATGTGGCTATGTCTAACTCCAAAACCTGCTATCTTCCTCTATTCCACTTTTTCCTTATCTGTAAATTAAAATTATGGGACTAGATATACTCTCTAAGATTTCTTCCAACACTAAGATTCTCTGCATCTCCATTGTGTAACTACTTCATTGGACGACTCACCTTAGTCTTTCATTGTCGGCAAAGCAGGGCTTCAAAATGACCTCTGCCAGTGCCTGATCTTCCCCAGCTTGCTTTACTTTTTGAAATCCTAAATTCCTCATCATTGCACTTCTTTCATTTCAAAGGGCATCCTTAATTTAGTAAATATGTCATATTTAATTTTGAAAAAAAAAACCCTCTCTGAATATTTGTCCTTTCTCTGAAAAGTACTAGCAAAGGTTAGATGAGAGATGATCCAGAAAATAATGAATATGTGTTGGGAAATTCAGCTGATAACATTTTCTTTTATTCCAGAGGTGTATGAGGTATGATAAAAAAAAATACGGTGAATGTTTAAATTTAAAAATGTATTACAGTAAATGACACATTGCCATTAATCCCTCTCAAAATAATTCCACTCATTTTGAACACACTTATCCCATCATTCTTGCCACTTTCTGAAGCAGTTCTGAAAGTCCTCTTTCGTGAATGTCTTTAGTTGTGTTGTCATGGCTGCCTCAATGT
>NW_017731690.1:919028-950922 GCF_001890085.2 Hipposideros armiger
TATATATATATATATATATATATATATATATATATATATATATATATATATATATATGATCCATACTGAAATAGGTTTTAAATCCAAAGCCTGGATCTTTATAAAAATCGTCTTCAAAATATTCTTCCCAGTGTCTATTACTATTTGATTATTTTTAGTGCACTGTCAACCCAGAAGAGACAAATCAAGTAAAAGCTTGACGGCCATCTGGTGGGGATCTTATAGAGTGTGTTCATGCTTTGGGTAGATCTGGCTTCTTTTCATAAAGCTGGTGAAAACTGGGTGTGGGCTTCAACCCTGTGGACTAGCTCTGAAGCATGAGATAGAATCCAGGAGGCTGGGCTGAATCAGATTTGTTTTGCAGAGCCCTGGATAGCAGATATAAACCAAAGAATAAGCACTAATAGTAACACAGACATTATCAGTCACTATCAGAGGAATATTATTAAACAGAAGGTCCAAAAAACAAATATAAAGATATAGACAGGAAATAAGGCAAAAAGACAGGAGCTTAAGAGATCATGAATAAGTCAGAAATCAGTTTCCCACCAAAGCGAACGGCAGGTTTGCCTACTTGACATGTATAATAAAAAGTATGCTTATGGTTATTCTCTATTGTAAAAGAGTCAGGTTCCCTAATCTCAGGAGCTGTCTCCTTTAATAGCAAGCATGGACAGGCATTGCCTAATCTTTGCACTGTCTACAGGAACTGGAGAATGGAGAAACAGCACAGGAAAACACTGATACTCTGTCTGTTGCTACTGCTGATAACAGATCCTTTTTTTCTGAGGCAGGAGTCTTGTGTTTTCTGCCAGCATTTATGAAACTGTGACAAGATAACTTGTTAGCTTGAGAGGGGTATAAAATCTCAAGTAAGATAAAAAATAATAATAATTTGAAATAACTTGCTTGTAAAAGAACTATCTTAAGAGAGGCTCGCCTCTGTTAACTGCCTCCAGGTAAGAAATGATACTTAACAAACAAACAAACAAATAAAACTCATAGACACAGACAACAGTATAATGATTACCAGAGGGTAAGGAGGGGTGGGGGGATAGTAGAAGAGGGTAAAGGGGATCAAACATATGGTGATGGAAGGAGACCTGACTCTGGGTGGTGAACACACAATGTAATATACAGATGATATATTATAGAATTGTACACTTAAAACCTATATAATTTTACTGACCAATGTCACCCCAATAAATTTAATAAAGATTAAAAAAAAAGAAGTGATACTTTACCATTAGCTCAGAAGAACTTAAAAGGATGGACTAGCTACTGTTATGTACTTCATGTGATGTTTGTTTATTACATTTTAGACACCAAAATATTGGCTTTATATAACTTAAAGAGTCTATACATACCTACTAAAAATAAACCCATTAATGCCTGAAGATACATTGAGTGCATTATCTTTTTTCCTAAATGATAGAATAAATATCCTATTCCCCTTAGTTGATAACACTTGGATTTAGAAATCTTATATATTTCCCCCTTTGACTTTGAGTTTCACCACAGTTATCCTTGATCTCTACTACAGTTTGCACTTAGTTTTTATTTGGATCCTCAGGATGTTCAGTACATTTGCAAGTCTCAAATAATAATACTTTATAATTGAATTATATTGGCATATTGTCTTTCAGTTGTTACAGCTATAGCACTTAAATTCTTTATCCAGGTCAGTACTGTAAGCCTTTTATGAAAAACACTAGGAAACATGAACTGTATCTACATGGTATTCTTCATAAAGTTCCCTTAGATTTTTTAAATTATTTTTTTATAATGTTATCAGCATTATATCCAGGTTGGGGCAGTCACCTTGGACTATAGTTTGAGAAAGATGCAGATACAGAGGGTGAAGGATCACAATATGCAAATATGAGAGAAGAAACAAAATGTGGAGACTTAAGTTGAATGACAGGCAAAGAGGGAAAGTGGTCAGTAAATTCCAGAGAGGTCCATCGTGGGAGAAAATAGAAGTGTCAGAGGTTACAGTGCACCCGGTGCCCGGAGGCAGACATGCTAGTATATCCTAAGCTTAGATTCTGTTTTATCACTTGAATGTTCCGAACAACTCAATCAATACAAATGCACCACCCTATTCACTTTAGAAAATCTTTGCCAACACTCAGTAAGTTTCAGTTTAAACACATCACACAGATGTTTACATTCAGTAGGGAAATTTGAGAATTTTCATCAGGATATACAAAAATTGAGTCTGGAAGTCTGTGGTCTAACAAGTCCTCCTACTCAAAAACAAAGGCAATATTTTTAAGAAAGTCTATTCAAACGAGTTCAAAAGGACTGAGAGGTTTCAGAGATGATGAGAAATAGTGCACCCACCCCACCTAATCTATGTTATGAATCAAGCTCTCTTTTGGCCACACCAAATTGGCCAAAACCAGGTTCATGCACTTACTCGACTTGGTGTCACACACACCAAAAAGTGAAATTGTTTATTTCAATAACTACACATTGAATTCACAGTTTTGGTTTTCTTTAGGACTGCATGATAGGGCTCTGGGTAACCAGCACTCTTATTTCTATCGAAATTCTAGGGAGTTTTCCCCTAGAATTTATACTTTAAACTGTAATTTTCCTTTTAGTTTATAATTTTTCATGTTCTGCTATTTATGCAATAAAAGTTATTGATAATCTACTATATTTAAAGCATTTCCCTTGGCACAGAATACCAAATAACGAACAAAACCAAATCCTTGCCCTAAAGGAATTTAACGTGTGCAGTTATCTTTGGAAACAGACCATCACAGAAGCAAGCATGTTGCCACTCCAACAAAAATATTTAGGTTGTTAGTTTGTTTAACTTGCCATATTTATTAAGTGATTTGACCTATCAGAATATATATATATATATATATATATAATTATATATAATTGTTACTATACTTTTGCAAAGTTGAAAGACGAACAAAATTACAAGTGGCTAGGCTCATTCTTGTCATTCATTTTTATTAAATTGCAAGGTACTAGAAATCTAAAAACTAGCCTGGATTAAAAAATAATAACAATAATATCTGGTGTTTTTTCTATAACCACTATAATCCCCATTCTGCAGTCACATATTCAGAATTTTGACTTTGTCACACTTTTCTGACTGTGTAAAGGAACTGCTAAATGACTGTCATCTTACTGTGAATTCACTGCCATCATGAAGTTTGCATTATTTTGAAAGTTAATCCAAAGAAAGTGATCCAAGGAAAATTTCAGATAGCATGGCCAGCATAGAGAGATAAATAGGTTAAAGACTCATCTTACAGCCATCAAACAGCATCAGTCATCTGATTTATTTATTGCTGGGATTCATCCTTATAACAGCTTATAACAGCCACCTCTGTTGCACACAAGATAATTATTACATTGACATATCAAGCCAAATGTCCCACTTAAGAAAACCTCCCTGGGTTCAAATAGCTCATAATGTTTATTTATACTTTTGGTTTACAGGATTAAGACATAAAAAAAACTACCATGTTTTATGGGTCCAATAATTGTGTTGTGACTATATTGCCACAAATAACCCTTTTCACCTCTGTAGCCTAGCTAGTCGTGGCACATGGGATGAGGTAGATGAGTTGGTGTTGACCAAATATCTTTATGGATGGTCTGGATGGGACCAAATATCAAGAACCAAGTATCAGGGACCTTTTGGCATGGACCAAATTCTCTGTGAACATTTTGGATAGGACTAAATGTCTGCTAACCAGGAAGACTGCAAACTTATATCAATGCAACAATTCCACCTCCTTTTTTCCTAACACTCAGAAAATAAGGAAAAAATGGTGGCCCCTACAAATTTCTGGTTTCTGGTCTCAGTTGGGGCTTCAATGTTCACGTGACCCTGGCCTTTTTCCCTCTCACCTGTTGGCTCATGTTAGCCATTCCAAATCCTCACATCTTCCTTAGGCTCAGTGCTCTGCCTCACTTGCCACAGGCCCAGCAGATGATTTTTTCCTAACTACCTCCCTACCATATTCTTAGTTATACATTCACAATAAGCTTCCTGAAATGTGATCCTTCCTTCCACTTGCTTTCTAACCTTCTGGAGAAATCAGTGATCGTTTCTTTCCTGGACTATTGCAACTTTCTAACTGATCTCCCTGCCTACAGTCTTGCCTTTCCCTATCATCTGCCCCCTTATATACAACATTATTCATTCACTCTAATCCTACTTCCATATGCTGGTAAGCCCCAAACCTATATCTCCTGTTCTGACTGATACCCTGCACTACACATCCATAATTACAACTACCTTCTGAATGTCTCCAAATGGATGTTCTGCAGACTCCATATGCTTAACATGTCAAAAACTGAACTTTTCAATTTCCTGCCCTGCAACCTACTTCTCCCCACACTAAGTTACTAAATCAATAGTGCAAGTTAGAATCTGTTACTCATTGTAGACTCCTTCCTCTTATTTGCCAATCTCCCCCAGATATCACATATAATCGCTTGCCAAGCATTATTATTATACCTCCTAAATATCTCTTGAACCTATCCTCTTCTCTGTAATTCTCTTGCTAATGTTCAAATCTTCATCATTTTGGGTTAGACTCAGGAATGTAGCCTAGTATCTATTATTGCTCCCTCAATCCCACTCCCCCCATCAATGTATCTGCTCTAGAGAAACCAGAGCAATATTTCTAAAACATACATACACAATTTAATATGAAAATCCCAGAAGTCCCTGATAAATCTTCTCACTATTCACCATCTAAAAGAAATGAAAAGATGATGTAGCACTGAGAATTAAGACTGACAGCAAACTAACACCAAAATTTGGGAAGAATCCTCATTAGATGCAAAGTCAGTGGCACTGCCCACAGTAAAGAGGAAGGAATATGTATTTGTTGAGTCCCTAACATGTGTCAAATAACCTAATAAGTGCTTTAGATAGGAAACTATTGAGTCTTTGGAAAAGTCATGATGCATGTTTGTGACACATGCCACTAGTTCATTTTTGGAGGCACTACAGTCATTTACGTCTATGTTATTTCATGTCATTTGACAGCTGACAGTTCTAGCTTCATTCTAAAATAAAATTGAGCAATTTGGTTGAGTTTTGAGATTTTACAACAACTTGAAGATGGAAGACCAAACTGTGCATTTTTGCCATGTTTTACTGTTTTGCCTCCAAAAAGGGAAGAACGCGCGTCAAGCTTGTGAAAAGTTGCATCAAGTTTATGGTGACAATGCTCTACAAGAACGTCAATGCCAACGATGGTTCATGAAATTCTCTGCTGGTGAATTTGATCTCAATGACGTTCCTCTGTCAGGGAGGCCCACTGAGGTTGATGATGACAAAATAAAGGCATTGATTGAGTCAAACCCACATTACAAAACACTAGAGATTGCAGAAACATTGAACATCCATCATTCAAGCATTCACAACCACCTGAAGAAGCTGGGATACGTAAGCAAGCTCGTTATTTGGATTCTGCATGGACTCAAAGAAGTTCATTTGATGGCGCGTATAAACATCTGCAATATGTTCATTAAATGTGAGGAAAAATGATCCTTTTTTGATGCCACTGATAATTTGTGATGAGAAGTGGATTGTTTACAACAATGTGGTGCAAACGGTCTTGGTCCCAATGTGATGATTCATCTCAAACAACATGAAAGCAGATATTCATCAGAGGAAGGTTATGCTTTCAGTGTGGTGGGATTTTAAAGGCGTCGTGTTTTTCGAGTTCCTACCAAAAACCCAAACAATCAATTTGAATGTATACGGTCAGCAATTAGACAGTTTGAATGAATCCATCATTCAGAAACGTCCAGAGCTTGTTAATTGTAAAGGAGTTGTGCTCCATCGCGACAACGCGAGACCACACACAAGTTTGATCACCCGTCAAAAATTATTGGAGCTTGGATGGGATGTGTTGCCACACCCACCATACTCGCCTGACCTTGNCAGCCTGCCTGTGCATCAACTGGCCTTGAACCCTAATTTGGGTCCATACATCCCCTAATCCCCCACCTCTTATCAACATTCTCAACTCTTGCACTGTGCCCTCTGAAACGCATGGCTTGTCTCTATCAGTTCTCTTTACCATCAGATCCGGCATGCTTTGCATGACCCTCAGTTGATAGCTTTTTCTCCCACTCACAGGGATGAGGTAGATATTTTCCCTGCGCTTTATTGTCATTTTCATCCTCCTCCCCAAAGCTCTAGCTACTTCCAAGTACGTGCTATAACACTCTAATATGTGGTAACTTGTCTGTATTGCAGATGTTTATCATCCTCCAGGTCATTCCCTCTCAATGACCGAATGAACACGTTATCACCTGGAGAATATCTTTCTCTTTGCCATTAGCTCTGTATTATGTTTGGTGATTTCAACAGCCATCCAACACCCGGTCACTTGTTTACTGACCACCCACTCATTCTATGCTGTTCCTGTGCCATACATAGCTCTGAACCAAGTTCAATTATGTAATGTTTCCCAAATAGGCTCGATGTTGTCCAGTTGGAGGATATTTGCTTAAGCTCTTTTCTTCTGTTATGGAACACCATCCTTTTTCATATATCTGGAAAATCCTATTCATCACCTCATTGCCTGCCCTAAATGTCATTTTCCTCATGCAGCCTTTCTTGATCATAAATTTGGCTGTGAACTCTCCTTCTTAAAATGCTGTGTAATTCTTATTAGATTTAGTTTCAAATTCCCCTCTTTTGCATTCATGCCTTATCCCCCTATGTCTCATACAGATGTTTGTTATTATTATGGTCAAACCTTAGATGACAACAATTACTTCTTACCCATGGTGGGATTACTAATGAATTTAATGCAGCCACTTTCCTAAGTATATTCTCAACAATCCTTATTCAATGAGAGAATTATAACTTCTTTATGATCATCAATAACTAAAATGTTTTAATCGCAACAGAATGCTGGTTTCCATTAAGAATATGGAGTCAGGCAAAGGGCTAGCGGAGCATCTTTTTGTACTATGAGTGCTTATAACAGTGACTTTATATTCAAATAATTTATGTTGAGTGAATGAATTGTTTTGTTTTTGCAGGTCGGTTTCCTATGCCTAGGACATTTGAGGCAAGACATCCCCATGCAAGAGGCAAACACCCTGCAGAAGTCTGCAAGAGAACACTAATCAAGTAAGAATGGGGGCAACACTCCAAGATTATAATTCCAAACCTTGATAATCATAAGAATTATCTGCAGGGTATTCTAAAACCTATAAATGCCTAAGCCCCATCCCAGATATAGTAATTAGAATCTCTTCAAGTAAAACCAAACATCTGAATAATTTATAATCTGGGAATGACATAATTTTGAAACACTTCTTGTAGGAGATGTGGCTGAAAGTTGGTTCCATTTCTTACCAGTAGATATGACCTTNTGGAGCTTGGATGGGATGTGTTGCCACACCCACCATACTCGCCTGACCTTGCCCCGTCAGACTTCCACTTGTTTTGCTCTCTTCAAAACTCCTTGCATGGTATAACATTCAATTCAGATGAGGCTGTAAATCAGCACCTTGTTCAGTTTTTCGCAAATAAAGACAGGTCCTTCTATGAGCAAGGAACTATGGAGCTCACTGAAAGATGGCAAAAGATTATCAAACAAAATGGGCAATATATTATTGATTGATCTTTGTTCTTTATATAAATAAATGACCTTTGAAAAACATAGACAAAATACGTCATGACTTTTCCAACAACTCAGTAATTCATCGCAGCTCAATGGATCAGCAGTGTACTATTTAGAGAGAGTTCCTATATATCCCTTGTAGTAGGTGTAGGTTTTTGAAGTGGGCAGAGAGCTTTTTCACACTTCCACTTTCCAAGCCACCATTTGGACCTCTGTTTCTCATCTGGTCTAAGCCTGCAAACTCTAGGAAACTGAATAGGGAATGAAGTGTGGGCACAATAGTAATGGCACAATTATTTCTAGAAGATACACTTCTTTCTTATAAGTAAGTCATTACAGGTATAGGTAAAGACAAGGTTTGTGGAAGCAGACTATATTAAAGAGGTAGTTTTTAATTTACTCATGTGCTCTAAGTGACATATAACAGGCAGTGGAATATAACGATAGGTCACATCCTAGATAGCAACATTATGTAAACAGTTGCAGATTATGAAAACTGGCAAAGAGCTCTGTGCACCAACCAGCCATTTGAGCCATAAGTTTAAGTAGACTTAACCATCACTAAAGTGAACAGGGCACTACACACACGTGATGTGTTGGCAAACCCCAAGAGTGAATAAATAGAAAAAGAAAAAAAGAGAAAGCTGGTCTTCTGGAAAAGAAAAAAAAGTAATAGCAAACTGAGAAAAGTTACATCAAATTTAAGGACCATTGGAAGAAAGAACACTTTGAAAAAAATGCATTTTAAATGTATGTACTAAGTGTTTTAATTAGGACATATGAAGTTAGAACATCTATGAAATAGGAGAGAAAGCCATAAGGGTGAGATGAAAAAGCAGCAGAATCACAAAAACATAGATACAGGTGAGATAAGAAAGGATGGCTATCTTAGGTTAAAATACAATGGCAGAACTAAAATCCACATTGGAAAACATAAATGATATTAACATTCTGAAAAATAAAACCAGTGATGTAGTGGACAGGCCTGAAATACTCTCCCAAAATATTGTGGAAAATGAAAAAAAAAACTAAATGATAGATATGTAGACCAGGTAACAAATATGTAAACATGTAACAATTGTTAATACTTATAGAGCATCTTTCAAAGCACTTTACATACAATCCACCCACTAATTCTCTCAGCAATCCATCCCCATATTTACAGATATAGAAACTGAGGGAAAATTGACTACGCTAAGATCACAAAGCTATTAGGGAAAGACAGAATTCAACAGGGGCCAACTAACATCAAAGTATGCTGTTACTCACTTTGCTATAATGCCCTGAAAAAAAGGATATCTAGAACAAAAGAAATAGTCAAAAAAAGAGAACGCAACTGATAAAGGATTTGAAAATTATATCAGATATCAGAATAAACCCATAACAATAAACATAGACTAAACAAAAATTACATGATGACTATAAAGAAAAACAGGTGACATAACTTTTTTCTGTAATAATAATGGTCAAAAGAGTTGAAAGCAAACTTTATGACCCAATGATTTAGTATCCAGCCAAGTTATAATTCACCTGTGAAAGCAACTGAAGATATTCGAAGGTTTAGAAACATACCTTCTTTGCAATATTTATGAAAAAAATAAAGACACACTTAAAAATGTTTGCATTACACAGTTAAATGGAAAAGATTATAAAATAGGCATTATTTAAGCCCTTTTTGAAAAATATAAATCTTTACAAGTATATTATAGAAAATATTTTAAAAGTTATATACAAAAATGTTAACTAGTGTGAAGGTTTTTAGTTTTTTGGGGGTTTTTTTGCTCATATGAATTTCCATTTTTATAGCATGTAATTCCTTTGTCATAAAAGAATAACGAAAGTTAAAACATGTTTCTGGCAACTAAGAAATGAATCAAAATTAGAAACTTAATAGATAATCATAATATTAAAACTGAGGGTAAGTGCTGAACTCTGTTAGGTATAGAATCAAGTTGAAATTCTCAATTATAAAACCTAATGAAAAACCACAAGAAAAAAATAATTATTTGCTACTAATAATCTTGTATGTAAGCCAATAAAAAAATAACAGTACCTCAGTAGCAGTAAGGGCTAAAGAAAGTAAAATATTCCTGTACATGTAGGCCCAAATATCATGAGAAAAGAGTAAAAAGAGAAACTTTTACAAGAAATTATAGTGGCCATTAACATGCAAAACTATTTGTCCTCCTTACTTAAGAAAACATAAATTAAAACAACAGTGAAATGTTATTTTTCACATATGAGGTTGGCATAAACTAAAGATTTATATAATTCAGTGCTCTTGACTTGAAAATAGTTGAAATTGATCACAGTAAAATGTATACAGATGGGAGACGTAAGATTTTGGAGTAGCTAGTAAAATTCACAATATGTATAACATTTATCTCCAGCAATCTTACTCATAATATTTCTTTATCCCAGAGGCATACTTGAACATGACACATAGAAGCACTTACAAAGTATTCATTGCAGCATTATCTGAAACAGCAAAAATCGGAAATATGTAAATGTGGATTAAAAAGGGGATGGGTTAAACCAATATGGCACATCCATACTACGGAATGCTGTGTCTAAAAGAATGAGATTGAGCACTATGTACTGGCATAGAAAAATGTCCAACATTCATAGTTTTGTGAAGAAATCATATCTCAGGAAAATACATACAAGATTTCCATTTATAGAAAAACTCCACAAAGAAAAAGAGAGAGAGAGAGAGAGAGAGAGAGAGAGAGAGAGAGAGAGAGAGAGATTATTATCTGTCCTAAACATATAAAAATATCTATTAAAAATCTGGGAAAATGGAGAAAGAAGGGGAATTTTTTAAATTCCTACATTTTCATCATTTTATATGGGATTTGTTTTATAGACATGCCATACACACACACACACACACACACACACACACACACACACATATATATCAAAATCCAGGTTTCCGAAGAACAGAGGCTAAGGTAAAGCTTGGATGTTAATGTCTTACTGGGGGAAAGAATGCAATCAATGGCTGCAAGAGTGAGAGAAACCAGAAAATGAGGCAGGCAAAAGGAGAGCAGAAACAATCCAGGGCAGTGTGGAGGGACACAGCTTTCTGTGAGAGCGTCGCTAGGGACATAGCCTGGCAGGCCACATAGAACATCTGCACCTTGGAACAGTTGGGGGTGGGATGGGGACTAGACTAGAGAATGAACTCTCTCTCTTACCTCCTATTCCTCATTGGTCAGCTTTTTCCTCACACGTTGATTCCCCTGAACTTCTGGGTTGAATTAGTCATCACATCTGAAGAGCCTTTAAGAAAGGCACATCTCCTGCCCAGTGCTCATCTGAAGTCAGAAGCAGAGGAGGGAGACAGACTTGTCATTCACGTAGCTGAGGTGAGCCTGGCTTAGATGCTGCTGCAGGTCTGCCCTCACCAGGTGTAATAAATCCTGGCTTCTTGCCAGGAGAACCTCAGACAGCAAGCAATATCTGGGGATGATATACCTGTGGCAGAACTAAACATTCATGCACCTTCCCACATTCACTTAGCCCCATCTCCCATCTGCTTCCGGGAGTCTTGGCCATTTGTTCAGTGAAGATTTTGGGCCATTTATTTAATGTTTCCTGTTCCTTTATTTCTGTCCTTGATATAAACTGTACCTTAAATATGTAAAATATGAAGAATAAAAACCATACACCCAAGGTACAGGCAGTAAAGACTTCCAGAAACCTTTTTATGGCTTTAAGTAGCTTTAAGTTACTGTGGAGCCTACTCTTCTAGCACGAATTTCTTTCCAAGGAATTTTCTTGACACTGGCCTTATTATGTCTTTGTAGAAAAACATAATAGCTATGACCTATCCAGCTCTAGATTCTGAAATTTTATGGCATTAATGTCTTTATTCCAAGATGTTCAAGCCCTAGCGTTATCAGTCATTCATTTTAGGAGCTTCAAAAAAGATTTGAGTTCAGTAAATATAAACCTCAAACTATGAAGGGAATTGTCAAATAAGGCACATAAGCTAAGACTCTACAGTCATGGATGATGCTAATTATTGGCAAGCTCATCCTTGCCACAGACATTTTTCTCTCTAACATCATATTTCTATCTGGCTTTTAACATCAATCTTTTTGACACTTTCTAACTCTATGATTAATCAGTGACCTTACTCTGCTATACCACCATTAAGATGAAAACTTCTGATATATATTTTAGATGGGGATAAACTCTTCTAACCCCATCATCACAGCAGTCCCAGAGGAGGCACAAAGGGGCAGGAAGAGAAAAGTTAAGCAAACTCTCTAGAGCTCTGCCTTGACCCTGACCTGAGCTGAGAGGTGCGAAGGCTACCCTTAAATGGAAGAGATTCAAAACGTGGTAGAAGAAAGAACACTGTGCCCGAACCCACCCATATATGTTTATGGCATGAGAATATGATGATGGCAAGAACATGATGACGACAAGGTCCTCCGATCCAAAAATCTCAACCCCACCACATGATTATTTTATTATCAGGGATTTATGGCTTGGCAATTACCAACAGAAGGGATCCCACAATGCAAGCTGATACCCAAGAGAAATGAAATGGCAGACACTTGAGGAAAGAAATACAGAGAAGCTAAACTAGAGGATGAAAAGTTTGTGATGGAAAAGGCCACTGAGAGGATAGGTAACTGTAATTAAAAAAAAATCCACATATGTCACTCTTTACCCTAGATAAAATTCTACACCCTGGTTAAGGAAAAAGAGCAGTGAGAATCAAAGCAAGTAAAATAATAAAATATGTATTGGGCACATAATATACAAATACCTTGTTGTAGCTATGGGCTGTGAGAAAGAGGCAAAATGTACAAATGAAAGTAGGAAGATAGAAAAGAGTCATAAAAGAAATCAAAGTTACAACAATAACTAAGAAACTGTGAAGCAAAATCCTAGTACATATCTTGAACTAAACGTGAGAATTTTTAACTCCATGTCCAGCTCTTGCTGGAGATTTGATCCTGTAGTGATACGGAAATAAATCGGTACCTGAGGAGGAAAATGCCGCTCCTCTTGTCTACCAGGGCTACATTTACAGGACATTAACTGTGGGAAATGTTATGCAAATCCTGAAAAACACTCAAAAATCTGCTGTGAGTACATACCAATTTACCATCACCAGAGAACAAAATTGAAGCTGTTTGATTTCTTAGAAATAAATACATAAAGTACAAAAGAAAAGCATACAAAAATATTTTTTTCCTTCCTCGATTCCTAAAGAGAAAACTTTTCCTAAAACTATTTTCTCACAAATACAGGAGCTGTCTCAGCATTCAAGTAGAAGCCTGAAGAACTACAATTATTGATACTAAAATAGACTTTGTGTCTTCTTAAATATGTTTTCAAAAACTAGGTCTTCTTTCCCAATACCTTCTTTTATTCATTCTGTCAGCAATTTTTGTTGAGCATCTCCTATGAGCAAACCAATTTGCTTAAAATAAAAACTGTGAAGTTTAGATTAGTTGATCCCTACATTTTAGGAGCTTGAAGATTGTTGAAAAGGTAAGACATGTCCCAAAAAATAACTATAATGTAAAGTAGAAAATGATAATGCCAGAAGAAAAATTAAAGCAAACTGCCAGGAAAGTTCAAAGGCAGCAGAGATGATTCCCCCAGTGTTGGGAGGGACAAGGCATTTCTCATGGAGCACAGAGCAGCCAGGCCATGAGAACACGCAGGATTTCTGTAATTGTAGACAGAGGCTGAAGGAATTTAAAGTAAAAAAAAAAAAAAGTTCAATAAAAGGAGCAAATGTGAAAAAGCCCAAGAAGTGTGTTAGGGAAGAAAATGCAGCCCAGTGTGTATATCTAGTGATGGTACAAGTATATTAAAAACAAAATGCTAGACTTCCATGGTTTCTAGGAGCTAGTGGCTCATATTCAGGGTTTCGAGACATACTTTTACACAAAGTATGAACTATCTTCTGTTAAAATAATATCCTAAAATTTAGATCTGAGACCTACAAGCTCAACCCTCTAGTTGAGCAGAATTCAAAACCTGAATTTCAAAGAGGATAAATGGCATTTCCAGGTTCATAAAGCTAATTACTAGTAGCATCAAGACCCATGTTGGAGTTTATTATTCTAGCCTGGGAGGAAGGATTTTCCCTGATCCATAAATATTCTCTTACTCCATACCCTACCTCTCACTCCCTTCCCATTCATGCCAAAATATGCCTTGGTTCACAGCAATCTGTGACCTAGGGAGAGATTGTTTCTCTGTAAGGTGCTAACTGGCTCACACGGGGAGTCAGTGTCTACCTTGGCCTCATTAGCTACAGACTCTAACCAAATCCTGGAGTAGGCCCTTATTAAGAAGGTCAAAACAATGTTGTCACCAAGAAAAGGAATTTCTAAAAAGAACCAATAGCAGTAGAAATGCATTAAACAAAACTTCCTTAGATTTGACTCCCTCTAGAGTATGTTGGAGGAAAAGATTTGATCCAGTGAATTCTTTTTCAATATACATTTTAAAACATGGAAAGTGCTTTTGCCACAATACTTCCCCTCCCCCACAAGATCTACAAGTTTTCTTTTAAAAACACCAACGTCAATTCAGTCTTTCTTAACTTTCTTAAATGGACGGAGCTGAAATGCTTTGTTGAGTAAACTGAAAAGTTTTATCTCTAACTCATTCACCCATGGGTACCAGGACCAGAGAGTTCTAAAATCAAGTCCTTAAATAGTGGCTCTATGATTTAAATTATTAATATTCCAAATTCACAGTAATACCTCTAGTGTGAGGCAGGTAGTGTTTTTTAATGAGCTAGCAATTAATACATGTTATCAAATCAAATAAACCTACCATGAAGCTTTTATTTCTATAATTTAAATTTCACTAACCAAATTCAATCACATTCAGCTTTCCACATATATAATGAACATACATTCATTTGTAAATGTGCAAATGTGATATATTCCTTTATGGCAAGATATACATGCATTAGTTCAAAAAGGGACTTGCTTAATCCTAAAATCTTAACACTTGAATATATTTAAGAGATTTCTTTCACATATTTTACATTCTCAATCTCAGGTAGACTTATTCAATATAAAAATTTTCTCAAGGTCTCTGAAGAATGAAGCACCACACATCAATAACAATAGAAGTATTTATAAAATTCCTCAGAGGAATAACACCCATGCTGGGATAATCAAATTACATCAGATTACATCCTTTCCCATTCTAGCAGGGAACCTATATAGTGTATATATGCATATATATATATATATATATATATATATATATATAATGTATGTATGTATACATACATAGATATAAATTTAGTTATGGATATAGATATACATTTTAGTGAGCTCTGTTTAATGACCTTCTGCTATCCTGTGTTAGGTAGACCCTATTACAATGTTATTTTATCACCTACCATGCCAAAATTTACATACTGTATATATACAAACTTGGAAATAATATGGAAGAAGAAATCATAAATCTTAATTTGAAACTACCTTAACACTCATCCAAATTTATGCAGGAATTCTACTCTGCAGAAAACCATTCTATTTTAGGTAGCTCTCATGGTCCAAAATGACCCCTTATGTCATTCTCCCTTAGTGATGCCCCAGCCCAGGAAAGAAAATTTTCATTAGGCTTTGAATACCAGCTATTAGTTGATCAGTAAAGTACTTTGGCTTGTCTACTAATATTAATAATTAACTTGATTGATTAATATAAGTTAAAGGAGCAGGGGAAAGTCATGCTGGTGGGAACCTGTAACAGATTGGTTATGTATAAATGAACATCGGTGCATTAAGAGTTCATTTTGACTCCCTTGAATACTTTAAAGAAGATAATTGCTCACTTTCTTCAGGACTGAGGGGAAAAAAAAATCCCTCCAAAAATTCCCTCCAGTTTCATCACAAATGTAGTTGCAAAACGTAGTGACTAATCCTTATTATATTGTAGTATGCAGTTGTGGGGTGGCTCCTGATGTCAATAGGCCATTTCCCATTCCACAGACTGGACTCACTTGACTTTCGATTTATTTAAGTGACACTCTTGTTTGAAATTCAGGGTGCTTCTTATCCCTTTGAGTCACACACTGAGTCTGGGAACCTCTGCTCTGGCACTTTTAGCACCTCATTAATTACAAACTGTGGCAAAGTCCTGCTGTTTTGCAACTCCTCTGCCTTTGTTGGAAAATCACAACTCTGCTCGAATGAGAAGGCAGGACAATAGTTATCTGCCAAATGTCCAGTTTGGGTGCATATTACAAAGACTAATTATCTTAGGGTCTTGTAATTTCCCTAGATACCCCAAGTTGATAAGGTAATTCATGTGTCTCTGAAGTACCTTTAAGTTTAGCACCAGGAGAGATCCAGGAAGCATTTGCATTCAGCTACTATTTGGAGAAGTCAAATCATTGTTAAAGTTATAAGTGAGAATAGGGGATGAAATAGAAAACAGTCTCCTACTTCACACAGGCATCTTTCAGAGGGAGAGCCCAAAGCACAACACCCAAAGGCAAACAGCACTCTGAACCTCTTCAACCCTTACTGCTTCAATGTCCCATTTGGCTCTCAATATATGCTCTACTCCTCTATTGTTTATTTTTTGGGCATAAAAGTTCTGACCTACCTCCACAATGAATTTTAAGCCCTCCAGAAGCAGGGGCTGTATACTTTAAGATGTTTTTATCTGTAGCCCCTAGCAGAATGCTCCACACATTTCTATATGTAGATGTTTAAAATACATAATGATTTTCTACTATGAGATATAACAAATAAAAGTACAAATAACTCTACAAATCAATGCAAGGTCTTGAATGACAACTAACAAAATTTTATAAAGAATGAATTTATCAAACCAGCCTGGTGTTCTATGTCAAGATGGCAGATACATTGAACAGATGCAATAAGTGGAATCTACACCAGTATTAGAAGTGTGTCGCCCTTTGTATCACATTTACCAATAAAGAGACTACACATTTTTGAAATCAGTATTCCTCAATCCAAGGATTAAATAAGAGTAAACAGAATCCAAAGGATAGCTCCCCACTATCCTGAAGAATAACCCCTCATTCCCTTCATATTGAACCCTAAGACTCTCAATCCAGTTAACCATTCTGGTTTGCTCCCTCCCTTTCTCTAAAAACTTTGGCTATCTTCTCTAAAATGTTCCCTTTCAGCACAACCCTTCCCCAAACACAGCAATTTAGAGTTTTTCAGAATTGGTCACTGATCTAGGAGCAGCAATGGCTCTTGATAAAGATAAAGGGATTCAGGCTGAGTTGAGCCCCACCTCCACCTCGGCTCCCACCCTATCATATATTTTGAACCTATATTTCATCCCATATTCTCTTCTTTCCATGCATGTTTACCTCCCTTCTATGTGAGTCCACAGCCTATGTCACCTGGTAAAAGGATATACAGTAAAACCTTGGATTGCAAGTGACTTGTTCTGCGACTGTTCCACAAGACGAGCAAACATTTCTAATACATTTTAACTTGATAAACCCATGATGTCTTGCAATATGAGTAGTATGCGACGCCCAACATCACATGATCACAACTGAGCCAATGGTTCTTCTCTCTCCCTGCGGGATTGTGGGTGATCATGTCTCATGCTCAGAGGTTATGGAGGAGATCTCGGTCTGCAGAGGAGGAGAAAAAGGTGGAGGAATCCCTCACTTCAAATGAGATTAGGGAGATGTGTAAAATGTGGGAAACAGTGCAAAATTTTGTAGAAAAGTACCACCTGAATAAGTAACTGTAACAGTGCGAGCAATGAATCTGTTTAAGGACAATGCAATGTCACATTTCCGCAAAATCCTCAAAAGGAGGCAAAAGCAAGTGTCATTGTGTAGGTTCCTTGTTACAGTTGCACAAAAAGGAAAAGATTATATTGAGGCAATAGATAGCAGTGATTCTGTTAGTGGTAGTGAGAGTCGTCCTACACAATAACCCTCCTCTCTCTCGTCTCCCTCACACCAGCCACGAAGGTTTTTAAAGGTAAGTGCAGGGCCGGCTGAGTGGCGCGATGGTTAAGAACTGGCTTGGGATGCCAGAGGGCCCCGGTTTGGATCCCACATATGAGGGCCAGTGACACTGCCCTCCACAGCTAAGATGCTGAACAACAGCTCAACCTGGAGCTGGGCTGCTGTGAGTCGCCGGCAAAGGTGTAGGCTGCAGCCCCTGTGGCAGTGAGTTGCCATGGGCTACCATGTGTAGCCAGCAGCCAGCGTGAGCGGCCGTCCAGAAGCTGGTGACTGATCTGCCTCGCTCGGGAAGAGCGCAATGATGGTGCAGACTTGGGCTAGTGAAGCAACGTCCTCCACAACTAGACTGAAGAACAAAACAACAGCAACTTGTCTGTTCCCCTTCCCCCAATTCCCTAGCACTGTTCCCAACCCCCCAATTCCCCAATAAAAATGGTTAAAAAAAATGTAAGTGCAGGTTAATTTGTTTATTTTTCTTTATGTTTTGCATTTTCTTTATTATTTTGTATTATATTACAGTATTGTAACCATTTTTATATGAATATTTTTGGGTTGTGGAACGATCATCTTCGTTTCCATTGTTTCTTATAGAGAAATTCGCTTTGATATACAAGTGCTCTGGATTATAAACATGTTTCTGGAACAAATTATGCTCGCAAACCAAGGTGTTACTGTGGGCTCACCAAGACAAAAATAAGCTCCTATACAGTCACCAGAGGAAAGGACTAGAGCATCATAGGGTTACCAGCATTTCGTAGGCTTCCTTGTTAATAAATGGCCCCTGGGTTGCTTGCTAAATATACAGATAAACAGGTATCTGTCCTGGAAATTGACCTCTGATTCAGCAGGTCCTAAACCTAGACTCTGCAATCTATTTTGTTAACAAGGATTCTAAGTGATTCTTATCTTTTGGTACTTTGGGAAAGAGTAGAGCAGTGTGTTCAACCCTGATGGCACATGAGAATCTGGAGGAAGTATTTAAATCATAAAGATGCCCCAGTCACCAGAGATTCTGATTTAATTGGGTGAAATAGAGCCTGTTCATCAGTACTTTTAAAGACTCCCTCAAGTGATTAGTATATCATTGAAGCAGCTTCTCAAACTTTAATGTGCATACAAATCACCTGGGAGAATGGTTAAGATGATTCAGGAGGTTGTGATCCAGCACGTCAAGGGTGGGGCCTAAGCGTCTACATTTCTACTATAACTTGGTGATCTCAGGGCTACTGCTCTGTGGACCACATGTGAACAGCAAGGTCTATTCAACTGTTGTCTTTGGGAATGGAGCCAGAGCTAGAGCTGGTGCTCACTCCCACTCCTTCGCCCTCTCCTCCTCACACGTTATTTATATATTTTAGATTTTGGTGGTGAAGAAGACAAATAGCATGAAAGGAAAGATTGAGAATAACCTGGGATCTGGCCTAGATGAAAGAACTATTAGGTAAACAAATGTGACAGCATGCTACAGTGCCTTGCTAGGGCCTCGAGTGTCAGTGCTCAGAAATTGCCGCTGAGTGTGACTCTGAACATCCTGGGGGGCGTGTGCACAGGGTGGGCCATTCTGTTGGTCTCAAGGGAGACAGGAAAAACTTTGAACCTGAGTCTTTCCTGTGAAAATAATAATTTCAGATTTGCTTCAAAACCTGGCTTCTTCAAAGACTGGTGCCTTGACTGAACTGACCTAGCTCAGCTCGTCTCTATATAGTCTAAAGAGTAGTCTTTTTCCAGGAATCAGAAAGTATATACAGCATAACATTTTCATTGTTTACACATTTCTTCCAATCTTCTTCATGACTAAATTATGAGCTCCTGGAGACGCAAGTCCTTCATTTCTTTGGTGTTACTCTCACAACATTTAAATACATTATGCTTATTGCCCACATAGTAGACACTTAGCACTGTCGTTAATTGGCAGGGTGGAAGCAGAATCCAAATGATTTTTATAGATTGCAGTAATTTGAAAATAAATACATTTCAGCAGTACAACTATAGGGAAATAGATGGAATAAACACATTGTCTTATTTGAGCAAGTTATAATTTTTTTCCTTAAGTATTACTGATAAAAATGACCACTTCTATAGCAAATTCATATTTATCTATTATTTTTTAAAAATGGGCTTCAGTTCTGGAAGTAAATGCAAAAATATTAGATCTTTCTTCTACTATATTCAGAATTCCCCTGAACCTAGGCTTTGCAAATACTAGTATATGAAAGTCAATGAAATATGATTAAAAGAACCAGAATTACAGTGCTTGACCCAAGGAAACATATAAATTCATAACTACGTTAAACTATATAAAGGGTTCTTTGTTTGAAAATGGTAGTGAGGATCCAGGACAATGCCCAGAGGTGGCACTAAAGAAATGCTGAATAAAAGTGAGCAAACGAATGAATAAGCTAGTCAATGAATGAACTGTTCTCAGGCTCCATTGATAGGGAACAAAAGAATATGGAGATCTAAAGTAGCACAAGTGATGAAACACTGGATACTGAACAAAACAGCGTTCAGAATCCTGGTGTGGTCAAAAGTATCCTGACGTTGAGTGGGACGGAGTTTTAGTCTCAGCTTTGCTAGTATGGCCTCAGGCAAGCCATCTAACCTTTCAGGTCTCAGCTTCCATATCTACAAAATAAAATAATATATACTAGATAATCTCTAAGAGTCCTTCCAGTTTAGAAATCTATTAATTTTGCAAGTCAAATTAAACTAGGACTTTTATTAAGAATCAGACGTTTTACCAATTTCTAGGCAAAGATTCCAACTTGTGTTTGAAATTTCAGATCGGTACAGGCAACTTACACTGGCATCACTTACCATTAGAGGGAAATGAAATTTGTTCTGTATGTTTAAAATCTTGCAAAAAAGATTGGAAATTAGGTCCCCAAGAGGTCTTTAAAACTAGTATGCACTTTTGTCTCTCAAGGGTTCTTTCAAATGTTCTCTTACCTCAGGCTCACATAGCAAACAGGTTTCCCTGTGGTACCGCTCCCATCAACTGGGAGTGACAGCTTAGAGCACTGTGTGAAGGATCCTGGATTGGTTGATTCAGTGCCAAGATCACATAGATAATGTGCACTTCAGAGGGAGGGAGTTGTGTACCAGGCTGAAATATTTGCCAAGTGTGAAAGATTAGATTAACTACCGAACCCTTCCAGTCCTCTAAAACATATGTATTTCAACTGGGTATTAAAGGTAATCATTTTTTAATAATAGACATAAAATAAAAGAATCCATCCTTGTATGTAACTTTTAAATACTTATGAATTCAGCAACAGCAAACAAATCTTATTCCAAAGGATTCAGCTATTCCATCTTTCAATCAATCTCACCCATTATCAATAAGGACCTTTTGACTCTCACCCTGTAAATTACCCATTAATTCCTTCTTTGTTATTTTAGTAGAAACTGTATATTTTTATTCCTTCACATATTCCCCTTCTGCACACATATCTGGATCTATGCTGGCTGACGGAATCAGAATCTGACTTAAGGGAAATTGCGGTAGCCTGATAACTACCAAGTTGTGTTTCTTACTCATGCTGCATGTCCAGCATAGCCAGCAAAGGGTAGGGAGTGACAGGGCTGTTCACCACAAGGACCTAGTCTGATGAAGGATGCATTTTCTCATGTGCTTCCATGACCATCACAGCACTACAAAGGGAGTGTTATAAAGCTGACCCTGGCTCTTACAGCTTTTTTATCTTGCAGGGACTTAGTGTCTGTCCCTTCTGCTCTCATTTCTTTTAATTTATACATTCTATGCCTAATTTTACAAGGAAGGAGGGGCAGGGGAATGAAATTTGTACATGTGTCCAGAAAGCATGGTGGAGAGACATACTATAGGCTGAACAGCCCCATGGTTACCCATGAGGCCATGCCAGGGTCAGCATTATAGGGAAACAGCCCTTGGTCACTTTTCACCCATACTCAAGTTCTGTATAAGATATCTCTGGCCCCCAAACAAATCTGCCTTTGACATATTATATTAGGTCCCTCCAATAGAGGGAGGAATTTTAGTTCATCTTCTGACTTGTATTATAAGTTTTTTTATAGACATTTTATACAAGGCCCTAGATATCCATAAAAGTTCTACCCCTCTTACATGAAAAGGGACATGAATGATGAACTGTCATGAGGACACTAGACTAGGACTTCTTTCTCCTACTGTCCCATCTCTTTCCTCCAGTTCAGAAGGGTTCTCTATTTCTTCTTCCCTCTGAAAGGATATCTTTCATATCCTGATTCCTCACTACACTGACTTTCAGTGGAACTCTATATTTGGACTGCCAACTTTGATTGTGTATATAAAGGAAAATGTGAAAGTTTAGAAATTTCTTATCTCTGAACAAATCCATGGCAAAATATTAACTAGGGATTCAAGAAAGGCAGCCTTGAGGAGGTTCCAAGCAGAACAATAAAATTATGGTCTAAGTGCTATGTTATCCCTAAATAATAAATGGCCTTGATTGAATAGACAGAGTAGCTACAGGACAACATAATGTTTAGTGGATGAAAAATCCCTATGAAAAATCTGCTTAACATTTTCAAAACTGTTATCTTCAAATTAAGGAATGTAGAATATTAAATTTCAGGGCTATCAATTAAACAAAATATTTGTCATTAGTTGGGGCAGTCTTTAAATTAAAATGTACTGGTACTAGTATCTAATCAAAAATATTTATGTTGTCACTGAGGGCTCCTCCAATGAAGCATTTAGAAGTCAGTCATGGCAGAGAAAACCCTTTCATACAGTCCTCACTAACAAGGATCAAAAATATCGGCATTTCAATAACAATTAATTTTAAAAAGAAAATTGATGAAGAATAAAAATGGTACAGTATGTTTTACCTTATATATGTATTTTTATGTTTGAGAGTGCATACTCATTTATTTTCAGTGTTTAAGTACACTTTCTAGATAATTTTCTTCTTTCTTATCTCATCAGGCATGCTAACTCCCAGGTGAATCTACGTCAAATAATTTTAAGTTAATTTTAGAATAACCCATTGTGTAATATTTTACACAAACTCCTCCTATTTTAAGGGAATCACAATAAGTTGTCTAATTTAAATAAATTTATATTAATGCTTCATAGGGCCATGCCTAGGAAACTGAGCTCATCCTGGTAACTCTCACATCTCTGGTTCTGCTGCTGCTTTTTCTTACAGCTTCTGTTTCTGCCCTCACTTTTCTACCTCCCATAGCATCCTCATTAGACACAAGTCTCCCACACACATTTCAGAATGCCCTGCACAAGTCAGACCTTCTCCCCTTCCCAAATGACAGAGATCTGTTAAGTAGAAAACAATCTAATTCAAGTAATTTGCCCATTTTTAACTGTCTTGGGAGTGTTGGCATTTAAAATAAGTTTCTAATTGTGATGATTTCAAGTAGTATACATAATGATGTGAGTAATTTCAGCAATGAGAACAAATAGAATATGAGAGAGAGAGAAAGAGAGAGAGAGAGCGAGACAGAGCTATACATATCAATATTATTAGGGACAGACATCTGGAGTTATTAACTATCTATTAGAAGTCAGGCTGGCCTTACATTTCTAAGTAGTATGCCATGTATCTTTAACAAAAATATGAAAGACACCATATTTTAAATAATTCAAATTAATTACCATGTCACTAAAAAATTTGTTGATTCTTATGATCACAAATAATTAAAATTCACCATAAAGTCATGCAAAATCAATGTATCATTCTTAAGTAAGTCAGAGAATCAATTAACACTGAGGGAGAAATCTAGGAGTTTACTTGCCTCCTTCAACATTTAAGGTAAATCTATTTTGTAGGGGAAAATTTTTGCAGAAAAAAATGAATCTATTTGACTAAATCTTAGAATTATGGAATTTAATAAGATAGTGGCATTTTATTCCTGTGCACTAAAATGATAAGCCTTTCCATCAATTTTAGTAGACAAAGGGAAGGTTTCCCAGCAAGAAGGCATTTACACAGTGGCTCTTCTAAATGAGGAACCTTCTACGGGGTAGTCACAAATCTTAAATAATGCTATCCTAGCTCTTGAGACAAGAGAGAAAGGAGGGAAAAGAACAGGCTGGTGTTACCTCTATATAAAGGAAGCCCTTGTGACTTCCCCCAAGATCAGAATGCCTCAACCGTTCTTTCTCTATGTGTTCCAAACCATAATGGCTTTCTACTTATGGATTGAAGGCCAAAAATTCATTCCAGTAGTGGCCTGGAACTTTATACTGATGGAATATTCTGAATCCTCAAGACTAAACTTGAAACTCAATCCAGAGAAAGAACTAATCTAGAAGCAGAACACTCTTTACAGAGAAGGTACATGGTAAACCTCAGTTTTGCTTTCTTGTTTCAATTCAGTATTAGTTTTCTGACCGGACGAAAGGTTCCAAAGCTTAAGTTTGAAAAGATAAATAAACCGTTCATTAGCTCTACAGTGGATTAAAAACAGCCAACAATTCTCTGTAGTCCCTGAATCGAAAGATGGAATCTATTGAGTAAACCCTGGAATCTGGGCTGGCCCCATAACTTGCTTTGACCCACAGAATATAGTAGACATACCACTGAAGAACTTCCAAGGGCCCTTGAAGCTTTCCTTTTTATGTGTCTAGAACCCAGAAAGCTCCATACTCAGGATGAAAAACCACCTGGGGAAAAAGGCCTACCTTCTCTGCCATCTCAGTTGAGTCCGGGCCAAGTAACCTGACAGCTAAATGCAGCGTATGAGTGATGCATATGAGCATATGAGGAAAGACCAAAAGAACAACCAGTCAACTCACAAAATTGTGAGAAGCCATAAATGGTTGGCATTTTAAGCCACTAAGTTTAGGGATGTCTATTTTTTTTTTTTAAGATTTTATTGGAGGATTGGGGGAGGGGAACAAACAAGTTGCTGTACTTTTGTTCTTCAGTCTAGTTGTGAAGGACGTCGCTTCACTGGCCCATGTTGGTATTATCATTGCGCTCTTCCCGGCTGAGGTAGATCAGTTGCCAGCCTCTGGACAGCCGCTCACGGCGGCTCTTGGCAGCTCACACCGGCTGCTGGCCGTTCACACTGGCTGCTGGCCACACATGGTAGCTTATGGCAGCCCACTGCAGCTCCACTGCAGCCCAGCTCCAGGTCGAGCTGTTGTTCACCATCTTAGCTATAGAGGGCAGTGTCACTGGCTGTCATGTAGGATCCGAACCAGGGCCCTAATGCTCAAAGCTGGTATCCCAAGCTAGCTCTTAACCAGCGTGCCACTCGGCTGGCCCTAGGGATGTCTTGTTATACAACAATATATAACAGGTACAAGCTCCCTAGAATGCAAGTCCTTTGTTTCCCTGCATCGTCCTGCAGAATACTTCTCACTGAGGCAATCTCACCTATAAATACAGAATACCATCTGCCAAATTGGAAAAAACTGGGTCAAGCAAGCTGCATCCAAATGTTCGTGCCACCAGCCAATCAGAACTTCTCCTATTCCTTGTATTGAAAATGGCTTGAAAGTCCATATATCTGGGATATACTCCAGAGAACAACGTGCGAGAAATCAAAATATATTTCTAGAAAGAAAGGATTATGTGGGGGTGGGGGAGAGAGAAAAGGGCAGAGCTAAGCTAGTGCTTTATTACTAGCATGTGCATTGGGGTTAGTTTCAAGGATGGAGGACTTCTAATGGGGCAGGGCTAGACAGCAGAATGGAGGAAGGAGACCCAGCAGGGGATTTTGGGGTAAGGCTGGGTATACGAAGCTCTGCTGGGAGAACATGGTGCAAAAGAACGCTAGAATGTGTGGGGCATGGTGGGGCATGGCCATGCGGCAGCAGAATAAGAGCAGCCAGACGCCTAGGAAGGCCGACCCTCATTTCTTTGTTGGCTACTTTAAAGATACTCTAACACTTGTAGGAAGCAAGAAAAACGAAATGTCATTTTTTTCACATGAGAAGAATCTACCTACAGTGTAGCTACAGTAAACTGGTCAAATCATTAACCTACACAACCCCCCCCACACACACACACACACAGGTATCAGTCATTAACAACACTCCCACATGGTCAATACTAAGCCACATTGAACTGGGGAGGAGGAGGCAGCCTGATACCACTCCCAGAGTATGGCTGCCTCCCTAGCAAGCAGCCAGACAACCGTGACCACTGACGTCCACAAAACAAGAGAGAAGAACTTATCCTCCACCTCGGAGTCAGGGCCAGTCTAAAGCAAAAGAAAGAATCCTTCCTTGTTGTCATTAATATTCACCATTAATCCTTTAGAAGCTGCACACCTTAGACACAGAGTTTACCTCCTCCCCACCCCCAAGCACTGTTCCTCTTTCCTCTCCCCACAACATACCACACGGCCCTCATCACATAGCATTTATTTTATGGGAGCTTTAATGGTTTGTGTGCCTGCCTCCCTTACGGAGGGTGTTCTAGTTGAGGGCAAGGCCCTCATCTTCATAGTTTTGCATCTTTGTATTTGCCACATGCCTAGTGAATGTGGATATAAGAGTAGCTAGCTGACCAAAAGAGCTACTCAAATGTATCAATATTAACAAATGTAAACCATAAATGATAGGTAAGTATTTATAGGTACAGACAGTTTTTTTTTTAAATATAGCTGCTTTGAAGAGATGTTTCCTAAAGCTTATTGTTGAGCATGCCCTGATGTGCCTCAACATGCCATTTTATTTCTTTCATACACTATAACCTTGCCTTCAACCAGACCACCAATACAACCTATAACGTCATCCTTTACTAGTCTTAAAGGCATGTATCAACTCTGCTTCTTTGTCTAGACTGGGATCATCCGTAGCAGGCACCATCAACAAACATTTGTGGGATGAATGGGTGACTGATTTACCTTAGTTGCCAGCCTTCACTATTCTTTCCAATAAGGCACTCCTACCCACCTATAGATTGTAAAAGACTGGTTGTAGACCTAGCAGGAAAAAATAAATAAGTAAAAAAATGACTTTGTTAAAACAATATTCAAAATCAACATCATCCTTTGCTGCTGCTGCTGCGTCCTGGCTGCCTCGCTCCTTGTTTTCCTGTTTATCACCTTGTTTCTGATGCCGGGCTACAATTTTGAATGTGACCTTTGCTTTGCTCCTTGCCATTCTGATTCTAGCTTTCACTCCGTTTAGCCCATGACCTTGCTCTGAAGCCTGTTATGTGCCTGCTTCCTTACTTGGTAAGCCTTCCTGACTTGTCAACCCACAGCCTCTCCTTATGCCCTCCCCTTCACCCAACTCAGTTTTAATCTGGGTGCATTCCAATGGAAAGGCCAGATGACATGGTAGGAAAAGCAATGCCTTTAAATCAGACAACCTGGTTTCAAGTCCCAGCTTGGACACTGATGTGTCACTTAGGGACCCAGCAAGACTATTTATAATAGTGCAGAGTTAAGGGAAACAGCAGGACATATGACATAGTCAGGGACTAGGAACAGTGGGAACCCATTCCTATGCCTATGACTAAAGAGCCAGGAGAGTAAGTAGTGTTACTGAAACCTGGTTGAGAGCTAGAGTCACGGGCAAGGGGTTGCTCGACAGAGCTGTAGTCACCTAGAGGGGTACAACCACTTCGAGAATTATGCCAAAGCAAGGCGGAAGCAGGACCACCTTCCTCCCGTGCTCTGATCGCCTGCTGGTGTCCCCATTGACTGGACTCAACCAGAAACCAGAGGAAGAAAGCTCTGATGACTGGTCCATAGAAGTCAACATTGGGAGGAACAGGGAGGGCAGGGACATAGATGCTGGGTTAATGTAAAATAGCCAGAATAGTTTCTGCATAAGCTCAGGCAAATGGCTTAACCTTCCTGGCTTCTGTTGTCTCATCTATGAAACAGTATATTTTGAGGCTGTTTTGAGATAGCACATGCAAAAGCAACTGCAAAAGAATTGCTCATTAAAATTATCCCTCACCTAGCCTTGCACTCTACCTCTTATTCTACTTTCTTGTCTTTGATAATAACCCCTCAACCTAAAGCTGTGACCACAGCCACTCACACTTCACTGTTGGCTTTCTGAAGTGTTTTCTGGGACAGAGACATGGATCTATAATAAATCCTCATCCAAAGATATGGATAGGAAAAAGAAAGGAATAACACAAAATAAAAGGGAAAGCCCTCACTCAGTGAAATCCACGGTCCTTCCTCACCTACAATTCCTGAAATCAAGTGGAGGTTGAGTGGCACCCTCAGGAGGTGCAAAAGTTCTTTTCCTTCCTCTCCCTGGGCATCTGCCCAGAACCTGAGGTTTAAAATTTGTGCTTCCTTGTCCCAAAGTCTAGAGACATCTGGAAAGATTAAAGTTGTCCTGGATCTATTTTGCTAAGCCAGCGTTATCTAGGATTCTTGTAATGGGTTAGACATTTCCAGAAAACCAACGAATTTCTAAGCAGATTTCTAAATCTGAACCTATTCAATTAAACACAATTCCGTAAGTGAAAGCGGTGATGTCACATAACTAGAAATAGCTTTGACATTTGCAATTATAAGTCTGTCTTTCTCTTTTGGATATATTGCCCTAGTTCCAGAGCTAAAAGGGAGTTTGGAGATCATTTAGTTGAATTCCCTCATTTTTCACATGAAGAAACCTGAAACACAACAACGAATACAGAAATACAGAAAAGGACCCACCTTGGTCGCCACTTTGCTAGTCGAATGCCTTTCTTACTGCAAGGCACAGCTTCTTTATATTAAAGCTTTATAATCAAACAAAATTTTCTGAGGTATTAAATCCTTTGGGTGAAGTACTATTGGACACTCACTTTATAAAGGAGCCCAGAAGTTAACAGATTTGTGAAAGAAAGAAGTTATTAAAAAACAGGCACACCTGGTTTCGAGACAGTGCTCACCACAATTTTATAAGTGTCCCATTAACTTCATCTGGGAGGAAGACCATTCTTTCTTGTTGATAGAAAGTAATCCATCGTGGGTCTTGATTTTCTCATTTTCCTAATGCTCGATAACCACTTAATCACTTTTTTAAAATTGCTATAATAATTCTGTCTCTTTGATTTCTTTCTCTAAAAATAGCAGTTGTCCTTCATCTACTGATTTCAATGGCTTTCAAATGCTGGTGTCTGCTCTATATTTCAAAGATGACTTCTAGCTGCTTCAGTTACACAGACCCCGCCAGCAGTACCCTGTTTGACTTACTCAGATGCCTCCAGATCTGAGTAACTGGAGAGTTGAGCATTTTCAGGATCTGCATGTCAGCTCTATGGTATAATGACTGATGTCAGCCCAAACTTTGCCAAACATCTCTCATCACTACTAGTTATATCCCATTCCAAACTACGGGGCTTGCTCGCTCTTTCTGGAGCACACCCCCTTTCGCATAGTTGCAGTATGGATTCAACAATATGACAATCATTTTCTCTTCTTAAAGTGCCACTGCTGTGAGGGACAAAAATAACTTGTTACCGTTGTCACTGCCTGGTGGGGCAGGTGGTAAAGGAGAAATGAGAAGTTTGAGTAACTAGTCTGGATTTGTTTAATCCCCTATCTTTGTCCAAAACGATTCTGTTCTTCCGGCTCAACTCTCTTAAACTCCTGGGTAGCCAAACTCCCTGGGACTTTAGTTTTCTGGAGGAAAATATCAAGCAAATATTGAATTAATTCTACGCTGAGACTATGGTTTTTAACTTGCTTTAAGCTTGGACCCTAGAAATCATTGGGGCAGCCACAGGCTCCCTTGCTTTCTTGATTGGGGGGGGGGGGGAAGGATACTATGTTGCACAAAATAGGCCATGGCATGCTTTCCATAAGTTGCTAGGACAGTTGAGGGAATGTAAGACTCAGCCAGGAGTAAACACACATTTAATAGTACGGTAACATGGATCAGGAAAAAGTTATTCTAAAGCATAGCGTCAAGAGAGAAAGAGTACACTCGCCGTTTGTTTAATGTTTTCCTGATGTTTCCTCAGAACAGCGCTTATTCCTTGACAAGCTTTTCCTGCCCACTGCATCTAGTACTTCTTTTCTGGGATGGCTCAAGAACTGCAGATTCTCACTGTGTTTATTTATTTATACTGCCATCCCTGTTCTCATCCAAGCTAACATGTGTCTGCACAACACACAGTGAAAAGTAAATGTCTTTCTTCATGTTTATTTCCCTAAAGTTGTTCACCAAATTGCTTTTTTACATCCCTTTTGCAATCTCATCCCATCCGGCTCAAGTATCCTGGATTAGACCTGCCTTCTCTGGAGTCCTTTTCAAAGGGAGCCTCCCACAGCCTTTAAATCCCCCACATTTTATGGTGCAGATATTCAGGATCTGAGGTATTAAGTGAGAAGGAAAGCAAAACTGACTGTGACAGGCACAGGAAAAGAGGAGCTTCTTTTTTGGATAATCATTAGTGGAATTGTCCTGTTATTTGTAATGTTCAATGTGATAAATTCAGTCATTTGCCACTGGAAATTATGCAGAAGATACAGGAGGGTGTGTGTGTGTGTGTGTGTGTGTGTGTGTGTGTGTGTGTGTGTGTGTGAGAGAGAGAGAGAGAGAGAGAGAGAGAGAGAGAGAGAGAATGAGAATATAGTTCCTTCCCAGAAAGAGAAATGTTGCAAATGGGAATCCTTAAAGATAAGCCCAAAATCATAATCTTGATGGGGCTGTTGTCTTCCCCATAACTTAAAATCTAAAGTAAACTATTCCTACCTTCAAAATTCCAATACAGGTATGCAAAGTAATAGATAATGTTTAATTAAGGAATTAGCTAGTGCATGGAAAGGTCAGTCTCTCAGGTTCTAATTTTTAGCACCTGGACAAGAATTCCCATTTCCTATTCCCTTCCTTTTGCATCCAGGCCATTTCATCTCCTCAGTCCTCACTTTTGGGAAGTATAACTTTGACAACTTCAGAGACACACAATTTACAGTGTTGCAAGCTTGCAAAAATGGGGTGGATAGGAGCAGTAACCGTTTTTTCTCCTCTCATTTAGTAACACATAAATTGAAGGCAATCCAGTAACAGGAATTACAAATGGAGGAAAGAGAGAGGAATACAAATCTTAGTTGTCTACCCCCCACCCTCCACCCCCAAGGTTTAGCTATTTTCTAAACCTAAATTATTTGAGCATAAGAATTAGCAAGATGCCTATGAATCAGGGACTTTGTCAAAGTGACCGCTCAGAAGTTCGAAGCTGTATAAAAAACTGTCATGCTACAGGGTGCAGTCCTTCAGGTATTATGTTAAATGCGGCACATAGGACATAGGTTTATATTAAACCCACTTTGGGGGCTTATGACTTTCAACCAAATATTTCTTCAGTAACTACTAGAAGCTCATCGACTTGTGCTCCTGGGGGAAGGGGTGAGACGCTTACCATTGACTAAGAACAGCCAGGGTGTCCGCTCAGAAGTGCCGGCCCTCGGTCTCCCACCCCCGGGTGGACTCATTTCACACAGCCATGGGACCCCCTACCTGCGCGGGGAGCAGAAGGAAGTGGTGGACCCTCCCTTCCTCCCATAAGACCGGGGAAAATCTATCCAAATATCATTCCCAGTCCCCCAGATGAGAAACCAAATTGCACAACAGATCCTCTCAAGAATGGGAGACAGAGGGTGAAAGAGCGCCGAGGAGGACAAGCTGACTACGGAGAGAACTGCCTGAAGGGAGGATGAATCTTCTGGAGCCGCAGCGAAGGCTCAGTGTGGAAGGAAGCAGCAGCACAACTGAATTTCCAAAAAGTCTGTCCTGAGCGCACAAACCTCTGGGTCCTGCCTCCTCCCGGCAGGTAACCCGCGGCCGAGCTGAGCTTGCTCGGGACCACCCGCCCGGCGCCTAACTGCAGCGACTTTTATTGAAAGGAAGGGAGAAGAGCAAGAGAGGAAGGGCTCAGGAAAACTGGGAAGGAGTCCGCAGCCAGGAACCTTCCAGCGATCTGCCAAGCGGGCGAAGAGAGAGAGCGAGCGAGCTGCCGGGAGGCAGCCGTTGCGCGCCGGCGCCGGGGGAGAAGGCGCGGGGATGCGGGGGGCCTTCAGCCCGCGAGGGCAGGGTGCGCGCGGCCTGATTAGGGAGTAGGGGGCGAGGGCATCGCGCCCGCTGGCCCTTCGGCCTCAACACTCCCAGACCGAGCGTGCCCACCTCTCCCCGGGAGAACAACCCTGTGGAGGGCTCCTCTCCCCACGCTGAGCCTCCCCCACTGCCCCTCCCGGCTCGGGTTCTCCCGCCTTCTTCGCAGTGTCCAGAGATGCTCTGCCGCAGACCCGGGACCCCTTAGGCGCCTCTTTCCGTCCCTCTGCCAAATCGCAACGCCTGTACTTTTCCAGCTCCCTCTTTCCCTCTTGAAATTGAAAGTTA